>NC_132922.1:4937500-5247500 GCF_047675955.1 Chlorocebus sabaeus
TTCCCTTCACGTGACCAGGCTGAGTTTGAGTCATCTCCAAGGACAAGGGGCTCAGCCTGGCACACAGAGGTGCTCTTCATTAGGGCCTGGCAGGCGCCTGGTAAGCTGCAGTGCAAGGCTGGCTGTAAGGCTCTGAGAAGCAGCCTGGAGCTTCAACCAAGGGTCTCGGAGAAAAGGGACTGCCCCCTACCCATGGCCTCTACCCAGAGGAGGGAGCTGGCCTGGGGACACTGGAACGTATCCGTGGAAAAGAAAGAAGGCTTTGAAGGATGAGTGCGGGAGGCATGGGAGACCGATGGTGTCTTCAGGATCATCAGATTCCCGAATGATCAAGGTGCCCAGGGACACAGGTTTCCATTTCCACCCTGCTCTACTACACGAGGCCTGGCTGCGGCCCCAGGGTGGACCCCTGACCCCAGCCACCGTGCTCCTCCCTGTTCACAACCGTGGACAGAGCAAGAGATGCTCCAGCCTGCGTTTGGGCCGATGAGGCCCCTGGGGCCAGGAGAGGTCAAGGCCCGGCTGACAAAGGTCACACAGCGTCCAGAGGGGGAGCAGGGTGATGTGGCCGAGCTTAGGAGTCCTGAGATGGACATGTCCTCCCGTCCCCCTGGCACAGTGGACAGAAGGGTCACCACAGGGCTCCTCAGGGCAGCCCCAGCCCCTTCTCTCTGCCCCCGCCCAGGGCAGGCAGTGAGTCAGCCCCACGGCTCGGCCGAGGCTGCGGCTGCGGTGGTGTTTCCAGTCTCAGAGAGCCGGGGCAGCTGTTTGTTTTTCTTGCAGTAGAGGAGGGGCAGGGGCGGGGGCGGGACCTGGGGAGCTGACCCTGCTGGTTCTCACACTTGGCCCAGGCTCCCTGGGAGCCCCCGAAGGGAAGGGGGGCCTCAGGGCTGGGGGGATGGGGGCCCAGGGCCTCCCTGCCCCACTCCTGGGGCGCCCAGCCAAAGCCGACGCCGCAGGCCAGTTCCTGGAGCGGGATGCTGGGGTTTCCGAGGTCGGGAAAGAACTGGCACAGCTCAATCCATGATGTCACCACCCAGCCCCGGCCCCGGCCCCACCACCACCTCTGGGAGGACTCAGGGTACCCTGGGGTAGCTCAGAGATGCTGAGATGGGGCAACCAGAGGGGACTTAGGTGTCTGTCCCAGCACGGGCTCTGGGCATCCCTGCCCCTCCATGCCTTCCCAAGGCTGGGCCACCAACCTGGGACCCCCTCAGAGGCGGGAACCGAGTCCCGCTGGCTTGTGGGCCTGGCTGCAGTGGCATCGAAGGGGTGCTTCCTGAGCCAAGAAAATATCTTTCCAAGACGCCATGATTCACACATTTTGGGAGGCTCTCCCGAGGGCCACTGACCCTCCTCCCGGCTGGCCCTGTGCTCAGCTGTCCCCAGTGAGGAGGGAGTCCCCCAGCCTGGTCCAGGACCAGGGTCATCTGCAGCCAGACACCCCCTTCGGCACTGAGTAGCTGAGGGGAGGCATCTTCCTTCTCCTTTTCTGGGATTTCCAGTTTTCTACCGCAAACACGATTTTTTCTGGAACTCCTCAGTGAAGTGTAACCCACAGGAAAGCGGACGCAGTGGAAGTATACAGCCCAGCAGATTTTCAGAAACTGAACCCTCCATGTCACAGGCACCCAGGCTACAGGCAGGACGTGGATGGTGGCCACGGTCCCACCAGGGGCTGTGTTCCTGACCATGGCACCGTGGGTCCCTGTCACCTGTTTTCACACCACACAGGAATGCCTCATCCCAGGAATGGCTCAAACAGCCCATCTTCTTTGCTGTCTGGCTTCTTTGTTCAACATTGTGTTTATAAGACTCACCCATACTACTGGTTTTTTTTTTCCCCCTTTTTTCTTATTCTTTTTTGAAACAGGGTCTCACTCTCTCGCCCACGCTGGAGTGCAGTGGCACAATCACGGCTCGTTGCAGCCTTGACCTCCTGGGCTCAAACCATCCTCGCACCTCAGCCTCCTGAGTAGCTGGGACCACAGGCGTGAGACACTGTGCAGTGTCTGCCCATGCTATTGTGTGTTTGTAACTCATGTATTACTTTTAAAACAAAATAGAGCTGGGCCAGTGGCTCATGCCTGTAATCTCAACACTGTGAGATGACAAGGTGGGAGGATCACCTGACGTCAAGCATTTGAGACCAGCCTGGCCAACATGGTGAAACTCCATCTCTACTAAAAATACAAAAATTAGCAGAGCATGGTGGCACGTGCCTGTAATCCCAGCTACTGGGGAGGCTGAGGCAGGGGAATCGCTTGAACCTGGAAGGTGGAGGTTGCAGAGAGCCGAGATTGCACCATTGCAATCCAGCCTGGGTGACAGAGCAGGACTCCATCTCAAAAAAAAGAAAAAAAAAAAAAAGACTTTAGTTTTTTAGAGCAGTTTTAGAGTTACAGAGAAATTAAGGGGAACGTACAAAGCATTCCCTCATGTTCCCCTACAGTTTCCCCTATTATTAACATCCTGCGTTTGTGTGGCGTATTCCTTGCACCTGAAGAGCTAACAGGATCCATTACTAACTCAAGCCCATGGTTTACATTGGGGTCCCTCTTGGTGCTGGGCATTCTGTGGGTCTGGACGGATGAATAACGACACAGTTCCTCTGTCACAGAGTCACACAGAGCTGCTTCCGCGCCTGAGCACCCTCTCTGCCGGTCCACACATCCCTCCTGCCCCAGCCCTGGCAGCCACTGATCCTTTCACTGTCTCCAGAGTTTTGCCTTTTCCCGAATGTCATCTATTTGGAATCACGCTGTAGCCTTTTCAGACTGACTTCTTTCACTCAGTGAGATGCATTGACATTTTCTCTGCGTCAGGCTTGGCGTGGTGGCTCATGCCTGTGATCCCAGCAGTTTGGGAGGCCGAGGCCGATGGACTGCTTAAGCCCAGGAGTTTAAGACCAGCCTGGGCAACATAGTGAGACCCTGACTCTATGAAACATTTTTAAAAATGAGCCAGACTTGGTGGTGCACACCGGTAGTCCCAGGTACTCGGGAGGCTGAGGTGGGAGGATTGCCTGAGCCCAGGAAGTCGAGGCTGCAGTGAGCTGTGATCACACCACAGTGTAAGGTCTGTGCCTAGGTTTGTTTTTAATGCACGTGGATGTCCACCTGTTCTTGCACCATTGGCTAAAAGACTGTCTTTGCTCCTTTGTCAAAGAACAGCTGAGGCCAGGCACAGCGGCTCACGCCTGTAATCCCAGCACTTTGGGAGGCCGAGGTGGGCAGATCACTTGAGGTCAGGAATTCGAGACCAGCCTGGACAACATGGTGAAACTCCGTCTCTACCAAAAACACAAAAATTAGTTGGGTGTGGTAGCACACGCCTGTAATCCCAGCTTCTTGAGAGGCTGAGGCAGGAGAATTGCTTGAACCAGGAAGCAGAGGCTGCAGTGAGTTGAGATCGGACTACTGCACTCCAGCTTGGGCGACAGAGAGAGACCTGGTCTCCAAAAACGAAAAGCAAAAACCAAAAAATAAACAAAGGCAATTGACCTCATATAGGTGGGTCTATTTACTTCTGGGTTCTCTATTTTGTTCCATTGATCTGTCTATTGTTTTACTGTCTCGATGACTGCAGCTTTCCAGCAAGTCTATGTATTACTATATATTTTTTTTTTTTTTTTTTTTTTTTGAGACGGAGTCTCGCTCTGTCACCCAGGCTGGAGTGCAGTGGCGCAATCTCGGCTCACTGCAAGCTCCGCCTCCCGGGTTCACGCCATTCTCCTGCCTCAGCCTCCTGAGTAGCTGGGACTACAGGCGCCCGCCACCTCGCCCGGCTAGTTTTTTCTATTTTTAGTAGAGACGGGGTTTCACCATGGTCTCGATCTCCTGACCTTGTGATCCGCCCGCCTCGGCCTCCCAAAGTGCTGGGATTACAGGCGTGAGCCACCGCGCCCGGCTGTATTACTATATTACTCTTTTTAATTAAACAAAACAGCGTCTGCCGTTTTTGAGAGATGCCATGGTTAGAAGGACTTTACCTGTCGCTGTCCCGCTGCTTGCTGTGTCTTCTCTGCTGGGCCCGTGGTCTCCAGGGTGCCTTCTCCCCCAGGAAGGCCACTGCCTCTGGGTGGCAGGCAAGTGGGCAGGGAGGCCCCATCCTTACCTCCCCATCATGGTTGAGCTTGTTTTTCAGGTACTCAGTGAGTCTATCTACATGGGGCGGGGGTGTGTGGAAAGGTAGGAATTCCTGGCTGTGGTTTGAACACTAACCATTTCACCAGCCAGACCAACCTGGATGGCAGCCTGGGCATGGTTCCCAGTGCCACGAGGTGGACATCTCCCACCACTGGGTCCCCAGAGCCATCCTGGCAAGAGGTCCCCATCGATGCTCTGGGGCAGACGGGAGGGGAGCTGGGGTCCCCGTGGTACCTTGGGCAAGTCACCTCCCTTGTCAGGGTTCGTTTCTTTGCCTGCACATTAGGGGCAAGGACCGCAGCCCTGCTCAAAGAGGGTCAGGTCAGACAACAGGCAGAAAGCTCTTTGCAGACTGCGAAGTGTTAGGCAGACATGTGAGTGGAAAGTTCAGCCGGGGCTTGAGCCGGGCTGCCTGGCCTCCTGGGGGGGCCCCCTGCAGGAGGAAGGGGCCAGAGGGAGGTTTACCAGGCACTTCTGACCAGACTTTACAGATGAAAAGAACAAGGACCCCAAGGGATGCAGACGTAAGTCCCCAGGTACACAGGTGTATTTTGTGTGTGTCTATGTGTTTTCCCCTCATATAGTAACGTTTTGACATATTAAACCTTTCTGCCAGCCTGGACAACATAGCGAGACCCTATCTCTTAAAAAAAAAAAAAAGGCCAGGCACAGTCGTGCAAGCCTGTGGTCCCAGCTACTTGAGAGGCTGAGGTGGGAACATTGCTTGAGCCCAGGAGGCTGAGGCTGTAGTGAGCTGTGATTGCATCGCTGCATTCCAGCCTGGGTGACAGAGCAAGACCCTTTTGTTTTTTGTCTAAAAACAAAATCAAAAACAAAAAAACCCACAAAACCTTTCTGGTTGGGGGAAGAGTGACCCTTCCCAGGCTAGCCAATCCTTAGAGACCACAAAGGGCCCAGCTGGATCAGGCCTTGGGTATGCAGACCTCCAGTCCAGAGCCCGTCCTCCTCTGCCTGGCACATAGCCCCTGGGGGGCGATGTTCCTCGGCCATAATCGCCCCTGGGCCAGGGACCAGGCAACTGGACACCACCCCTATGTTTAGAGCCCACAGGAATCATTCAAACTGGTCAGTCCTCAACTGCTGGCCCTGCCCTGCCTGCCACTAACTCAGACTCCTCGAGGCCCTGCGTAGAGGGTTCTAGAGTTACCCCCAGAGTGCAGGTGTGGACAGGAAGCCTGAGGCTACCTGGAGCCAGGTGCCAGTGAGGCCACCTGCCCCCACTCTCTGTGACCTTGATCCAGGCCAGTGGGGAGCGTGGCCTTGATAGCCCCTGGGCAGCTTGGTCTCTGGATAGATTGGAAAACCACTTCTTGTCACCTCCCACCCATTTTTTTGTCCCTTTATTCATTTGCCTTTTTTTTTTTTTTTTTTTTGAGACGGAGTCTCGCTGTGCCGCCCAGGCTGGAGTGCAGTGGCCAGAACTCAGCTCACTACAAGCTCTGCCTCCCGGGTTTACACCATTCTCCTGCCTCAGCCTCCTGAGTAGCTGGGACTACAGGCGCCCGCCACCTCGCCCGGCTAGTTTTCTGTATTTTTTAGTAGAGACGGGGTTTCACCGTGTCAGTCAGGATGGTCTCGATCTCCTGACCTCGTGATCCGCCCGTCTCGGCCTCCCAAAGTGCTGGGATTACAGGCTTGAGCCACCGCGCCCGGCCTCATTTACCTTTTAAGAACATTTGATGGGCCCTGTGTGAAGGACCATCTTCTCCACAGCCCTGTAGGGTATGTATTGGGGAATAACCCTATGTCTGGATGGGGAAACTGAGGCTCAGAGAGCTTTAGTGGCCTGGCCAAGTCCACAAGGCCAGAAAGGGATGGTGGGGGCCACGCAGACCCCCACTTCAGGGCTTGAGCTCTGTCTGACACCTGGGCTGCTGGTGCCTCTGCCCAAGACCAAAGTCTCCACTTGGGGCCAGGCCCCTCCCATCAGCCTCTGAGCCCCCCAGACCTTCCTGCCCAATCTCTGGATAATCATCCACTCCCAGCAGACACACCAGGCCTTCACCCCCACCCTGGGCTGGGCACTCCCAGAATTAAGGACTCCCATCCTCCGAGAGTGGGATCCCAGGCAGCCCAGGGCTTCATTAGGCCAATTCATAGGGAATAAGATTGGAGCAGGAGGAAGAGCTGTGTCCCAAGACATCTGAAACTCCAGGCCTGGCGGTTTGGACTCTGGCCAATGGAGAGCCGTGGAGTGTTCCTGGGTGGGGCTGGGGTGGGTGCAGCTCCGGTGGGCTGCTCTGGTTCTCTATCACTTACAAGCCCCTCTTGGGACACACGCTCCCTTGACTGGGAGACAGTTTCCCCCATCAGGGGCTGGGGTGAGGCAAAACCAAACCTGGAGGACGCAAGATCCCTGCCGGGTGCGGGACAGGCGGCCAGCGAGGGGTCAACATCGTGCTCCTTCTCCAGGGCCCAGCGCCAGGCTGCATCCGGGATGTTAGGACCACAGGGGCTCTCAGCGACTGCGGACAAGTCCTTCTGCTACAGGCCTGGGAACGAAGCCCATGGGGGAGGCCCCTCCCCACTGTAAGGCCCGGCCAGCGCATAGCGCACAGTAGGCCTGGGAGAATGGCTTAGCCACAGTGAGCCTGAACCCAGGTTCTCAGGGAGGATGTTAAGAACTGGTCAAACCGGTTGCAGATGAGTTTCCTGGCAGCTTTTCTTAGGTTTTTACAAGAAGCTGCATGGTCAGACAGGGCCTGCCTTCCTCCCCTCCTGCCTCCTCCCTCTACTCTCCTCCATAAGAAGGAGCCACCACCAGGTTCCCTCCTGAGAAGGGCTCTGCCCAAAGGCCCCTCTCCAGCCCCAGGGACCTGGCATCTGGGGAAGCAGCTGCCCTCCTTGTGGTCTCTGGCCAGCCAGCTGCATCTCTCTAGACCTCAGTTTCCATCTGTGTAGAACAGAGCTGGAAGGAGCCAGCTCTTCCCAGCTTCCACTTCTGCATCCCCAGGGCCTCCACCTTGGTCAACCATGGGTCCCCTGTGGGACGACAGGAGCAGCTGGGCCCTTGATGGCTGAGGATGCAGTTCTTGGTGTGAAGGGCAGAGCCCTGGAGGACAGGGGCTAAGGACCCCTAGCTCAGTGCTCTGTCTTCAATCTGCTGCTACTTGAGCCATGCACCTTGACCGCCATGGCTCCATCTGTAAGACAGGGGCACGCAGTCACGTTTTTCTCCACCCAACGCTGCCCTGACGGCTGTGTGGCCCCACTCCCTCCCTGGGCTAATGAAGTTTCATCCACAGCCAGAGTCTGCACAGGCTCTGCTCCCAGCACTCCCACTGCCAGATCTGCAGCATGGACGCCTCCCTGGGCTCTGGGGACAGAGCTCAGCATCCTGGGGAAGACGCATGGAGGCAGGACCACGGCCGGCAGGATGGCTGGGGTCAGAGCCTGGCTCTGGTACCAGGTGGCTTCTCCCTGTGGCCTTCAGAGGCCTGTCCTTCCCAGGCCTGCTGCAAGGACAGGGGCCACCAGCCTCAGTGCTGCTGAGATCACAGCCCTCTCCCCAACCATGTCCTCCACCCTCCAGCTTCCCGGCCTGACCTCAGACCCCACCTGGATCCTCACCTGCCTTTTCTGCCAGGCCGACTCCTGCTTACCTCCAAGACAAAGCTCCAGGCCTCCTCGTCCAGAAACATTCACTGCCTCCTAGCAGGGCAAGGCCCTGATGAGGGAGGTCGGGGGCCATGGAACCCTGCCTGGGTCCTGGGAAGGCTTCCTGGAGGAGGTGATGATGGACAGAAGTTTGTCAAAAGGAGGCAGGAAGGAGCTATCGAGGAAGGCAGATTGGAGTCTGTCAAGGGCCCTTGCCACCCCGAGGTGTTGACCACTTTATACTGTGGCCCCTGCAGGGGCTAGGCCAAGTACCCTCCAAGAGCCTGGCATGCACATGGCGAGTGCCAATAAATTGACTATCTGACCTTTGAAAAATAACACATGTGGAATATTGAGTCTTGGTCATACTCACATTTTTGAGCCTATCTGTCTCTGTGTCCACGGTATTTCACAGTACAGTGTATTTTTAAAATATGGCCTTACTATTTTTAAAGTTTCCATCAATTTTCCTACAATCTTCAAAGTTTGAATTAATCTTTTTCTTTTTCTTTTTCTTTTTTTTTTTTGAGAGGGAGTCTTGCTCTGTTGCCCAGGCTGGAGTGCAGTGGTGCAATCTTGGCTCACTGAAACCTCTGCCTCCTGGGTTCAAGCGATTCTCATGCCTCAGCCTCCTGAGTAGCTGGGATTAAAGGCACCCGCCACTGTGCCCGGCTAATTTTTTGTATTTTTAGTAGAGACAGTTTTACCATGTTGGCCAGGCTGGACTCGAACTCCTGACCTCAAGTGATATGCCCACCACGGCCTCCCAAAGTGTTGGGATTACAGGCATGAGCCACCTCGCCCAGCCTGGATTAATCTTCGTTAATCCAAAGGTCATGAGCTACCCAGAAGTGTCCACTGATAGCTCACATTCACATTTTAAGACCACAGAATGTGAAGCTGTGCTGTCAATGGACACTTCTGGGTAGATCATGACATTTGGATTAGGAAAATCGTCTCTCTCTGCAGAGCTGGGGTACCTTGTGAGCACACGGCAGGTTCTCAGTTCTGATATTTTACGTTGATATGTGTAAGTATTTCAGCCCAAAGGTTGCCACAGGTGCTGTCTTTTGGCCTCCGTTCGGAGCACAAATATTTAACAAATATTTGTACAAGACAAATCTTGTCAAATAAATTGTTTCTATGATGATTTTTAATGATTCTTTAAACGTAGGTGCTGCAAAACCATAGGCTTACTTCATTCCATTCCATTTCAATCCAGAATATAAATTTATCCAATTAATAGTAGGAACTCCACGAGCTGATGCTTTCCAAGGGTAAGGATGTTCCTAAGGACATGGGTACGATTTCCAAATGAAATCTTGTCACTTTCTGAGCCTTCACTAGTGAATGTGATCAATTCCTGTCTGGCTTCTGTAGGGATGACTGAATTTTAATGTCTTTTGGTTTGCAAGCCGTGTTTCCCATCACTGCAATTCTACGTTTCAAAGTTGAAGCCTTTGATTAGACTCAGTTTTTGTTTTTGTTTTTTAAACGAACCATAAGCAAAATTTAGAGAACCTGCTTCCAAAGACACGCATGAGCACGGCGGGCCTCCTGGGCTTGTCCTCGAAGCAGCGCTCTGGGGGCTTCTGTGCTTGGGAGACGAGAGGCCGGCAAGGCTGGAGTTTCTGAGCCAGAGCAGCTCTTTGAAGCTGACGCCGCATCATCTCAGATGCGTTGCTGTGCAGCTCCTGTGACTGGGCACATGGGAAGACAGTGGCAAAGGTGAATAACCACAGCCCCTGCTTTGCCACTTGGTCGGCTGTAGTTATGAATTCTGTGAGTGTCACCACCAAGCTCGTCTCTACCCCATTTGGTGTCTGACTTTAACGAGAACATCGCTTTTACCACAGAATTTCTATGTCTATCATCACTGCAAAAACAAACAATTTTGCTTGCCTTCGTGCTGAACTTTTAAACTGAATTTGCAAGAGCATTCACGATCATGTCTAATGAGTCACTCTAGACAGAATCGACTTCTAAAAGCTTTACCTTGATTGCACAGATCGGGTGAAAAATCTAGCTGCCGTTGGAATTTGCAATTTGCTGGTGATGTCTCAGGAGTAGGGGTGGTCCCAGCTGTCCCCAGCCAGGGTGGCTGCAGTTCCATCCCAGGGTTCGCCTCAAGTTGCCCTGCCCAGCTTCTGGAAGCACAGGCTGCTACGGCCCAGAACCCCAGGTACCTGCCCAGGTGCAACCAGCCCCTGGGAAGCCAGGGTCTGAGAGGTAGGCCCCATGAGGACATGCGGGCTTTTTCACTGGCTTGTAGCCATGCACAGTCTGAGGCGGTGGGTGGGACTTAATCCCCTGAGACACAAGTGGGGAAACAGAGGCTCCGGGACAGCAGGTGTCTCACCCAGGTCGAGCCAGGCTGGAATGGAGACTGAACCCATGTCTAGCCATGCCTGCCTGGTGGGCAAGGCCGGGGGCATGAGGGTGTGTGGGTGTGTATGTGGGGAAGGGGCCACAGGGCCCTGGCCGGAGGTGTCTCCCCAGGATATCTGGTTCCAATGCCACTTCTCTCACCAGCCTGAAATGCCACTGTTTGGCTCCATGCCATGGCTTGATGCCTCACATGGCATCTCCTGTCCTCCCTGGCCCCTGAGCCCTTATGTGGTCAGGCATGTCCTATCTCATGGGGTTCCACGGGACACTGTTTGGGAATCGCTTGGTGATCCGTGCATTAAAAGCAGTCGCACTGAGAGGGCTTCCAGGGGCCGGCGTAGCCTGGCCCAGCAGAGAGGGCCTGGTCTATGGGTAGTTGCCATGTTTCTCAGCCTCACAGTGCTGCTTCCTTCCTGTTCAGCCCCAGCAGGTCCCCTCCTCCACCTCAGTTTCCCCACTTGTAAAATGGGGTGACTGACCTGCAGGATGCTCTTCCTCATGTTGTCAGGAGCTAATTCCCCAGGGCCTTGAGCACATGAGGCAGGAAAGGACCTGCCAGGCCAGAGGCTGCTCATACGTCCCAGCCAGGCCCCAGTGGGGCCCCAGCCTGCTCACCACAGACCACAGCTGCCAAGGCCTCCTGAGGCGGCCCCTGCAGCCCAGGGTCCTGCCCAGACAGGGAAGCCCGGGAGCAGGGGAGAGAATCGGTTCCACAGGGCTGAGGTGTTCCCAGTAAAGGCAGCTCCGGGCAGCCGCTGCCAAGAGGCCAGAGGGCCACCTGAAGAGGGATGCACCGGGCTGGGTGGGAGCTCTCTCCAGAGGCTGCTGTGTGTGGGCGAGGGGTCTCTGGGGTGTTCCGGTCTTGGGGCTCTGGGCCAGCCCTTCTCCTTCCAGAGAAGGTCCCTGCAAATGGCTGTCTGCACGGGTCTTGGCGCGGTGTGACCACACCCAGGGGTTCGGGGGCTTGAGAGTGTCTGGGGCCCGGGTGTGGCCGAGGAGGCGGAGGGGTCATTACCCACTTCAGTCCAGAGAGTCAGGGCAAGCCTGGAGGCACCCCGGTCGGCACACCCCTTGGGGGGCTGTCTGGTGAGGCGGCTGAGGCTGGAACTCTGCTGGTTCTGGTTGCTACAGGCACTGACCCCCCAGGGCACAGGCTCAGCCTGCTCATTTGTTCATTCTACGCCCACAGACCACATCTGAAGGTAGCCCTTGGGGTGTCGGGCCTGGTGTGGGGGCCACAGGGGCTCATAGCTTGGAGGGGAAGAGAGGCAGAGGGAGGCAGGCCAGGCAGGGGGCTGCTGGGTGGGGAGGGGGCACTGTGCACACAGGTGTGGCCGATCCCGGGGGTGGGGTGCTAGGTGTCCACTCTCACTCCCAACAGTACTTAGCTACTTTCCGTGGGGCGTGGGCTCGTGTGGGCACTGGGCCACCAGAGTGAACCAGACAGACCAAAGCCTGCCTCCCTGGCCGGCTGCTCCAGCGCAGACACAGAAAACGAAAGAGGAAGGGAAGTACTGGGCTGTGATGAAGATCCTGCAGAGCCACTGGGCTGGCGCAGGGCGGGGCCCTGAGGGATGGGGTGGAAGCGGGGCTTCACCAAGAAGGGGCTCCACAGCCAAGACCTGAAGGCCAGGAGGGAGTGGGCCCCAAGGTGTGGGGGGCATGGGAAGAGCAGCAGAGGCTGAGGGGGACTGAGGCTTAGCAAACATCTGTGGCTGGGGTGGATGAGGCCAGGTGTGAGGGTGCGGGGACGCAGGGGTGAGCACTGCCCCTAGCAGGGGCTGTAGGGGGCTGGGGGGACGTGGGGCAGGTGCTGCTGCAGCTACCAGGAGAGGGAGGGAGGTGCTGGGACCCAGGATGGAGACGTCTGGTTCTGAACACGCCATGGAGGTGGGGCCAGCCGGGTTTACTGAAGGACAGACGGCGGGCTGGGAGAACGGCGGGTGTAGGAGATCCCAGGGCTGCGGCCTGAGCTCCTGGGAGGAAGGAGGCGAGGGTATGTGGGAAACTGGGAAGGGGTCGGAGCAGGGAGGAAGACGGTTTCTCAGACAAGGGCCGCTGGAGAAATGAGGCTGCTCTTGGACAGAAAGTTGGTTTTAGGTCTGACGGGACATGGAGGACCCTTGCTCGTGGGGTCTCTTGGTGCCTTCCTTTCTCAGTCTGGCAGCCTGATTACTGCACACATCCCAACGCACCTCCCCTGCCCCTCACACACATGCCCCCCCACACACCACTCACACACCCCCCCACACACACACCTCACACACACCACCCCATACCACTCACACATGCCCCTCACACACACACCCCTCACACACGCCCCTCACACACCCCCCACACACCACTCACACACACACCTCACACACCACTCTCACACACACACACCCCCACACACCGCTCACACACGCCACTCCCACACACCGCTCACACACGCCACTCACACACACACCCCACACACACACCTCACACACACCACTCACACACATGCCCCTCACACACGCCCCACACACACGCGACTCACACACACACCTCACACACACCACTCACACACATGCCCCTCACACACACGCCCCACACACACGCGACTCACACACACACCTCACACACATGCCACTCACACACACACCTCACACACACACGCCCCTTACACACACGCCGCCCACACACGCCCCGTACCCTGTGCAACCCATGGGGCACAGAGCACCCCCGTGGGTGTGGGAGGAAGGGCTGACGGCTCTCCAATTCTTACCATGTGCCAAGCTCTGGGACTGGTGGTCCCACCCAGGCCTTGTGACCCCCTGGGACGCTAACATGATTTATCCCCAATTTTTGCAGCTCTAGAAACTGAGTTGAGGCCAGAGGGAGGCAGTGACTTGCCCAGAGCCTGGCGCTGGTTCCCGGGGAGAGGGGAACGGCAGAGCTCATCAGGGCCGCAGGACCCTGCCTCTGGGGTGGGCCCCTTGTCCTGTTTTCCGATGGAGAATCGGTCCCTCGCCCGGGCCACAGAGCCAGCACCGGGGTTTGGACAGGAGCCGCTGGAGGCCAAAGCCGCTGTTTTTCCAGGGCTCTTGCCTGCCTCTGGGACCTGTGGGAATTTTCTCTCCTGAGAGCCCTGAAAGGCCATAGGGGCGGGGTGCTGAGTCCCGCTGATGGAGGCGAAAGGGCCACACGCTTTTTGTGGTCGAATTATCCAAACAGTGAATGGCTGCATCCGCCCGGGCGGCTGTGAACCGGGAGGCTTTGTCCGGCCCTGAGAACAGCGGCACTGAGGGGCCAGACAAAGCCGGCGCTGACGCCGCCTTTTCCATGGTCCGGCAGAGAAAGAAAGGCCGGGCGCTCAAAGCCAGGCCCAGTCACCAGGGCGGGCGGGGAGGGGCGGGGGCGCGGGCTTTAGTCACGGCCCGCCGGGAGGGCGAGGGGCCCCACCAGAGCTTCCCATCAGGATGGGAACAAAATGTGGCCGGCGGACTCGCTGAGGGTCCCCTCCATCCTTGAAAGGCTCCCCAGCCCCCCGAGAGGCCTGAGGCGGACAGCAAGAGACACTCAGGTCCCCGCTGCCATCAGCACCCACCCAGCCTGGCCCCAGGGCTGGATGTCATCTCCCAGATGGCGCCCAGCTACTCAGATGGACCTCAGACCCCTGGCTGGCCTCTCCATGCCCGGGTGGGCAAGACCCCTTTAGCCTGATGGCCAGTGACCCCCAGAGGAACCCAGCCAGCAATGCTAAAACCGATGTCTCCTGAGTCCATGTGCTGCAGGGGAGAGGGGACAGCAGGATGGCGAGGTGGGGTGGCAGGTAGTCCTTGGGGCCACGGCTGGGAGCCCCTCACCCTCACCACTCTGTTCAGGGACGGCCTGTTCTGGGGGCTCAGGGCTGCCCCTGGCATAGGTGACCAAGGAGTGACCACAGGCTAGAAGCCAAGTCAGGCTCCTGCCAGGCCACCTTCTGCTCCCGATGGCAGAATGTCCCTCTGCCAGGGGTCAGAGTGAGGCCTGAGATGCAGGGAAGGGTGGGGTGGAGGGCGGCCCAGAGGAGGAGCCTGCAGCGGGCAGCAAGGACCTGGAGCCCACCCCGGCTTGGACACCTGGAGCTGGACCGTACCAGGAGGCCTCTGGCTGCCCCAGGCTTAGCCTGTCTGAGGGTTTTTTGAAGATCAGAGACTGAGCCCTGGGCCTGTCAGCAAGCAGGCGACCCCATACTTGTGCCCAGGGTCCACAGCTGACCTGGGCAAAGAGGGACTGCGGGTAGCCTCGGGCCAGCAGCAGGTGTGGGGTTGTGAGGGGCCAGGCAGGGAGAAGGAAGGAGGGAAGTCTTGGAGGGCACATCCGAGTGGGCATGGGGTGGGTGGGGGCCCTGCCATGAGAGCAACCAGGGGCTTGGAGAGAGCCCTGGGCAGAGGGCACGGGCTCATTTCTGCATTTAGAAAACTCTTCCCAAGCTATCCAGAGAGAGCTGGAATGGAAGTGCTTGGTGGGCCTGCGAGGGCCGCTGCAGCTGTTCTAAGAGCTGGTGTCTATTCAAGAGGAGAGACGGTGGGGAGCTGGGGTGCCCAGGTGAGCTGGCACAGGGTGCGGGGCATGTGTGTGAGGGGCAGGGAAGGTGTGTTGGGACGTGTGCAGTAATCAGGAAGGAGGCCTCCTCTGGGAGCTGGGGTGCCTGCGTGAGCTGGAAGAAGGGTCAGGTCTAGGGCTGAGCAAGGGGACTGTGCCAGGGAGGGGCGTGTTCTGGAGATCAGAAGAGCAAGCCCTAGGAACTTGGGTAGCCCCGCCGTCTGCCAGCCTCTCACATGCCATGATTACATCGCCAAGCCCGCAAAACTGCCCCTGTGGGTGCTGCGTCACTTACATCCAGGGAAACTGAGGCACAAAGGGACTCACCAGAGCCAGAGCTAGGACCAAGGTGGGTCCCACTTCCGCTGGGACTGACCCCACAGCTCATCCTGAGACCTCATGCCATCCTAAGGGAAGCTCACACTGTCCCCACGGGGACTCCTGGCCCTGTCCCACACAGGACCCGGGTGTAGAGCCTGTGGGGAAGTGCCCGGGCCTTGGCCAGGACTGGGTCATCTTCCCTCAGCCAAAGTGGGGCACCCCCCAGGCAGAAGCCGGAGCCTGCAGTATCACTCGGCCCTGCCGCCCTCCGACGCCTGCTCCAACTCCCATCTGGGGCCCATCAGCTGTGCTCATGGCCAAGAGCCTGTGGCAGCCGTGGGGGCAGGGAGGACAGCCCTGGCTTCACCCCAGCGAGGAAGGCAGGTTCTGATAAGGAAGCAACTGGGTGGGTCCAGCTCCCATCAGGTGGTGCCGGGGGAGGCTGTCCAGGCGCCTGCCTGGCCTGGCCACCGGGCTCCGGCCACCATCTTCCACCAGGATGTGACTAAAGGCCTGGCTGAGGTCTGCGGGCCGGCTGGAGGGCGCTTGGAGGGCCAGGAGTGTGTGTGCATGTGTGAGCGTGTGAGTACGTGTGTGAATGTATGAGTGTGCGTGTGTGTATGTGTGTATGAGTGTATGAGCATGTGTGTGAGAGTGCATGTGTGTCAGTACGTGTGAGTGTGCATGAAAAAGTGTGAATGTGTGAGTACATGAGTGTGAATGTGTGTGTGTGTGAGACTGTGAATGTGTGTGCACACAAATGTGCATGTGTGAGTGCGTGCACGAGAGTCAATGTGCGTGTGCATGCGTGAGTGCATGTGTGTCAGTGTGTGTGACTGTATGTGAGAGTGTGAATGTGTGTGAGTGCATGTGTGAGTGCGTGTGTGAGAGTGAATGTGTGTGAGTGCGTGTGTGTGAGAGTGAATGTGTGTGAATGTGTGTGAGTGCGTGTGTGTGAGAGTGAATGTGTGTGAATGTGTGTGAGTGTGTGTGTGAGAGTGTGAATGTGTGTGAGAATGTGTGTGAGTGCATGTGTGTGTGAGAGTGAATGTGTGTGAGTGCGTGTGTGAGAGAGTGAATGTGTGTGAATGTGTGTGTGAATGTGTGTGAGTGCGTGTGTGTGAGTGAATGTGTGTGTGAATGTGTGTGAGTGCGTGTGTGAGAGTGTGAATGTGTGTGTGAATGTGTGTGAATGCGTGTGTGTGTGACAGTGAATGTGTGTGTGAATGTGTGTGTGAATGTGTGTGAGTGCGTGTGTATGAGAGTGTGAATGTGTGTGTGAATGTGTGCGTGTCTAGCCTGCCTGGGCTTCGGCCCCATGGGGCCCTATGGTCAAGTGTGTCTGCTCCCTCAGTCTCTGCTCCTGGCCTTCTCTCTGAGCCTCTGTCTCCCTGGCTCTCCAGTGGGGGTGAAAATGCTCACAAAACCATTATGAACAACAGGAAATGAGGTGATTTGTACAAATCAGTGCTGCCCTTGGCCCATAGCAGTTGCTCAAAAAATGGTAACTTGCCCTTTGCATGACCCAGAACCTTTAGGGGCCTGGCCACGTTGTCACAGAGAAGCAGCTGCTGTCTGCACCATTGCAGGCTCCAGATACTCCTGGTTCTCAGCAAACATTTTCCGAGGTCCTACAACAGGCCCTGGGTCCGGCTGGGGCCAAGGATCCCACAGTGATCAGAATATGGTCCCTACTGTTAGTGAACTCTGGTCAGCACGGGAGATGGGAAACTTCACCTCCCACCATATGGTGGCTATGGGAGGGGAAGTGAGTGTGTGCACGTATGAGCATATGAGTAGGTGTGTGTGCATGTGTGAGCGTGTGAGTACGTGTGTGTGCATGTGTGAGCATGTGAGTATGTGTGTGAGTATGTGAGATTTGAAGCATGGCCAGCCCCTAGGCTTGCTGGGCTGGGGTGCAGTCAGGGAGGGCTTCCTGGAGAAGGGAGCATCCAACTGAAATGTATAGAAAGAATATGCATGGGCCTGGGTGACAGAGAGAGGGAAGAATTGGCGTGAAGGAGGGTGGTGTGGTGGGTGGGGCCAGGGGTTGTACCTGAACAAGGCACCCTGAGTCTGGCAGGCTCTGAGTCCTTCCAGGCCCTCCCTTCCAGGAACCTGACATGGAAGGCCTGGGAGCACATGGCCCCGTGAGGCCCTCCTTGGGTGGCACCAGAAGATGTATCAGGCCCTAGTGTTGGGGGCAGGCCCCGTGCAGGGTGCCCTGGAGGGCAGCCCAGTGCTCGTCAGTGCCCTGGGCCCTCTGTCCCCTTCCAGATGCAGATGGCAGCACCGGGCTCACATGGGGCAGAGACTGCTGAGGTCTGGGGCTGGGACCTGCCTCAGCGGGCGTTCAAGCAAAGCGCGTCAGGCCCGAAGCCACCTGGGAATGGCATTTGTATTGTGAATGAGGGTGGAAGGGACCATGTGTCTCTGGCAAGCCCACTAATGTGTTTGGAGAGAGCCAGCGAGTAGCCCCGGATGCCCGGTCACTGCTGCTCACCCGGTCGGCCACCTTTGTTCTCCCGGGCCCCTGGGCACTGGAGTCGCTGTCACGTGATGTTGTCCCAGTCAGCGGAATCTGATTCTGCTTCCGAGGCAGGTCCTGTTCAGATTGAAGTGGGGGATGCACCACAGGCCCAGGACCCCATGGCCCCTGCTAGTCCCTCCTGGCCTCGCTGCCAGGCTCCTCCCTCCACACCTGATGCCCCCAGCTTCCCCAGCACAGGGAGAAGGCACACGCCTACTCCTCCACCCACCCCAGCACCCCGAGTTCACACCTGGCAGGGAGACCCCCAGGTGGTGGGAGTGGTGAGCTGAGATGGATGAGGCAGGCTGTGGTGCCTCATCACAGGTGTCCCTGACTGAGGGGACAGTCAGGGACAGAGGGGGTACCCCGAAGATGAGCGTGAAGAGCAGGGGAGGCATGGGGGGTGGGGGCCAGTGTGAGGCTGAGAGGGTGTGGTGGGAGGGGCTGTGGCGCCGGCCCCCTCCTGCCTGCCACTGCCCTGGGCTGTGTCTCCTGGACCCACAAGTCCCAGTCCCTGGGGAGTGGGGCTCTGCTCAGCCCCTGTGGGCAGGGAGCCATCTTGGCCAACTCTGTGGGCCCCATGGGGTAGTGGGAGGCAGTCACCCTAGGCAGGGCTCCCCACCTTTGCACTGGGGGTGCAGAGGAAGCTCCCCGTCCAGCTCCACTGATGCCCACGAGGCCCCCGAGCAGGCTCCTGTGAGGGGCAGAGGCCGCTGGCTGGGCCCAGGAAGGCTGTGGGGCGGTGCTCAGACCCAGCCTCGAATGAAGCATGGGAGCGGGTGGGTGGGGAACCAGACAAATTCGCTGAGGGGCGGCCACATGCAGGCTGCTGGGAGTGAGGCTGAGCAGAGAGCCCAGGCTTCGGGAGGGGAGCCCCTGTCAGCACAGCTTGGTCCAGGCTGTGTGTCCCAGCTCCCAGGCAAGGGTTTGCGGCACCAAATCACCCTTCCAGAAATTGCTGACATCTCTACTGTCCAAACCTATCGCCACCTTAATCAAAGAAAACATATAGCCCATCAACACACCAGAGAAGCCAGCAGGAAGGAGCCTGGCCTCGTCCCAGCACCTCCTGCCCAGCCCCCTTTCCGCACTGCCCTGCCCGAAGCCTGGGCATCCTCTCCAGCTGTCAGTGACAGGGACAATGACAGCCACGTCCTGGTGGCCTCTCAGGGACAGCCACGTGCTGAGGGAGACCATCCTCTTCTGGCTCATCTCGCTGTCACACCCTCACTGACTGGACCGAGCGCTCGGGGCAGGCACCACTGCTACCCAGTTGCACAGCAAACCCGAGCGAGACCATTGCAATCCCCAGGCTGGGCCTGGCCCTTGCCCCCATCCCCACGTGAGGGACAGCCTGGCTCAGCGCCTTTGACCGCACCATGCAGCCTCCAGTGAGATAAGGGTGAGGAAGTCCCTGCCAGCTGCCAGGGGGTGGTAGGCTGGTTTACTCCTGAAACATGTCTGCCTTCCTTGAACACATCCCCTCGCTCCCCACGGCCCACGAAGTGCAGCTAGTATGAGCAGGGGCCCTTCTCAAGCTGTGCCTGCAGCCAGGGGCCTTGCTTCACTCCCAGTCAGGACCCTGGGCTCCCGCTAAGGCTTTGTTTGCTTGGGGGCCTGAGGTGTCCACAGCCTTCCCAGTCACCAGTCCTCACCAGCTCTCATCTGTGCCTTCAGTGGCATGGGCTGCCAGGCATCTCATCCCTCCATGATCACGGAGGTCAGAGGTGGCGCTTCCCCACCACCCAGTCTCGGGTGGAGACAGGCGTTTCTCTCGACTCAGGCTTCCGGGGCCCCGCTGCACGCTGCCATGCAGAGGTGTAGGCTGGACGGGCGTTGGTGTCAGGAGTTCACCTCCCGACTGGACACAGACACATTTAAATCTAAGGCCGCGGAGGAACCGGGTTAGCGGTCACGATGCCACACTCCCCATTGCCTTGAGGGAGGCCTGCAAGCTTGGAATTATGGTTCTCCAATATGTACTTACTTGGGTTTGCTTTTGAAAAGGTTAGGATTTAAGTATCACCCAATAACACGCACATGCCAGCTACATCTGAAATTACAGGGCCACTGGGCTCAGGGTCTGGCCTGTGCCCACGGCTGGGTGAGGAAGTGCCCACCGCAGCTGGGCCACTCCACCCAGGGCGGGGTGGGTCTGAGGGGTGCCACATACCTGAGCCGCCACAGCAGGGGCTCTAGTGGGTCACTCACCAGGCAAAGGAGGGTCTTCAGGACACTCTGAGGACAGGAGGGAGTTACCTCTCCTCCGCGTGGCTCAGTTTATCATCTGTAAAATGGGGACAAGGCTGTTGCAAGGAGTAGAGAAAATATATGCAAAGAACCTACCCAAATTCTGCTTGCAGCAAACACACACAGGGACCTTGAGGGTATGAACAGCACGGGAGCAGGGCGGGAGGCGGCGAGCCCGGGCTATGTGCGTCTGGGGTTCAGGGCTCAGCATGTGAAACGTGCCCGATAATGGTGGTGACGATTATCAGCCACATCATCCCTCTTGGCCATGTGAAGGTTGGCCCAGCAAGGAAGGTGGGGTGGCACGGGGGATGCCAGGGGTCCCACTCCAGACGGTAAAGTAAATCCTTGGAGAGTGCAGTGTTGGTCCTGGGAGAAGCCCCTGTGCTGGGCACCCATGGAGAAGGTTGGGGCCTCCTGAGTCAGGACCGCTGAGGCCAAACCTACCCCTGGAGCCCAGAGGCACCGCTGCAGCCACAGGTCTCCCAGCTGCCCGTGGCTCTGCCTCACGTGGCTCTCCGCTGATGGCCCCCCCGGGCTGGCTCCTCTCCCGGGCCTCAGGGCTTTGGATGGTGCATGCAGTGCCCAAGTTGGCCGGGCCATGGCTTTCCCCATCACCAGCCTCCACATTCTCCCCCACATCTCCACATCTGCCGTCTCCCCAGCCCCGCGGCCACTGGGTGTGGCTCAGGCCCAGGAAAGCAGCACCCTTGTTGGGACCTGCCTGCCCACGCTCCACCTGTGGGGTAGAAGTGGGGTGAGGTGTCCTGGAGAGGGAGCCACCCTGACCGCCCACACCTGGCTTCAGGGAGCACTCCCGCCCGGGCTGCCCGGCGCTGACCCTCCCGCTCGCTCTCCCTGCAAAGCAAGTCCTGGCTCTGGAGCTGGAACATGAACTCCCCAGTTCCACACTCACTTGAGTGCCAGTAGCCTTCCTCCTGGCTCCCAGCCTTAGCTCCTGGTCCTCCCCTCCCTGCCCTCCTCCCTCGGTGTCCACTCATCCTTCATCCGTCTACTGCTGGGAGCCCGGGAGGGCGGGGTTGCCTGGGTCCTTTCCTCTACCTCTGTGTGACTGGAGAAAGTCAGTTCACGTCCCTGTGCGCCTGCCTCCTCTCTATCGGCGCTGTCCTCTGGGGCAGGCGCCGGGGCTCTGTCGATGTCCTAGGTGCTTCGCCCAGTGCTGAGAAATGCCTGTCAGGCTGGCACTGGGATAATGTGGAATGCCCAGGCAGTGGTTGCTTTGCCTCTTTCACGGTCAGTGCTCCATGGGCCACCTCCATTACCCCACTTTTCACAGGGTGCACACTTGTTGGCCGGGGGGGTCGCGAGCTCCCTGAGGGCAAGTCCCCTTCTCCTTAGGCCCCCATGGGCATGGATAATTGGTCGCTGGTCTTGGGGGCTTCCCCATATCTTCAGCGGCCAGAGCAGTGTGAGCTCCTCCCAGGATGTGGACTGTGGCCCGTATCGGGTGGGGGTTTGCCAGCTCCTCCTGTGTGACGTTTTCTCAGGTTCATTAAACCATCAGGAGCAGCAAAACCAGGACGGCTCAGAGGCATATGGAGCTTGCCAGCCGCCAGGTTCAGGCCAGTCAGACCACAGACGACGGCACCTGCCGAATTCTCAGCCTGGCTCATGTAGCCCGAAGAGCCAGGGTAGAAATGACTGTCCACTGGGGTTCAACCTCCCATCTTTAACAATACCCGTCACAGATTAAGTCTTCAGTGGGGCCAGGTGTGGTGGCTCATGCCTGTAATCCTAGCACTTTGGGAGGCTGAGGTGGGTGGATCACAAGGTCAAGAGTTCAAGGCCAGCCTGGCCAAGATGGTGAAACCCCATCTCTACTAAAAACTACAAAAATTCAGCCAGGTGCAGTGGCAGGTGCCTGTAATCCCAGTAATCCCAGCTACTCAGGAGGCTGAGGCAGGAGAGGTTGCAGTGAGCCGAGATCATGCCACTGCACTCCAACCTGGGTGACACAGTGAGACTCTGTTTCAAAAAAAAAAAAAAAAAGTCTTCACTGGGCATATCCCCCCTAAGGCGTGACAGATAGCAGGGAGGTCTGGCCCTGAGATGGCAGGTGTCTGCCGGCCACAGGCCCTCCCCAAGGATGGAAAGGTCCTGAGCCCCAGAAGCTGGGTGGCTCCAGCCTCCTGCCCTCAAGGAGCACCAGAACAGGGCTGGGCACAGGGACGTCCAAGAGACAGCCCAGGCGGGAAGCACCCAACCCGGACACTGTGGGGCTGTGTGAACATGGAAGCAAGAGGCTTAGCCTCTCGGCTCCAGTTTCTTCATCTATAACATGGAAATGAGAAGACATCTCGTGAGCGGCCATGAGCAGGGCACTGTCACTGTCATGATCATTCCCATGGTCACCACTGCTCCCCAGAGAGCAGCTGCCACGGGGACGCTGGGACCGAGTGGCATCCAAGTGGCCCGGACTCAGTGGCTTACTGCAGCCCTCCTGGGACCGGCCGGCCAGCAGGGTGCTGGGAGCCACCAGGAGGTCAAGTTTAAGCGAAGGCCTCACTGGGTTCACTGGCTTAGGCGCGAAAAACCCAAACCCAAACAAAACACAGCACCAGCTCCCAACAAGCGCCTTTGTGTCTGCAGAATCGTCCACTCTGCTCTGGGACATCTGCGGCTGCCCAGGCAGCGGACTCAGCGAGAACAAGGGCTCCGCTCTGAATAGGGATTCACGCGGGCGATTCTCACCGTGGCTGCATTCATCAGGGCCCGGTGCCCGGGGGCTTCCTTCAGGCCCTGCCCCTGGGACCCTGGCTGGCTCCAGCATTCTCTCCCTGGGGGTGGTCCCTGGCCCTCCCATCCCCAGGGCCTGCCACTGCCCGTGAAGGCTGCCTGGGGGGCCGGGGGTATTGTCCCGGGGACACCTGCCCTGTGCCGAGCTGCGGGCACTCGGGTCACCACGGCTGGGGCTCGTTCACACGGCCTGAAAGGCGTCCCCTCCATTCGCACTTGCCCTTCTCCTCCTCGCCGCCGGGGGAGGGGCCGGGCAGAGGCAAACAGTATTTTTTCTGTTCTCTCCGGCACAAATGGAATTCAATTAGTGAAGAAGAAACCCAAGCCCAGCCAAACTGCGCTTTAAAAAATCCCTCAGGAGAGAAACCTCTTCCCACACCCCCGGGAAATCAATGGGATCGATGGTTCCCGTGCGTTCTCCTTCCTTCCTCCCGGAACCCATGGGGTGCAGCCGGAACGTCCTCTCCCGCTCTGAGGTAGACCAGACAGCAGGGATATCAGATGAACACACATGCATGTGCCCATCCCCGACTCCATTCCTGACAAACCGTGATGGGAACGCCAGACCATACTCAGAGGTGGCCCACCAGCAGACGGACCCCGGGCAGGGTTCAACCGGGTCGCTGGGCTCCTCCCTCACAGTCCTGGGCACCCTCAGTCCGACCACCTCTTCTGCTTTTCCTCAAGGACTTGACCACTGCCCAGAGCTGCCAGGAGCAGCCCCTGGGTGACCTGGGGCCTGGACACAGGGAGGTCACCGCAGGTGGCTGAGTCCAGGCAGGCTGGAGGCCATGGGGCCTGCCTTCCCCAAAGCCTCTGTCACCAGCCCCCTCCCTGCTGTTCCCAGAGCCTGAGGAGCCATCACTCTTAAGCAGTCACTGCGCGGTCAGGAGGTAGTCGTGGTGGAGGCAGCTGACCTTCCCTCCTTGTATGGCTGCACATGTTCCCTGAGTCACAGCAGAGGTCCCCACCCCACGGAAACACCAAGAGCCTTCCCAGAGCCTGTCCTGCTGGCCGAGTCCTCTCCTCTCCCCTGAACATCCTTCAGAGGAGGCTGGAGGATTTGCCAACGTATCCTGTCCTATCTCTGAAGGTTGCACAGGGACCTACTCTACCTATAGAGCCCACTATTCTCGGAACATCAATCTGAAACCAGAAGAGAAATGTGCAGGCTTTTTTTTTGGTTTTTTTTTTTTAAGAGCACTCTCTGACCCTGGGCCGAGGCGGAGGCCACAGCAGTTTTGTGTCGTGGGAAGATCACAGAGCAGGAGTCCAGGGGTCTGGGCTCTGGTCATGGTTCTGCCGGGCACAGTGCGATTCATGCATATCCCTGTTGCTGAGTTCTTCCATTTGGGAAATGGGCCAGTTGGGCCCAGGACCAGAGCATTTGAGGTCTAAGAGTCTTTGACTCTAAAGTAGTCTATTTGTTGCCCATCAGATGATAGCAAGAAGGGAGGGAGGGAGGGAGGGAAAGGGGGAGAGAGGAGTGGGGAGGGGAGTAAGGGAAGGCAGGGTAGGGGAGGAAGGGAGGGAGGGGAGGGAAGCGGGGAGGGAGGAGTGGGGAGGGGAGTGAGGGAAGGGAGGGCAGGGGAGGGAGGGCAGGGGAGGGAGGGAGGGGAGAGAGGGGAGGGAGGGGGAAAAAAGGAAGGAATAAAAGAAGGAAGAAAGGGCAGGAAGTGTCTAGGAAGGAGGGAGGGAAGAAGGGGGGAAGGAGGGAGGGAGTGTGTAGGAAGGAGAGAAGGAAGGAGGGAAGAAGGGAGGGAAGGAAGGAGGGAAGGAGGGAGGGTAGGAAGGAGGGAGGGAAGAAAGGAGGAAGGGAAGGAGGGGGGGGAGTGTGTAGGAAGGAGGGAAGGTAGGAAGGAAGGAGGGAGGGAAGGAGGGAGGGAATGTGTAGGAAGAAGGGAGTGAAGGCCGGAGGGTGTCAGCTGTTGGGAGGCTACCCTGTCTGACTGGCTAGGTGAAGTCAAGGCCCAGATGCCCTCTGCTTTGGGACTTTGCATATGCTCTTCTCTCCCTGTGTGGAGACCACTGGCCATCTCCCCAGTCCCTCTGTTCTCTCTTCTTCTAGAAGTGCCCTGGTACTGGAGGGCCTTGGCCACTGGCATATGTGAGTGTCCTCCTGCAGGGACCTCATGGACACACCATGTTTGTAGAGAAGCTTTCTTAGAAAGGGCAGCTGGCTGGGAAGGCAGGACCCAGCCCCATCCAGCTCCCCAGACCCACTGTAAGTTCCACCTCAGCCACCCTCCCTGCCAGCGCGTTCCACAGATGATAACTTTCTGGGGTGCAAGAGCAGGAAAGGGCAGAAATACACACAAAGGGCCACTGCCTGCCTCTCGCTCAGCTCTGCATCCTTTGATGTTTGAAACCCACGGGAATCATTTCAATCGTTCAGAAGGGACTTGGCCACAGGTGACTTGTCTGCAGATTGCTGGAGCGCTAATGAGTGCTAATTACAAACTGACTGCTTGCCAGGCAATCTGCCCTGCTGGGCAGGCGGGGCCACAGTTGAGAGAGGGGCGGTGCATGGGGGGTGGGTGTTGGGCCTGGGTGCTGGCTTTGAGGATGGGCTGTGAGAAGCGACTCTGTTCAAACGCGTTGGACATATTCACGGGGGAGGAGACCAATCACGCCTTCAAGGAGGTACAGTGGCGAGGCCGGCCTGCAGCAGAGTCTTTGGCTGCAAAGGCGAGGATGGGGCCCAGCAGGGTTGCCATGGTAACAGCTTCTGATTGGAAGGGGCCCCTCGCAGGGTGTGAAGGACAGAAGGCAGCACCCTGAATCCTCGCTACCCCCGCCTGCCACCTGGGACCCACTCTGGAGCAGGGCGGCTGTGGACCTGCCTGGCACTCAGGAGGGGGAAGGGGGAACTGCTCTCGGTGAAGGGGTCACCTGGAGCTTGGTCTCTGGCAGCTGGCAGGCAGCCCCGTGAGGGCTTTGGCTTAAAAGTTGCTGGTGGATAGCTCTGGCCACCATGTTCTGAACTCATGGCTGGTGCCAGCCACTGCAATGGGCGATTGATGGGCACCACCTCATCCCCGCTTCCCAGTGAGCCCTGGAAGTCAGTGCTGTGATCTCGACTCGACAGGGAAACAGAGGCTCAGAGAGGTCACGAGAATGTGCTTGGGTCACAGGTGGGTGAGGGAGAGGCAGAGCTGGTGACAAACTAGGGAAAGAGGTTCCCACAAGGGGCCAAGGTGAATATCAAAATCATGCGGATGACCGATGACACGTTCCACCCCACCCCTCTGTGCAGTGGCTGGATTTCCTCAGTGAGTTGGAGTCCAGCTCCCACCTTCACTTTTTAGCGGGAAATTTGGGCCAGCGGGGGGAGGGGACTTGCCGGGGCTGAAACCCAGATCGAGCTCCACTTTTTCTCTCGCTGCCTCTGGGACGCCATTGGACCCTGGTTCGTGGTCTGATATTTTTCGTGGTCTGATATTTTTCGTGGTCTGATATTTTTCGTGGTCTGATATTTTTAAAGGAAACATCCTCCTGAGGGGAGGACGTTTGCTCCTCCCTCCTGCGCAGGTGGGTGGGGAGCCCCAGGGTGGCAGGTGCAGTGTGAAGAGGGGACCTCACTTTCCATCCTCTTCTTGGATGAGAAATGTCACATCGGGGCTCACGGGGAAAGGTGACACAAGTTCCACGGGCCCTGCTTGGGCCTCAGGTTACACCTGCAGCCGGGGTGCTCGTGACGGCAGACTCTGGGATGCTGGTGCGGAGCCCACACCGTGAACGTTGTCTCCTGCCCACCCTCTGCTGGTCCACGACCCGGGGACAGCAGGGCACGATGTGGGAGGTGGAGAATACAGCTGTGCAGGGTTTTGTTGGCTCTCCGGGCTGTCTCCGTCTCACTCTGCTCTCTGCCTTTTTTCAAAATCCAGTCAAGCCAGAATCTTCTGGTCACCCCACTCCTGCGGGAAACAAATAGAAAAGGACATCAGGGCTCCGAGCGCCCCCTCCACACAGGGGAAGATGCTCAGGGCTGCCCATCTAATCTGGTCCTCCTGACAGGCCTGCAAGGAAGCTGTTAGTATCCCCAACTTTACCATAACTCCCAAAGTCTCTTTTTTCCTAAGTCATCAGGACTGGGCCCCAGGCTTTGCACAGGCAAACTGGGTTCTGTGTGTCCGGGAGATGCGTCCTTTCTTGAAGACCTCCAGAGGCTGCCTCAGGGCCCTCAGTCCCCACTCTGAGCCCCACTCCTAGGGCCTCTGCAGCTGGATTTGTGCCTGGCCCTACCCAGAAGAACGCCTCTGTGTCCCAGGTGTTCTGGGTGCCCCTCTGTGGGTTCTCTGGTCCCATGGGGCTGGATGTGGGCTACAGGCCAGGTGGTTGGGTCTCTCCCAGCCTTGCTTCCTGAATGTGTAGACTGGGGCGGGGCAGGGGTGGGAGTGAGGAGTAAGGGCCTGCCCCTCTTCCCCCAACCCCTTCCCCTGTGCAGCCAGCTGGGAGCCCGTTCCTGAGCCTGTCCCCTCGGGCCACTGGCCTGATCATAGTGCCTTTCTCTAGGGAGATCCTCAAAGAGCCAGAGCCCATGCTGGACCTGGGGAGCCCGGCTTCCTGGAGTCTCTGGCCGACCACCATTTCTGGGATGTGTGCATTGACATGAAAGCTGAACATCAGGTCCCAGAAAGGAGGTTTGGGTTATTTCTCCAACTCACAGACAAGCCCTCTTTTCCCATTGGAAACTCCCCTCAGAGCCTAGTGGCCCTGGAGAAGCTGCCTCTGTGGCCCGCTCTGCAGGGCGGAGTCACCATGGGTCCCTGGCATCAGACATCCTGCCTGCGGGCCAGACACCTGCTCTCCTCCAAGAAACCTCAACATCCAGAGAAGGGGTCCTGTGATGACCGAGGGACAGGCCTGTCTTCTAGGTTACCACATCTTGGCATTTATTATTTGTCCCCAGGAATTTACTTTTAAAAACAATAGTCGGCTGGGCACGTTGGCTCACGCCTGTAATCCCAGCACTCTGGGAGGCTGAGGCAGGTGGATCACCTGACGTCAGGAGTTCGAGACCAGCCTGATCAACATGGAGAAACCTCATCTCTACTAAAACTACAAAATTAGCCGGGCGTGATGGCAGGCCCCTGTAATCCCAGCTACTTGGGAGGCTGAGGCAAGAGAATCACTTGAACCCGGGTGGTGGAGGTTACAGTGAGCTGAGATCGCACCACTGCACTCCAGCCTGGGCAACAAGAGTGAAACTCCGTCTCAAACAAACAAACAAACATGCAGACGAACAATGGTCTGGGATTTCTACTGGCAAATACCAAAGCTATGATGTGCAAGAGGTAATGTTACAAGCCCGGTGGCTGAATCATGGCCTGGCTACCTGGAATGGCTGCAGCCTCAAGGCGGGAGCCAAGGCCCTGCGTCCTCCCTGCCTGATGGGGGAGGGTCACAGTCATGAGATGTCGTCAAGGCTGGGGTGGCACGTGCCTGCCCAGATCGTGCGGTGCAGGGTCCTTGCGAGGGCCCCCCAGACAGATGCTGCTCTGCAGCCCCTGGAGGAGCTGGGAACTGAGGGAGTGAGAGAAAGACCCCAGCCACGTTCTAGGACCAGATGTCCCGCTAGTGCTTCCCTCCCATCCGACCTGACCTTGAGTCCCCTCTCTTCAGTGTCTGTCCCCTCTGGAGCCGCCGTGTTCCATGCCCTGCCTGCTGTCTGGGCCCCCATGGGCTCAGGGAACCACTTGCTCACTGAGTGTCCGGGGCATGGAGCTGTGAGCTGTGAACAAGGAGTTCTGCAAGGGACCTCAGGACCTTCTGTACTCAGGAAGGGAAAGACAGCGCCCACTCCCCAGTGGGAGCCCAGGCTGCCTTTGCCAGGGCCTCCTGAGTCACCCCCGCCCCTGGGTGTCCGATGCTGGGCCTCTGTCACCGTGTGCTCCACACATCGGGCCTGGCTGTGGGCTGCTCCAAGCCTCTGCTCTATATCCAAGCACAGCAGAGAGGCCTCTCCCTGTCCCCTTGTGCTCTGCAGGCGTCTGGTGGATGCCCACTCCTGGGCCCAGTTCGGGATCCGTCCCACCACAGGGCAGAGCCTGGGAGGGCCTGCTGGCCACAGGTTGGTAGAAGCACGGCCGACTCTTCTCCAGGAACAATGTGCAGTCTCTCTCCCTGGGTCCAGGGATTCCCCGCATGTGAGGTGGGGGTGGGGGTCACCTCATGCTTGGCCTCGACAGCCACGGGCAGACCCTCCTGGGGCTAGGGAGGGTTCCACCCTACAAACCCCTAGCTGAGGCCAACTTGCAAAAGGAAGAGAAAGCTCCCAGAAAGACTTTTTTTTTTTTGTCTTTTCTTAAACATTTTCTTCAGTTTATAGAGAGAGGACTTTTGTGTTTGCTTTTGTTCCCATCATTAGGGGAGTGGTTGAGGAGTACTAATCCATCAGTACTTTGATAACAACAGGTAAGATTCCAGATTCACATTCCCAGGTACCAAGAGTTCTCTCTAAATGCCACAGTCAAGTCAGCCTTTGTTTACCTTCCCTGTCTCTACTAAAAATTCAAAAATTAGCTGGACGTAGTGGCAGGTGCCTTTAATCCCAGCTACTTGGGAGGCTGAGGCAGGAGAATCGCTTGAACCTGCAAGGTGGAGGTTGCAGTGAGCTGAGATTGCGCCATTGCACTCCAGCTTGGGCAACAAGAGAGAAACTCTGTCTCAAAAGTGAATGAATGAATGAATGAATAAATAAATAAAGTTGTTTTGGTTCTTCTCTTTTCCACACATTTCCATACGAATTGTAGAGTCAGTTTGTCAGTTTCTACAACAAAAGCCTGCTGGAATTTTTATTGCAATTTCATTGACTCTATAGATCAATTTGAGAGGAAAATGGCATCTTAACAATTTGGAGTCTTCTAACCCATGAATGTAGTATCCCTCTCCATTAATGTAGATCTCACTTATCTCAGCTCTGTATCTTTAATGTACAGGTTTTTCACATTTGTGTCAGATTTATCCTTAAGTATTTCTTAATTTTCAATTACTTATTGCTAGTGTACAGAAATACAATTGATTTATGTGTATAGATTTTGTTCCTGCAGCCTTATTAAATTCAGTGATTAGTTCTAGTAGCTTTTTGTAGCTTCGCTGGATTTTCCACATAGATGATCATGTCATCTGCAAATAAAGACAGTTTTGTTTCCTCCTTTCCAGTCTGAATTTCCTTTATTTATTTTTCTTGACTCATTTCCCTGGCTAGAACTTCCATTACAATGTTGAATAGAAGTGGCAAGAGTGAACATCGTTCTCTTATTCCTCATCTCAGGGGAAGAACATTCAGTCTTTCACCATTAAGTTTAATGTTATCTGCAGGGTTTTTGTAGATGTCTTTTGTCAGGTTGAGGAAGTTCCCTTCTATTTCTGGTTTGGTGAGAATTTTTATAAGGAATAGACATTAGATTTTGTCAGATGCCTTTTCTGCATGTATTGAGATTATTATATGAGTGTTGCTGTTGTTGTTGTTGTTGTTGTTGTTGTTGTTTTGAGACGGAGTCTCGCTCTGTCGCCCAGGCTGGAGTGTAGTGGTGCAATCTCTGCTCACTGAAACCTCTGCCTCCTGGGTTCCAGTGATTCACCTGCCTCAGCTTCCCAAGTAGCTGGGACTACAGGCATGTTCCCCCATGCCCCCCTCATTTTTGTATTTCTAGTAGAGAGGAGGTTTCACCATGTTGGCCAGGCTGGTCTTGAACTCTTGACCTCACTCAGATCGTCCACCCACCTCGGCCTCCCAAAGTGCTGGGATTACAGGCTTGAGACACCATGCCTGGCCTATATGAGTTTTTTTTTTTTTTTTTTTTTTAAGTTTTTTACTATGGTAAATTGATTAATTTTTAAACCAACCTTGCATTCCTGGGATAAACCCTCCTTGGTCCTTGTATTATTCTTTTCATATATTGTTGGATTCAACTTACTAAAGCTTGTTTGGAATTTTTGCATCTACATTCGTGAGAGAGACTGTTCTGTAGTCCTGAACCGTGTAGTCCTGTCCTTTCTGTCTCTGGATTTGTATCATGAAATAAGTTTGGAAATATACCCTCTTCTTTAATATTTTGAGAGTTTGTGTAGAATTCCTTAAGTGTTTCTTAGGAATCACTAGTGAAGGCTGGGTACGGTGGCTCACGCCTGTAATCCCAGCACTTTGGGAGGCCGAGGCGAGCGGATCACGAGATCAGGAGATCGAGACCATCCTGGCGACCACGGTGAAACCCCATCTCTACTAAAAATACAAAAAAATTAGCCCGGCATGGTGGTGGGCTCTGTAATCCCAGCTTCTCAGGAGGCTGAGGCAGGAAAAGGGCGTGAACCCAGGAGGCGGCAGAGCTTGCAGTGAGCGGAGATCACGCCACTGCACTATAGCCTGGGTGACAGAGTGAGACTCCGTCTCAAAAAAACCAAAAAAGAATTCACTAGTGAAGGCATCTGGATCAGTTTTCTTTGTGCAATTTCAATTTCTTTAATGGATATTGGGATAGTCACATTCTCTATTTCTTCTTGAATTAGCTTGGGAAGCTCATATCTTTCAAAGAATCTGATCATTTTATCTAAGTTGTCAAATTTATAGGCATAAATTTGATCATAATATTCCTTTATTATCCTTTTAACATCTGTAGAATCTGCAGTGATGCTACCTTTCTCATTTCTGATATTAGTAATTGGTATCTTCTCCTTTTGTCTTCCTGATTAGTTTGGCTAGAATTTTATCAGTTTTATTGATCTTCCCAAGGAGCTAGCCAGTGGTTTCATTTTCTTCCTCTATTACCTTTCTATTTTCTATTTCATTGGTTTTCACTTTGATCTTTATTATTTCGTTTCTTATGCTTACTTTAATTTGCTCTTTTTCTAGTTTCTTAAGGTGGAACTGAGGTCACTGATTTGAGATCTTTCATCTTTTCTAATATAGGCCTTTAGCGGCATCTGAAGCTAACCTCAGCTCTGCCTTAGGACTTACTCACAAATTCTGTGCTATATTTCCATTTTCATTCAGGTTATAATACTTTCTAATTTTACTTTTGATTTCTTCTTTGACTAGTGGAGCATAAGTTATTTGGTTTCCAAATATTTGGGATTGTCAAGTTATCATTAATCATTATGTTTTTTATTTCCATTATAGCCAGATAACATATTTTGTATAAGTTGAATCCTTTTACATTTTATGGAACAGAATATGGTCTATCTTGGTAAATGTTCTGTGTAGACTTAAAAAGAAGGTTTATTTTGCTGTGATTGAGTAGAGCATTTCATAAATTATAATTTGGTCAAGTTGGCAGATAATGTTGCTCAGATCTTCTATTATATCCTTACCTATTGTCTACTTGTTCTATCAATGATTGAGAGAGGGATATTGGAATCTCTGGCCATGATTGTGATTTCTTTCTTCCTTCAGTTCCATCAGTTTGTGCATGCATTTTGAAGCAGTGTTATTAAGTAGATAGCTATTTAAGACTGTTCTGTCTTCTTGATTAATTGACACCTTTATAATTATTAGGTGACCTTCTTTATGCCTGGCAATATTCTTTCCTCTGAAATTTACTTCAATGCTATAGCTATTCCAGCTTTCTTTTGACAACTCTTTCTATGGCGTGTCTCTTTCTATCCTTTTACTTTTAACCTCATGGTGTTTGTCCCTTCCACCACGTGAGAACACAGCTAGAAGGTGCCATCTTTGAAACAGAGAGCAGCCCTCACCAGACACCCAATCTGCTAGCATCTCGATTTTGGACTTCCCAGCCTCCAGAACAGTGAGCAATAAATTCTGTTGGTTATAAATTACTCAGTCTAACACATTTTGTTATAGCATCCTGAAGTTTCTAAGACAGGGGTGTTTAGACTATTTGCATTTAACGTGATTACTGATATAGTTAGGTTTAAGTCTATCATCTTGTAGTTAGTTATGAAATCAGGAAGTATGACTCCTCTGACTTTGTTCTTTTTCAAGATTTCTTGGCTATTTGGGATCCCCATATGAATTTGAGGATTGGCTTTTTCTATTTCTGCAAAAAGGTCATTGAAATTTTGATAGCTACCTCATTGAATCTATAGATTACTTTGTGCAGTATTGCCATGTTAACAATATTAAGTCTTCCAATCCATGAATATGGAATATCTTTTCATTTATTTAAGCATTCTTTTCAATTATCTTTTAAGGAGAATTAACCAATTTTAAAAATCTTGCATACATACCCATGGAGGTGCCATTTTCAATGTTCTTCATTCGTTTGTGTAGATCTATATTTCCATCTGGTATTTTTCCTCTGCAAGGACTTTCTTTAACATTTTTTTACAGTGCAAATATGTTGCCAATATGTTTTTTCCCCTACTTTTGTGTTTTAAAATGTTATTATTTAACCTTTGGTTTTGAAAGATATTTCACTGAGTATATTTTTGTTGAAAATATGTTTTGAAATATATTTTTGCTTTACATATGGGTATTGGTTGACAGTTTTTGATCCCAGTACTTTAAAGATGTTGCTTCACTGTCTTCCCACTTGCATTGTTTCTGACAAGAAGTCTGTTGCCATTCTTATTTTCTTCCTTTCTATGTAATATGTCTTTTTCCCCCTACTCTGGCTACTTTTAATATGTTCTCTTTATTACTGTTTTTGAGCGATTCTAGTATGATGTACTTTGGTGTTTTCTACATGGTTCTTGTGTTTGGAGTTTGTAGACTCCTTAGATCTGTGGGTTTATAGCTTTCATTATTTTGGAAAAATTTTGATCATTATTTTTTCAAATTTTTTTTCCGTTCCCTACCTCCTCTCCTTCAGGGGTTCCAATTATTAAGCTGCTTGAAGTTGACCTACAGCTCATTGATGTTCTCTATTTTGTGGAATTCTTTTCCCTCTGTGTGTTTTTTTGTGGATAATTTCTATTGCTATGTCTTCAAGTTCACTAGTCTTTTCTTCGGCAATGTCTAATTTTCCATTGATTACATCTAATGCATTTTTCATCTCATGCATTATAGTTTTCAATGAAGCTTGATTGGGCTATTTTATTTTATTTTATTTTGAGACAGTCTTCCTCTGTTGCCCAGGCTTGAGAGTGGCATGATCTTTGCTCACTGCAACCTCCATCTCCTGGGTTCAAGTGGTTCTCATGCCTCAGCCTCCCAAGTAGCTGAGATTACAGCCCCAGGCCACCATGCCCAGCTAAATTTTGTATTTTTAGTGGAGATGGGGTTTCACTGTGTTGACCAGGTTGGTCTCAAACTCCTGACCTCAAGTGATCCACCTGCCTCGGCCTCCCAAAGTGCTGGGATTACAGGCGTGAGCCACTGCGCCCAGCAATAACTATTTTAATGTCCTTCTTTGCTAATTGTAACATCTGTGTTAATCATGGGTCAGTTTTGATTGCTTAATCATTTCCTCATTATGTCAGTATTAATAATATTTCCTGCTTCTTTGTATGTCTCACAATCTTGATTGGATATTTGACATTTGGTAAAACAGTGGATATCTTTGCATTGCAGTAAATATGCTTTGTTCTGGAATGCAGTTAAGTTACTTGGAATTAGTTTAATTCTTCATAATATATTTATTAGAAAAGTCTGGATAAGTAGTCAGTCTAGGATTAATTTTATTCTCCACTACTGAGGCAAGACCTTTCTTACTCAACCCGCCCTTCTCCCACCCCAGACACAAATATGCCAAACGCCCCACCAGAATTATGGATTGTTCCAGTCTGACTGGTGGAAACAGACATCGTTCATGGGCCTGTGTGAGCACCAGGTACTATTTTTTTTTTTTATTATTTTGAGATGGAGTCTTGCTCTGTCGCCAGGCTGGAGCGCAGTGGCACAATCTCAGCTCACCGCAACCTCCACCTCCTGGGTTCAAGCAATTCTCCTGCCTCAGCCTCCCGAGTAGCTGGGATTACAGGCGCCCACCACCACGCCTGGCTAATTTTTTTGTATTTTTACTAGAGATGAGGTTTCACCATGTTGGCCAGGACAGTCTCGATCTCCTGAACTTGTGATGTGCCCACCTCGGCCTCCCAAAATGCTGGGATTACAGGCATGAGCCACTGCACCCAGCCTGTCCCTTTTAATCCTTTAGGATGATTCTCTCCACAAGCCTCAATTGTTTTCCTCCCATATTTGCAGTGATGTATCCTCCAGGGGACACTGGAAGGGCACTCCTGCACGTCTCTCACTTCCCTCCCTGCATAACTCTCTTTTCTCTGAAACCGTCCAGTGAACTCCAGCTGCCTTGATCTTCCTGGACTTCCAGCCCCACCTCTGCAACTTGGGAGTCTTCTGGGATCTGTCTGGCTTCCCCCTGTCTGCATCTTGGCGGGGGAGAAATCTGCCTCTCTCAAGGCAGACATCTGGGGCAATTGGAGGGCTCACTTTGCTTGTTTCCTTTCTCTCTGGGGTCACTGCATTTAATTTTGCCTGATGTTGGGGTCCGGGAAGCCATTGTTTCATATATTCTGTCTGATTATTTCAGTTGTTGCAGGTGGGGTAAAGAAGCCTGTTACTCCATTTTGGCCAGAAGCGGAAGTGCTCTCTCTTTTTAAATCAAGTATTGGCCACCTCCTACTTGCAGGTCATGTGAACCCCCACACAAAACCAGACAAATGCCAACCCTCTCCTGACTACAACTCCACCCAAGGGATAATGGATTGGTGGTGGTAGTGATGGGGAAAACTGCAGACAGTAATTTTTACAGAAAGAGAATGAAATGTGATTTGACACAAGTTACTAGGCACCTGGGCTGGGGGTACCTGGACAGAGGCAAGCAAGCCAGAAGCAATCTCTTGGTGAATGCCCAGGTGCTTTGTTCATGCAGACGAAACGTCTGGTGTTCCCCATCTCCGCGATGCCAAGGCTGAGAGAGCCTGGAGCCCCTGGCTTGTGGTTCTGATTGCTGCTCGGAGAGCAGTTTCCCTTTGAACTGGAGAAAGAAACTGGCAACCCAGCAAGAAAGGTCCAAGGTGCCACACGACAGGAAGAAGGGGGAGAACAAATTTCCCCAGGTGAGGGCAAAATAAAATAAGAGCCAGTTGAGGGGCTGATTGTGATTCAGGCTGCATCAAGCCAAGCCTGGAATTATGCTAACTACAGCCATGGTCATTACCACCCTGGTCCCTGAGAGCCACTATGCTCTGATCATTCCCAGTGTTACCTCGTTTGGTCCACATGGTGACCAGTAGGGTCGCTTGTAGCCTTCCTATTTGGGAGAGGCTGTTGCTTGTCCAGGAGGAGGAACTCTCCCTCACCATGGCTGAGCAGGCACAGTGGAGCCAGCCCTGCCCTTGGGGTGGGCAGCAGCAGAGGCTGCCAGCCCTGTTGCCTCTCCGGGCAGGCAGGGTCCTCCTTCCTGCCAATGAGATGCTATATAAGAGGGTCTTGACAGGTAGGGCCTGCCCACGGTTCAGTCTCCTGTTGGGCTGCAGGGAGTTATTAGCAAAGTTGAGGACCCCTGGCTGCATAACCAGTGTTAGCACCAGCAAGTGTGTGTGTGTGTGTGCAAGTGCATGTGTGCGTGTGTGTGTGAGCACGTGTGGTAGCAGGTACTCCCAAAGCCCTGAGTCCACGGCTGAGACAGCCTGCCGACGCTCTCCAGTTCTCCAACTGTCACAAGAATGTGGCATCCAGGCTAAGCTGGGAAGCTCATCCGGCTTTGATGCTGACCCTCTGGCCATCCAGGGCGCTGAGGTCAGGACCACCTGCTCTGGTCCTGGATGAAATGCAGTGGGAGTAGAAGGCTGGAGTGCCCTGGGACTGATGAAGACTCGCCCCTGGGACCACGTTGTTGCAACTCCTGCTTCTGAGAAAGGAGCACGGGGCCGTCCATGTGCTGTTCGCTCAGCAGCTGTTTGCCAGGCACCTGGCATGTGTCAGCGCTGCCCAAGGCACAGGGATGCTGTGGTGAGCAGATGGGCCCACATGCTACCCTTGTGAGCCAGACAGTGGATGTAATATACCCTGGGCCAGCCAGATGGCTGCAAGTCCAAGACAACTGGGAGGCAGGGAAGGGGGACGGGCCACTGCAGGGAGGAGGCTGCAGGTACAATTTCATGGAAAAGGTGACATTTTAGCAAAGACTGGAAGGAGGTGCGGGAATGAGGTGGCAGATGTCTGAGGGAGGAGTGTCCAGGTGAAGGAAGCTTCTGGTGCCATGGGCCTGAAGCAGGAGGAAGCCCGGTCTGAGTGAGGAGAACCTCGGCCGCCACGGTGGCAGAAGAAGCCGGGGCAGTGCCCCCTCCGTGGGCTCCAGGAACGCTGGGCCGTGCACTGAGCAAGCTGAGAGTCTTTGGAGGGTTTTGGCAGAAGAATGATGTGATTTGACTTAGGTTCAGAAAGGATGATGTGTGAGAACTTATGGTGGCCACACCAGGGCCAGGGAGCCCAGGGAAGTCGCAGCCATGACCATCAGGAAGAGTAAAGGCAGCTTGCCGTGGCTTAGCCCTGGAGGCCGGATTCTGGCCGTGTCTGGAAGGGAGAGCCATGGGATTTTCCGATGGAGTAAATGTGAGATTGGAGAGAAAGAGGGGAGTCAGGGACGAGCCTAAAGTTTGCATGGGGAGAAACGGGAAGAAAGTAGTTGTGGTTTTCTGAGTTTGGGAAGTTGCGGAAGGGGACAGGTCTGGGCTGGGGCGGGTGCCAGGCGAGGCATCCGGGGTGGCCTGGAGTTGGATGTAGGAGTCTGGAACTCAGGGCAGCGTCCAGGCTGCACATATTTGGGGGTTGTAGGAGAATTACTGGTGTCTGAAGAACTGGATGGGTTTCCAGGGAGTGTAGAAGAGAGAAACCCGGTGGCAAGCACAGGGGTGAAGCCGCCAGCGGGGAGAGCAGGGAACCCAGCAGGAAGGCAGGAGGAGGAGTCACAGCCAGACTGAGACACGAAAGGCTTCAGTGGAGGGGCGGTGGGGTGGGAGAAGGGGAATCCCAATGGGAGACAAAAGTGGATGGCACTTGAGGGGCTTTACTTTCAGAAAGAGCAGAGACACGCAGGGCAGTTGGAGGGAAGGGCATCAGAACCGGGATTTTCAGATGGGCGAAGTCACAGCTCCTGGGCACCTGCTGTGGGCGGCTGTGCAGTGGTGAGGAGCCGGGGGGAGCAGAGATCCAAGGGGCTCGGCTGGCAGCCAGCTCAGCCGGGGGTGGGCAGTGGGTCTGGGGCAGGGGGCTTCCGGTGCTGCTGTTTCCAGAGCTGGAAGGAGGGGACAGGGAGGGGACAGGAGCGCAGGGGCGGCCGCAGCAGCGTGGACGGAGGCGCGAGGACTCGGGGGCCGCAGTCACGCCTGTGGTCATGGCTGCCAAGGAACGCGCGAGTGGATAGATTTAACCCAGGAGGAGACTGCGTGGGGCTGCGGAGAGGGCCCGGGGCCGCGAGTGCTTGCAGGGTAGAGGCGTGCTGGGGAGGAGGGCGCGCTGGGGAGGAAGGCGCGCCGGGCCGCCGGCAGAGGCCAAGGCGGCGCTTGGCCGTACGCGTTCAGGCCTTGCCCTGCTCGGCAGAGGCCCAGCGAGGGTCGGGGAGCCGCTGCCTGTGCCTCAGCTTCCCGCTCTGTGAAATGCAAACAACACTCGCCTTGACCTCCCGGGATGCGACAGCTCTGGAGGGCGCTGGGGAGGGTCCGCCTCATTGTCGTCGTGGAGAAGGGAGCGCTGGGGGGCTGAAGCCAGAGGCTGCGGGACAATCCTGGGCGCGGGAGAATCTCTGAGACCCACAGCGGGAACGGCCTAGGCGCGCGGGGCGGAGGTGGTGGCCGGGCCTGGCGGCGGAGGGGCTGGGGGCCGAGGCCCGGGCCGGGCCATCCCGCAGAGGGCAGTGCAGGATCGGCCCTGGCCACATGCGTCCTCCGGCTGCCAGAGCCGCTCCGCCGCGCTGCGCCCTCTCCCGAGGCCCCAGCGGTTCTCCAGCACCGGGGACGGCGCGGAACTGCCGTTCTCGCCTTGGACTGTCACAGCAACCCCGGGACGCGGCCGATCAGCCCCGCTTCATAGAAAGAGAAACTGAGGCCCCGAGAAGTCAAGCACCTCGCCCCAAGCAGCACGGCTAGAAACGGGTAGGCCGGGCTGCGACCCCGCCCTCCGCAGTGGGGACGCGTGGGCTCCTGACCCTGCGAACAGCGGGTTGCTCTTGACCCCGCGCCGCCGGCTTTCTTAGGGCCCTCGCAGTCCGCCGCCTTGTCGCCCGTCTGGCCCGCGCCTGCAGGGCTCCCTCCCGCGCTGCAGGACTTTATCCGGGCTTGGGGTGGGCCGCGGCGGGTCTGGGGTCCTCTGGCTCCCGCGCTTACGGGAGCGGCGGGGAGGGGAGCCCGCCTCGGAAGGGCCCCCTTTGCCGGGCACAGGCAGGCCGGTCTTCCTGCGCTCCTCGCTCCCGGGCTGCGGCCTCGCGTCCCCGGGCCACGGCGCTGTAGCCACGCGGGCGGCGCGAAGTCGTGGAAGGAGCGGACCGTCCTCCCCGGGCACTATCGGACTGCAGGCCTCCCCGGTCCAAGTCGAAGCAGGTGCCATGGAGCTCGGCCCTGCACGGGGCAGGGGGAGTGGCCGAGGGCTCGGAAGCGCGCTGTCTCCACCTCCCCAGCACCCGCCTGCCCCGTGCCAGAGCTCGTCCTGCCCCCCATGGCCCTCGCTCAGCGGCCCGGCCTACGGGAAGGGAGCTGGGTGTGCTCAGAGGGACCCGGGGAAGAGACGGCAGGGACCCCTCGAAAGACATGAAAGGAAAGAGGGGAAGGAGAGGGAGGGTGGGCACGGGAAGAGGAGCAGCTGAGGGGCTGGGAGGGAAGTGGAGAGTAGCGGGGAGCCAGGCGGAGGAGCGGACTTGTTATTTACAGTTATTAATTGCTGGGAACAGATTGCAGCTGGAAACGCTCTCGGTGCCAGCTCTCGGTGCCAGCTGAACCTCCTGGAGCAAGCCCCATTCACGCAGGCCACTATGAGTGAAGGCTCCACATGAGCATCTCCTAGGTGTGAGATCTCGGTAACTCCAGGCCTCACATCCAGACACCCGCACCCTGGAGCCTGCCAGCCTCCTGAGGGTCTCTAACCTACTCCGCTGGATAGTGCTGGCCCTCGACTTGCCCAGTATGAGTCATCGTGGCAACACCTCGGAAAATACCCAAGTCACTCCAATTACAGCATTATCAATCGCTGCCATCGCTCTGGAACTCAACCCAATGAAACTGGCAAGAATGCCAGCCGGGCCGGGCCGGGAGGAATCCAGTTCTTGGCGAAGGCTGCTTGCCTAGCAGCGTGTCTGCGGCCATGCCAAGCCACAAGCCCTGTGTGGTCGAAGCTGCAGAGGTGTCAGCTCCATTTCACAGTCATGGACACTGAGGCCCACTAAGGCTAAGGCCTCTCCTGCAGCCCAAACCCATGACAGAGAACCCAGAGAGGGAAAGGCTGCCTGGCCAAAACCGTGCCTCAGGTGGCAGGGGGTGGTGGTGGGTGGGGGGCGGTGGAGAGGGCCTCAGTTGGGCCACACACCACACTAGCCCCTGGCATGGTGGCCTTTCATGGAGTGTCTATCCTATGTTGGCTGGGCCATGGACTGTGCATGCATTATCCCATCAACCTCAACAAAGTAGGGGCCACGATCCCTGTCTTACAGACGATGAAACAAAGGCTCAAAGCATTTGTCACTTGCCCAGGGTCACTCAGTTAGTAAATGACAGCTCTGGGTTAAAACCCAGCCCCGTCTGACTCAGGGTCCATGCTGCTTCCACAGGGACTCGCCTTCTGTCTCCTGCCTGAAGGTGAATGTGCTGACCAAGGGCACCGTCTCAGTGCCTGTGTGCACAGGGGGCACACGCCACGTCCATCAGCAAAGATCCCACTGGCCCCCTGCCTCTGACATCCTGCGGCGGGCAGACAGCCTGGCCCAGCAGAGTGGGGAGGCCAACTACAGCTGGCCACCCACGATCCAGTGGCGCTCCATGCTTCTAATCGGTAAGATATGTTTCTGGAATAAAAACCACATCAGCATTTTTATTTTCAAGTTCAGACAAGGCTTTTTTTTTTTCTTCCCAATTTTCCCTTCACATGGGTGAGGCTAATCTTCCTGCCTTGACTGACAAGTCTTTAGACTCAGCTGTACATTTAAAGAAGCAAAGAATCAATGACAATGGCGCAGGGAGACTTCTCTTCTTCCTTGAGTTCTTCAGATTTCAGTAATACCACAGCCCATAATTACTAATGCAAAATTTAAAAAAAAAATAGGATACCAAGACGGAGGCTAAGTGCTGCTTTGCCGCGTGTTCTGGCAAACGCAGATGGGGCAAGCTCCAGGACAGTTCCTGTCCCTCCCATGGTTAAAATACGGTCTCACCTTTCTTCCCAAGGACCTTCCTGGGGAGCAGGACCGGGAGGCCCCAGGTAGATGGGCCCCCAGACTGGGAGCAGGGAGGGGGAGAGCCTGGCGAGTGCTGGTGCTTCCAACAGAAAGATGGACTAAAATAATAAAAAGCAAAGATGAATGGGGATGAGGAAGCAGGAGGCGGGAAGGGGAGAGGTGAGCGGGCATCGGGAAGTTGCTGCAACTGTGCAGGCCCAGGTGTGAGCCAGCAGCTCCAGGGAAACCACTTACAGCTCAGGAATACCAAGAGCAGGCGAAAGCCTCTCTCAGGAGTGGGGAGGACGCCATGGTTACAGAGTAAACATTACCATTTCCTCTCCCCTCCTTCTTAGTGTTTTTCAGAGTATATTCAAGTTAAAAGTCTCTCCTCATGGAATTTAACTTGACTTCTATTTAAGAAAAGGTGAGGGTGGGGGAGGCAAATTCAATGCAGTAAGTTTCTTCGGCATTTGTTCAGAAAGGTTTCCGAGAAAAACAGAGCCTCAAACTCTGGTGGGAGGTGGAAGGCAGGTGGAGAAGAGGTGGAGGAGCTACTGGCGGAGCTAACTGCACAAGTTACCTCCTTCCAGAAGCAAACCCGAGAGAACAGGGCACTTCTTCACTGTGGGGCTTGTTCCGGGCACTGCTGGATGTCAGACACTTGGGCCCACTAAATGTCAGTAACATCCCCTAGTGACTGACAACTCACGCTCCCACATATTCCCAAATGCCCCCTGGTGGGGGGAGGGGGTACTGCCGCCAGAGAGCTGTCGGGGTGGATAATCGGGTGTGTGGGGATTTTCTCACCTCTGGAAGGAGGTTAGACGTGCGGTTAGCTCTGCCAGGAGTTCTTCCACCTCTTCTCCATCTGGTTCGCCCAACTCAGCGTTTGAGGCTCTGCTTAAATGTTACTTCTTATAACTTTTCTGAACAAATGCTCAACAAACTTACTGCCTTGAATTTGCAGTAGTGTGTGATGTGTGGGTGTGAGGGGGCACAGGGTGGGGAAGGATGGTGGTTAGAGATGAGGGTGTCAAGAGGCAGCAGCTGGATCATCAGTTGCCTCGAATGCCATCTTGGGGAGGAAGCCACTGAAGAATTTCAGGTAGTGGAATGGTAGGACAGATCTGCACTCCAGAAAGATCACTTCAGCTGCTGGGTGGATCATGCTTTAGAGAAAGATAAGATTGATGACTGAGGCCTGGAATTTTCTTTGTGAGAACACAATTTCTTTTCTTTCTTTTATTTTCTTTTTTTTTTTAGAGACAGGGCCTAGCTCTGTTGCCCAGACTGGAGTGCAGTGGCACAATCATGCCTCACTGCAGCCTCAACCTCCTGGGGTCAGGCAATCCTCTCACCTCAGCCTCCTCAGTAGCTGGGACTACAGGTATGAGCCACCACCTTGGCTAATCGTTTTATTTTTTGTAGAGATGGAGTCTTGCTTTGTTGCCCAGGCTAGTCTCGAACTCCTAGGTTCAAGGAATCCTCCTATCTCAGCCTCCCAAAGTGCTGGGATTACAGGTGTGAACTGTTGCACCCGGCCTCAACTTTAATAGATATAGGGCTATTTGGATTTTCTATTTCTTCTTGTGTCCACTTTAATAATTGTCTTCATGGAAATAATTTCATCTAAGTTGTCAACATTTTTGGCATAAAGTTATTCATAATTTTTCTTTATCTCCCTTTTAATGTTTGTAGGACTTGTAGTGATGTCCCATCTGTCACTGCTGATATCCATAAAGTGTGGGGTTTTTTTCTAGCTGGAGATTAAGCAAATTTATTGATGTTTTCAAAGATGCAGCTTTTGGTTTTATTGATTTTTCTCTATTGTTTGAAAATTTCCAATTCCACTGATTCTGCTTTTCCTGGTATTGTTTTCTTCTTACTTTGTCTTTCACTTGCTGTTGTTTTTCTAGTATCTTATGTTGGGAACTTAGATCATCAGTTTTCAATCTCCCTTCTCTTCTAACACAGCATAAAGCTCTGCATTTCCTGCAAGCACTACTTTAGCTGCATCTAAAACATTTCCAGATATTGTATTTTCCATATTATTCAGTTCAACATATTTCCAATTTGCTTTTTAATGTCTTCTTTGACCTACAAGTTAGTCATAAAAGTGCTTTTCAATTTCCAAATACTCAGATTTTTCCAGGCATCTTTTTGTTACACACACGTGCACACACACACACACATTTTTTGAGACGGAGTCTCGCACTGTCGCCTGGGCTGGAGTGCTGCAAACTCTGCCTCCTAGGTTCATGCCATTCTCCTGCCTCAGCCTCCCGAGTAGCTCGGACTACAGGCGCCCACCACCACGCCCAGCTAATTTTTTTGTCCTTTTAGTGGAGACGGGGTTTCACCATGTTAGCCAGGATGGTCTCGATCTCCTGACCTCGTGATTCACCCGCCTCGGCCTCCCAAAGTGCTGGGATTACAGGCATGAGCCACCGTGCCTGGTCCTTGTTATATATTTTAATTTAGTTCCGTATATGAAATCATAGTTATTCTCTAGAATTTCAAGCATAAACATACTACCTTGGGATAACATTCTGAGTGAAGGGACATGAAAATGCAGGTTTTAGAAGAAAAAGTAAGAATATAGCTTTCCCTCAGTATATTTGGGAGTGTCCTACAAACACTGCATTTTTAGTCTATGTTTGGTTGAAAAAATTCCATTTTAAAAGTGGCTCCTTGCAGTTCAAACCCGTGTTGTTTGAGGACCAGCTGTATTTCCTAACATTAAAAGAAAGTATGTTCCATTTCAAAATGGATAATGGTGGATACCACATTTTTCTGTATTTGAATTCTATTAAAATCATTGAAGGAGTGATATAATTGTTCTGCTTTAAAGCATTTCAGCTATTTGTTGAAAATTATATTATTGGCATCTGTAAATACTTAAGATGAAAAAATTTAGAAATCAACTTGATAGGTTGATAGATTTTTTCCATGTTCTTTGGGAGATGTGAACAAAATGTTTGAAGACAACTTAGCTAAATAATGAATAACAAGGTATCTGGAATTCGGGCATTTTCTTTTTCTTTTAGGATGGGTCAGGCTTGAGCTTATGGGAAAGGAGGCGGCAGGGAGGGAGAGGTGGAAGATGCAGGAGACAGAGGATTGCCCAAGCGGGAGGTCCCTGTGGAAGTGGAATGGGCAGCGTCGCTCACAGGGGGAGGGGCTGGCCTTGGAAGGAGATGGGCTTCTTTCACTGTCCAGGAGGGAGAGAGGAATAGGTGGTGCAGGTGCAGGCTGGACGGTTTGGGGGTGAGAAATCCACGGAGTTCCTGTTCGAAGGTCCTGGTAAAGTAGAAGGAGAAAGGAGACGGCGGGCCAGGTGTTTGGGGATAATTCAGGTTTTCAGTAGCCCCTGAGGGGCTCAAGGGTGCTGATGGCATGATGCACGTGCTATGAAAGGAGACTTTTCGACTCTCTTGCGGCCCATCACAATTGAAGCTGCACTTCTTTAGTGCCTCAGTTGGAGAGCCACTGTCTGTCTTGTCCCAGTGCCCAGCCCAGGGTCTGGTGCTTGGTGTTTGTTGAAGGGACGGATTGCTGGACACGTGAGCCCAGCCATCATCAAAGTACAGCTGTAGGAAAGCCAGGCTGGGCTGTGGTGACCAGGCCCAAGACTGCAGTGACCTGCTGCCTGTTTCCCACAGGCGTCCCATTCATCTCTCTCCCAGTGCCTGCTCGGAGTGAGTCGTCACGATGCATGAAACCGTCTACAGCAGTGGGTACATGTCCCAGGGGTTAGTGGAAGGCGCAGATCGAGGCAGACTCGAGTCTTTGGAAGATTTCCTGACAGTGGGAGGACACTGTGGCCAGGCTTTAAAGAAAGAGCAGGTTTTTGGTGGGGGAGAACAATGTGAATAAAAGCCCTGAGGAAGGACCCACACAGATCCTGCCAATGGAAGCAGGTGGGGCTCTGCCATCCTCTGCTGCAGCAGGATTCTCTGTGCACTCCACTCCCCGCCCCAACCCCACTCTGCAGGAGCCCCAGCACGGCAGCTGCCATTTGCTCAGCATCTTCTAAGAGCAAGGTACCCTCTGGAAACCACCGGATGGAATCCTGACCTTGATTCCAGTTTGCTGGAGGGACGGTCTGCCTTTAGTTATGTTCAGGCCTTCAATGTATTGGATGGGGCCTGCCCATGTTGGGGAGGGCCCTCTGCTTTACGGGGTCTACCAATTCAAATTCAATTCAAATGCTAATCTCATCTAGAGAAACCCTCATGAGCCCAAAATAATACCTGAACAAATATCTGGGCACCCTATGGCCTGGTCAACTTGACACATAAAATGAACCATCATGCCCTACGTCCAGTGAGGATGCAGGGGTGATGTGCGCAGGCGGGTCTCACAAGCCGGCGAGTCTCAGCAGGTAGGGAGGATGGAAAGGAGGAAGGAACAGGAGGAACAGGAGGCTGCAGCTGGTCACCAGGGAAGGGACTCAGGCCCGGCACTTGCTCACCTGGGCCCCCACGTGAACTGCACGTTCAAAGTCTGCGCCCCAGCGGGCTAGCTCCAGTGAGAGCAGGGACTGAGCCTGTCCGGTGACCCTGTGCATGTTTACTACTGTTGTGGGCTGAATGGTGTCCCCTACCCACTCGCCACAATTCATGTTGTTGCAGGACCTCAGAATGTGACTACATTTGGAGATAGGACCTTTACAGAGGTCATTAAAGTGGGGCATTAGGGTGGACCCTAACCCAACCTGACTGATGTCCTTATAAGAAAAGGGGATGTGGACATACAAGGAAATCCCAGGGGCATAGAAGGACAACCAAGTGAGGAGGTCGCAAGCCAAGGAGAGTGGCCCCAGAGGAAACCAGCGCTGTCGACAGCTGGACCTGGGACTTCCAGCATCCAGACTGTTGAGAAAATAGATTTCTGTTGCCTAAGCCACGAGTCAGTGGTTTTTTGTGACGGCAGCCTGAGCTGACTAATGCAAGTGCATAGTTAGTGCTCAGCGTTTGCTGAAGGTTGAATCAGTAAGTGCTTTCACCCTGGCCCTCAGTGAGCTCAGTGCAATGCAGGGAGGCAAATCTCAAAGGCCCAGAGCAGTCACAGGAACAGAGGGCTGTTCAGGAAGTCTTCCTGGAGGAGATTTCTGGGGGAACACCTGGTGGACACAGGTTGGGGAGGTTCTAGGAAGGTGCTCACGTGGGCATCAGCCTCGAGCCGGAGAAGACCGCCGAGTGCTTTGCGGCTGCTGCATGGTCACCTGCCAGGGAGGGATGGCTGGAGGAGGGCTCAGGAGGCACCTCATGTACCTCTCTAAGGAGTCTGGGCCATGTCCTGAGGGCCATGGGAGCCTCCAACAGGAGATTCTCAAGAAATATACCTCTAGTGGCTGCAGATGTATTGGGCAACACCAAGCTGGCACTGCAGGGCTGAGGCGGGAGGCAGCCTGGCCAAGCGGAAGGGGCAGACTGGGTTCCGCACCCGCCTGGGCGAGCCCAGCAAGTGATTCAGCATCTCTGAGCACCAAGGTCTACATCTTCTCCAGCAAACCCGGATTGAAGGGAGGATTCTATCTGATGGTTCCTATAGGGTGCCTTGCTATTAGAAGATGCTGAGCAAACGGCCACAGCCCTGCTGGGGCTCCTGCAGAATGAGGTGGTGGGTAGGAGCCCAGAGACAATCAAAGGAGATTCAAAGGTACAGGGAGACTGGAATGTGAGAGTGCATTTGTCATTGAAGATCCACTCACTCACTCACCCTGGGAGGGTCTGGGAGACACATCTGTCCCCCCGACGGAGCAGCACGGTTTTGAGGGGCCCGGGCTCCCTGGAGAGCTCTGTGATCGCTCTCCTTTGTAGGTCAGACTCGCAGGGGGAACTGTGGTCACTGAGCTGGGAAACATAAATGCAGTGGGTGCCACTGAATGTCAGGGTGCCAGGGGCCAAGTAGCAGCCCTCAACCACCAAAGGCAGGGCAGGCACAGTCACCATAATGGACAGCAGATCCAAGGCAGTGAGGGGGTCTGACTCACGCAGAGCTGTGACACAGGCTAGTTGATCATGGTATTCCTACAAGGGCAATAGATAGAGAAGCTACTCAATTCTTCCTAGATATGTGCATAAACAGAAACGTTCGGGGTCAAGTGAACAAGTCTAACTTGAATCATAAAAACAAAGGCCATGCCCCTCAATTTCTACACCTGAGCCAGTTGACAGACCCAGCACCCCTAGAGAGAAAGGAAGGCCAGGTCCCCTTGAGGAAGGACCCCAGTACCCTAGCAACATTTTGTACAATGAGTATTTCTGGACTGGGCACAGTGGCTCATGTCTGGAATCCCAGCACTTTGGGAGGCTGAGGTAGGAGTATTGCGTGGGCCCAGGAGTTCAAGGCCCGACTGGGCAACATTGTGAAACCTGTCTCTACTAAAAATAGAAAGATTAGCTGGATGCAGTGGTGTGTGCCTGTAGTCCCAGCTACTCTGGAGGCTAATGTGGGAGGATCGCTTGAGCGTGGGAGATGGAGGTTGCAGTAAGCCGAGATTATGCCACCTGGACAACAGAGCAAAATCTGGCCTCAAAAAAAAAAAAAAAAAAAAAAAAATTATCCCAGGGCTTTTCACCAGAGTAATTGCACTGAGGAAAAGGAAATAATCAGACCTTTTGTGGACCCTGCTGGACACTGGCTCTGAACTGACCCTGATTCCAGGGGACCCAAAATGTCATCATGGTTCACTAGTCAGTCAGGGCTTATGGAGGTCAGGTGATCGATGGAATTTTACATCAAGTCCATCTCATAGAGGGCCCAGCAGGTCCCTGAACCCATCCTGTGGTTATTTTCCCAATTCCAAATGCAAACGTGGAATAGTCTGACCCAGCAGCTGGCAGAATCCCCATACTGGTTTCCTGACCTGTGGAATGAGGGCTATTACAGTGGAAAAGACCAACTGGAGGCCACTACAACTGCCTCTACCTGGGAAAATAGTAAACGGAAAGGAATACTGCATTCCTGGCGGGACTGCCGAGATGAGTGCCACCATTAAAGGATCTGAAGGAGGCAGGGGTGGTGACTCCCACCACACCCTCATTCATTCAAATTACCTATTTGCCTGTGCAGAGACTAGATGGATCTTAGAAAGTGACAGTGGATTATCATAAACTCAACCAGGCGGTAACTCCAATTGCAGCTGCTTTACCAGAAAGGGTTTCACTGCTTAAGCAAATGAACACATCTCCTACAGGCAGCTACTGATCTGGCAAGTGTTCTTGTCTGACACCTATTAGTAAAGACCATTGGGAGCAGTGTGCTTTCACTTGGCAGGGTCAATAATACACCCTCACAGCCTGCCTCAGGGACACAGCTACCCTCCCATCTACATCATAATTAAGTTCACAAGGATCCTGATTATCTTTCTCTTCCACCAGGTATCACATGAATCCATGCTGACGACATGCTGCTGACTGAACCTAGTGAGCAGGAATGCAGTAGACCTACTAGTCAGGCATTTGTGTGTCCGGGGGTGGGAAGGAAATTCAACTAAAATTCAGGGGCCTTCTACCTCAGTGAGATTTCTAGCGGTCCAGTTGTGTGGGGGGCATGTCAAGATGGCACTTCTAAGGTGAAGGATAAATTGTTAATTCAGGCCCCTCCTATAACCAAAAAAGAGGCACAATGCCTAGCAGACTCTTTGGATTTTGGAGACAACATAGTCCTCATCTGGGGGTATTAACCCTTTTACCAAGTAACCAAAAAAGCTGCTGGCTCTGAGCGGGGCCCAGAGAAGGAGGAGGCTCTACAGCAGGCTCTCCGCCACTCGGGCCATAAGACCCAGCAGATCCAGTGGTGCTGAGGTGTCAGCGGCAGACAGGGATGCTGCATGGAGCCCGTGGCAGGCCCCACAGGTAAATCACAGCACAGGCTCTTAGAATTTGGGAGCAGGGCTCTACCACCTTCCACAGATGCCTGCTCTCCTTTCGAGAAACAGCTCTTGGCCTACCGCTGGGCCTTAGCACAGAGAGAACACTTAACCAGAGGCCTTCAAGTCACCATGTGACCTGAGCTGCCCATCATGAACTGGGTGTTATCTGACCCACCAAGCCACAAAGCTGTGCATGCACAGCAGCGCTCCATCATCAACTGTTAGTGGTATATATGTGATTGGGTCTGAGCAGACCCTGAAGGCACAGATTACATGAAGAAGTGGACCAAATGCCCATGGTCCCCACTCCTGCTACCTTGCCCTCTCTCCCAGAGAAAGAAGTGTTGAAGTCTGCATGACGGCTTCAGAGAGTTCTCTGTGATCAGTTGTCAGAAGAGGGGACTTGGACCCGGTTCTCAGATGGTTCTGCATGATTCGCAGGCACCACCTGAAATGGGACAGGTGCAGCATGACAGCCCCTTTCTGGGACACCCGTGAAGGAGAGTGGTGAAGGGAAATCTTCCCAGTGGGCAGAACTTCAGGCAATGCACCTGGTTGTGCACTGTGCCTGGAATGAGAGATGGCCAGATGTGTGATTATCTACCAATTCATGAGCTGTGGCCAAAGGTCTGGCTGGGTGGCCAAGGACTTGGAAGGAGCATGACTGAAAAGTTGGTGACAAGGAAGTCTTAGGAAGAGGTATGTGGGGAGACCTTTCTGAGTGGGAAAAAAAAATGTGCAGACATTTTTCCATGAGAATGCCCACCAAAAGATGACCTCAGCCAAGCAGGATTTTTAAAAATCTGGTGGAGAGGATAGCCCATTGTGGGAATGCCAGACAGCCTGTTTTCCCAGCCACTCCTGTCACTGTCCAGTGGGCTCATGAACAAAGTGGCCATGGTGGCAGTGATGGAGGCTGTACATGGACTCAGCAACATGGAATTCCACCCACCAAGGCTGCCTGACTACCACCGAGCGTCCAGTAGGCCAGGAGCAGAGACCAATATCGAGCCCCAATATGGCAACACTTCGCAGGATGATTGACCAGCTACCTGGTAGCAGGCAGATGACAAGGACTGCTCCCATCACAGAAGAAATAGCATTTTGTCTTTACTGAAACAGACAATCTGGGTACAACTGCCTTCCCTACATGCAATGCAGCAGAAGGTAGTTACGAATACCAGTTACAACCACATGATCAATCTTATGATGAATACGTTTGTGGGTGCATATCTATCTAGCATAGCAAGTATCTTCATTTTCTTTTCTAGATTATTCCTTTACCACGCAACCTAAGGTATACTGACTTTATAGTATAATATTTTAAGTATTATTAATTTTACATCATAGTACTTAAGTCATAGGTTATCAAGGAGAGGAATAAACACTTAAGGACTCTACTTCCTCTTTGGCCGAAGGGGTTAGTGCCTTTTCAGTTGTACTCGGGATATGTGTATCATTCAGGCAGAATTATGACTTTGTTATTGTCTTCATTTGGAGAAGTATGGTTTATGGAGACAGGTATGAGTGCCAAGTTGACAAAGGATGGACTTGTGATGGTTAATTTTATGTGTCAATGTGACTGGGCCACAGGATGCCCAGATATCTGGTTACACATTATTTCTGGGTGTGTTGGTGAAAGTGTTTCCATAACAGTTTGGCATCTGGACCGAATAATATAGATGGTCCACCCCAGGGTGGGTGGGGATCATCCCATCTGCTGAGGGCTGGAAAAGAACAAGGCAGAGGAACTTTAAATGCTGTCTCTGCCTGCTGCTTGAACTGAAACATCAGTCTTCTGCCCATGGACTGGGACTTACACCACTGGCTCTCCTGGTTCTCTGCCTTTGGACCCAAACTGAAATTCACACCACTGCTTTCCTGGTCCTCCGTTTGCAGACAGCAGATTTTGGGACTTTAGTCTACATGGTTTGTGAGCCAATTCCTTATTTTACATATATTCCTATTGATTTCTCTAGAGAAATCACTCTTTTAATGGTGTTTCTTGTCATTTTTTATGAAGTCCATCTCAGAGGCTTTTGTAACATACTTAAAAAATTTTGGCCAGGCGCGGTGGCTCACGCCTGTAATCCTAGCACTTTGGGAGGCCGAGGCGGGTGGATCACGAGGTCAGAAGATCGAGACCATCCTGGCTAACATGGTGAAACCCCGTCTCTACTAAAAATACAAAAAATTGGCTGGGCGTGGTGGCGGGCACCTGTAGTCCCAGCTACTTGGGAGGCTGAGGCAGGAGAATGGTGTGAACCTGGGAGGCGGAACTTGCAGTAAGCCAAGATCACACCACTGCACTTCAGCTTGGGTGACAGAGCGAGACTCCATCTAAAAAAAAAAAAAAAATTTACCCTATATAAAATAGTTATGAGACTCTATTTTCTTTAAGTTTTAGCATTTTGCTAAATGTCATTTAGCATTTTGTCAGATCTACAACCCATTTAGGAATTGGCATTTTCATATGGTGTAAGGGAAGGGTCACTTATCCTTGTTCCCAGCCCCCAATATTCAGTGATCCCAGTGTGATTTGTTGAAACGACCACCTTCCCCTTTGCCTGCCACCCCATGCTCTGCTGTGCTACCTTTTAAAACATATTGTGCCCACATATGTGTCTGCTTCTGGACACTATTCTTTCTGTAGTCTACTTATCTACTGGGTGCTAGTAAAATATTCTTTTAACTAAACTTGCTTTTAATAGTTTTGATATTTACTACAGCAACTTCTCTACTTGGTTCTTCATTCAGAATATCTTGGCTATTCTTGGTTTTGTTATTGCATTTCGTTATACACTTTAGAATTTATCTAAAAAATTTATTTCCTAACTCTCTGTTGCTAGTATGTAGAAATTCAATGAACCTTTGTATATTAAACTTGTATCCAGCAACCTTACTGTATTCATTTATTCCTTCTAACAATTTATGCAGACTTTTTTTTTTTTGCATTAGCTATATAAAAAATCCTACCGTTTTAGTTCTTTTCCCATGATTACCCCTCCATCTCCCTTTTTCCCCCTGTATTTCATTGACTATTTCACCTTTCCAACATAAGGATAAATGTAAGCAGTGAATTGTGATTGACTTTTGCCTTGTTCTTAATAGCAAAAAGAAAATCTTCAACATTTCTTCAACCAGTCCAATGTTTGCTGTAGGGGTTTTTGTAGTTATTCTTCAGAATAAGAAATTTCTCTTCTACTCCAAATTTGCTAAGTTTATTTTTACTATCACAACTGAAAGTTGAATTTTATTACACATTTGTCCTGTACTGGTTGATCATGATTTTGTTTTATTAATATTATGGTTTTCTAATTGACTTTAACTTCTTTTTAATTTTTAAATTTATTTTTCAAAATATTCTCACTATTTTGCCCAGGCTGGTCTCGTACTCCAGGGGTCAAGTGATCCTCCCACCATTGCCTCCAGAGTAGCTGATACTACAGGCATGTAGCACTGTGCTCAGCTACTGACTTTTAAAAAATGTTGTATCAAACTTATATCCCTAAAGTATATAGTTTGCTAATATCATGTTTAGGGTCTTTGGATTTATGTTCATGCATGAGGTTGGGTTTTCCATGCTTTAGAAGTTATTGGGTTCATGGTTCAATATGTCTACTAAGGCTAACCTTAACTGCATTGTTCAAATATTTAATATACTTAGGTATTATTTTTGCCTGTCTATTCTAGCCCTAAGAGAAATTTATTAAAAATTTCCACTGTGATTGTGGATTTCTCTACTTTTCCTTAGTTCTGTCCATTTTTGCTTAATATACTTTAAGGCTACGCTCCATACTGATATAATCACCCTTATCTTGCTCTCTATTCCTTTCTGAAACTACACCTTCCCTGAGACTTTTTCTTTTTTCCTGTCTGAAGAATACCCTTTAGTGTTTCTATTAGTGAAAGTCTGCTGGCAATGATTCACTAGAGTTTATCTAAAATATCTTTATTCCCTTTTCATTTTTCATTTTTTTTCTTTTTGCGAGGGGGCAGGGCAGGGATATAGAATTCTAGGTTGGCAATTATTTACTTTCAACCCTTCAAAGATAGCATTCTATTTCCTTTTGGCTTACATATTTCTGTTGATAAGTCAGCTGTTAGTCTAATATTTACTCCTCTGAAGGTAATCTGTGTTATTTCTTGTGTAAGTTAACTATTGCTGTATAACAAACTATCCCAAAACTCAAGGGCTGACAATAAGAACATCTGTCAGTTCCCACGAAGCAGGAACACAGATGCAGCTTAGCTGGTTTCTCCAGCTCTGGGTCTTGCATAAGGATGTGGTCATCTCAAGGGCTGGCTGGGCAGGGTCTGGCCTCCTGGACCACTCAAGTGGCTGTTCCTCATAAGATGGTGGCTGGAGGCCTCCCTCAATTCCTTGCCACTGAGCATCTCACAACATGGCAGCTGACTTCATTAAAGTGAGCAAGTGAGAGGGCAAGAGTGCCAGTAAGATGGAAGTTCCAGTTTTTAAAAGTATAATCATGCAAGACATCCATTACTCTCACCATATTCTATTAGAGGCAATTTAGTAGGTCCAGCCCATGCTCCACAGGGGAGGATTGCAGAAGTCATGAGGTAAAATCATAGAAGTCATCTCAGAAGTTGCTGTCTCCATTTTCCAAGCTGCTTTACAGATTATTTGTCACTGATTTTTAGGTTTTACAATGTGTTGTTTTCTTTATCCTTCTTGGGGTTCACTGGGATTCTTGAATCTGTGGCTTGATGTCTGTCTCAGTTTTGGAAGATTCTTAGCTAGCATCTCTCCACAATTGCTTCTGCCCCATTGTGACGTGTGAAACAAATCTTTGTGGTGCATGCCTTATCCTCTATTACAAAGGACATTAGGTATATCTGCTGTTTCAAACAAACTGGCAAACAAGGTTCCCACCATTTATTAGTTTCCCAGGGCTGCCGTACAAAGTACCACACACCGAGCAGCTTAAACAGCAGAAATGTATTCTCTCTTCTGAGGCCTCGCTCCCCGGTTTACAGATTATTGTCTTTTCCCTGTGTCTTCTCATGGTCTTCCCTCTGTATCTGTGTCCAAACTTCCTCTTTTTATAAAAGAACAGCAGTTATACTGCATTAGGGTCCACACTAATGACTTTATTTTAACTTAGTTCTTTAAAAACCTTGGCTCCAAATATGGTCACATTCCGAGGTTAGGACTTCATTATATAAATTTTTGGGGGACACAATTCAGCCCATAACACCCACCAAAATGTCCTTTTGCTTGTAAACATGTCTCCCTTCAAATGCAGTACAGAATGTCTCTAGAGGAGGTGAAAATCATGTTACTACTCAAAAACCTGCCAAAATCGTAAATGTGTGCCCTGTTGGGATAAGCGTATGTTGTTTGTGAGAGGTTGTGTGTGTTGAGATAAAACATACTTTACCCAAAGGCATAAATCCCTGCTATACTCATAAGCTGTAAATAACTCCCTTAACCCATGATGTAACGGAGGAGGTTAGTGTGGGCGTAACCAGTCAGACCAATGCAATTGTGAGCTTATAGGGTAAGAAGCGCACTAAGTGCTCAGATACCCGGTCACAGCCCAGCCTGTCAGAGCACGTGGAGGATCGAGCGAGCGCTGACCACCTGAGTCTCTTTAGAGTGCACTGAGCTGGCTGAGAGAGCACTGCATGCCAACCACATACTGACTCCAGCCCCTTATGCAGACTGGGATGAGAAGTTTCTAAGTGGTGGTCACCAGACACGCTGGCGGGGGCAAGAAACCTGCAAGTGAGACTGAGGCAAAAAGAGAGAAAAAGACTGACCAGCCTCGGGAGGTGGTGCCCCTCTCTTCTGCTTGCTCCCAATTACTGCTTGGCTTATTGAAGGAACTAAATGAATCACCTGTCTGGGCTGTGATGCTCATGTGAATTTTCTCTCAATACTGTTTTCTTGGTAACATTCAAACCCCAAGGTTTGGTGATGACTTTCGGGTATTATGACTAAAAACTAAAGTACCCGTTTTTTCCTCTCTTCTTAGACCCTAAATAGGGATATCAGAACCTTTCACTGTATCCTATATGTCTTTCACTCTATCATCTATATTTTTCATCATTTGATCTCTTAGCGATCCCTTCCGGATGTTTTCGACTGGCCTATTTTCCTTCCATTTGCTATTTATCTTTTTTGTGGCTAAACTCATCCACTGATTTCTTAATTTTGGTTATATTTTTCCAGTTCAATAATTTTCATTTGGTCCCCCTGTTACAGTGTGTCCCTTCTTTTGCTGACATTTCCAATATTGTCCTTGGTCTCTTTAAACATATTGAATAAAGTCATTAGAAATTCCTGCCTAAAGACTCCACTATCAGGAGCCCCTCTATGTTTGTTTCTATTTGTTATCGTTTCTTTTGACTTTCATATCGTGTTGTCTTGTCACCTATTTTTCAGACAACATGTATGAAAAATTATGCAGATAATGTAAGACCAAGGGTTGGTGCCGTTTTCCTGAGCTTTCTGTTGCTAGATGCCTGGGTGAGCAGTACTCCAGGATGTAGTATATGATATCACACGTCATAGCACGCAAGGGGAACTTTAGTTCAGTTTCTGGGGTGGAAATGTTTGGAAACCGAGTGTGGTCTCTGGGAGGAACTACTTCTGGTTCACTGTGACACTTCTGACTCAGCCCACTGGGTTCCCGCCTGTAGCAATGGAGGTTCACCAGTACAGCATCCCATCGTCTTGGCTCCCAGGATTCTCACAAGCATTCCTTGGCCTCTCAGCTGCTCTGCCTCCTCCTCTGAAATGAAAAATACTCTCAGAGGAAACAGCAACCCAAATACCCTTATCTTCCTGGGCCTCTTTTCACTCCCAGACCCTGGCCCTGTAATTTCTCACTGTGTCTTGCTAGCTCCCAGGTGCCTTTAAGCAGCAGCTGAAACTATTCTGACCTGTGTTTCAGTTGCCTTCAGAGAGGTTTGGTCAGAACTACCTAGTCAATCACCACTAGATTTGGAAGTGCCTTTTCTTTTCTAATATGATTACTTCTCTGAGACAAATCTTCTTTAACCCTTTATCTTCCTTCCTTGACCTCCCACAGTATGCAACCTAAAACAAAGATAAGGCTTTATGCCCTAAGATGTTCACTGCAGCATTTCTAACGATGAGAAGCCGAAAGTAAAGTGTCTAACAAGAATGGAATGGTAGCCGGGTGCAGTGGCTCACACCTGTAGACCCAGCTACTCAGGAAGTTGAAGTGGGAGGATCAGTTGAGCCCAGGAGTTCAAGGCTGCAGGGAACCAAGGCTGTAGCATTAAATCTCAGCCCGTGTGATAGAGCAAGACCCCCTCCCCACCCAATACATAAATACATAAAAAAGAGAAGGGGATGCTCAAGTCCACTATGGTACATTTTTGTGATAAAGCCATTAGAATTTTTTGAGGGGTCTCTAACATATTGAGGAGCCTCATGCTTTTATGTCGAGAGCAAGTTTAGACTGTGGGTCACACGCTGACAGCAGACCTCCTTCACTAGTCTTTCTACAGCCTCACCCTCATCTCATTGATTTCCATGGCTTCATATCATCTATACATAAAACCAATGATTCCAAGTATCTATTTCCAGTGCTGATCTGTCTTCTGAGCCCTAGTTTATAGGTTCAACTACTTTTAAAATCATCACCACTTGGATGTCTCAAAAGCATCTCAAACTTCATTTGCCCAAAATGGAATTCTGGATTCTCTTTGCTACAAATAAAACATACACAAGAACTAATCTTCACACTGAACTTTTCCACCCCAGTGAATGGACAATCAACCACCCAGCTGTTCAACAGATCTTAGGAGCTACTCTTGTTGACTTCACGCACCCCACCCTCAACTAGTCCTACAGATCCTCCCTCAGACACATAGTTCCAACTCAAGTCTTTCTCTCCATTTCCACTGCCACCATGCTTGTCTGGATCACTGTCATCAACAGCCCCAGACGCAATTTCTCTACTTTCATTCTTTCTCCTCTCCATTTTCCACACAGCAGCAAGAGTAGTCATTTAAAATTGCAAGCGTAATCTTCACACTTCTCTGCTAAAATTGGCTCAATACCCTCCCGATGTACTTCCAGCAAAATCTGAATTCCTCCCATGGCCTTGAAGACCCTGCATGATCTGATTCCTGCTGACCCCTCTGATCTGGTCTCATGATGTTCTCCCTGGGCCACCAGGCGCTGGGCCCAATGGCCACCCTCCTGGTCCCTGACCAGGTGAAGCTTTTCCAATCTTGAGGCCTCTGCACTTGCTGCTCCCTCTTCCCGGACACTTCTCTGATTCTTTGCACAGCTGGCACGTTTTCAACCTTCTGGCTTTTGCTCAAAAAGAACACCCCAGTTACCATCAACTTGCCTATTTTCTTCATGGCACTTACTACAATATGCAATGCTCTTGTTTTATGTATTTGTTCACTTATTAATAACTTTCTGTCACCCTCACCAGAAGATAATCTTTATGAGAGCAGAGGCCATATTTGTCTTGTTCACTGTCATATCCTCAGTGCATGGTATAGTCCTTGAGGGGGAAACTTAGGCTCAGAGTGGTTAAGCAACTTGCTCAAGGCCACACAGCTGGCAAGTGAAGTTGAGATTTGAACTTGGGTTTTTCTAATTGCAAGCCTATGTTCTTCCCATAACACTCTCCTTGCTTTACATCTGATACAGTTTGGATTTGTGTCCCTGCCCAATTTTCACATCCAACTGTAATCCCCAATGCTGAAGGGGGTCCTGATGGAAGGTGACTGGATCACGTAGGTGGATTTCACCCTTGCTGTTCTCATGATAATGAGTTCTCACAAGATCTGGCTGTTTAAAAGTGTGTAGCACCCCATCACCACCCTCACTCTCTTCCTCCTGCTCCAGCCACGTAAGACGTCCTGCTTCCCCTTCTGCCATGATCTTAAGTTTCCTGAGGCCTCCCCAGCCATACTTCCTGTATAGCCTGCAGAGCCATGAGTCAATTAAATCTATTTTCTTTATAAATTACCCAGTCTCAGGTAGTTCTGTATAGCAATGCGAGAACGCACTAATACAACATCCAAAGCCACAGTCCAGGCATTTCTGCTATATTAGTTTTCCACGATTCTGGGAAAAGAAACTATCTATTTTTTCTCACTCATTCTCTTCCAATTAACTATACCAATTAATCACTAAGCATTAACTGCTGTGTGACCTTAAGCATAACTTTTCTGTGACTCAACCTCCTCATTCATATAATGGGATTAATGCCAGGATTAAGCACTTTACACACAGTCACTTGCTTGTTCTCTCATGTGCTCTGATAAGGCAGGTGGTATTATGAGCTGCATTTTCAGTGGGGCTGGAAATGAGAAAATGGAGACACCCAGAGCTTATGGAACCTGCCCATGGTTAAGCAGGAGAAAGAGCAGGGACTGGAACCCAGAATTCTAGCTTCAGAGCTGATATTCTTGGCCAATACACTTTACGAAGTGGTAGAAAAATTAAATCCGTATGATAAAAATTACCTAAGCCCTTGCTTTGGTGATATGAAATAAGCATAGAAATCTGTGAGTAAATGAATAACGTATATGATGTTGTTTAAACAAAAAGAAACATTTAATATGTTTCTAATTTAAGCAAGAATAAATAATTATGGAAAACTATGAAAATTAATTTCCACTGACAGGAATGTCTCTGGTTGAGATGAGGAGAGTCTGAGGGATGAGTTAATACCGTAACTACTATGTTTACGGCAAAAGCTTAAAAATTCATGTATATTGTGGATAGTAAATCAAATTCATATTGTGAAATACCATATAATATGTGACCTCACAATATAAATAAATACATAAAGTGTGTAGGGAAGAGGAAAACAGATATTGTGTCATACAAACACAAGAAAATAATCTGAATTTTGAAACAAGGTTTTCAATTGATTTTATGTGAACAAGCCAATACGGCTGAAATGATCAGAACCTCGGACAGCACCAAGAGGGCGGTTTCGTTGTTGTTGCCCCCCTGCTGCCCTACAGGCTAGGTTTTACATTAGATCTTAAATGTTAAGGTTCTTCCTCAGCTTTTCTGCATTTAAAAATTCTGCCTCAATTCTACTGCTTCACATGTGAAGCACTTATGTGTAGAACTTACTGACGATGAAAGATTTTTTCAATGACAGAAATTAAAGGACAGTAAAAAAATCATTTTAAGGCCAGGTGCAGTGGCTCATGCCTGTAATCCCAGCATTTTGGGAGGCCGAGGAGGGCGGATCATAAGGTTAGGAGTTTGAGACCAGCCTGGAAACATGGTTAAACACTGACTTTACTAAAAATACAAAAATCAGCCAGGCATGATGGTGCATGCCTATAATCCCAGCTACTCAGGAGGCCGAGGCAGAAGAACCGCTTGAACCTGGGAAGCAGAGGTTGCAGTGAACCAAGATTGTGCCACTGCACTCCAGCTTGGGCAACAGAGCAAGATTTTGCCTTGAAAAAAAAAAATCATTTAAATAACATTTAAATGTCATGTATTATCAGGGCAGCACATGAATGACTTCAAAAGAGAATGGATATAAAATGCACAATAAAAATATTAATTTTTGATGTAAAGACGTACTAATTGGTAGCCCAAATCATTTTTTCTATATTTCAATATTTCTATATTTCAATCATTTTTTCTATATCCCACTTTGCAAAGGACATGTTTTAGCAGTTTCCAAAGCCTGTGCTTAGATTGTGAAGTTACTGAACAACAACAAAAAAATGCATCTCAATGTTAGCTCCTAAAAACAAAAACAAAAACAGAACCACAAAACCAGGACGTTGCGTTAGTGCCTTCTCGCATTGCTATACAGAACTCCCTGAGACTGGATAATTTATAAAGAAAAGAAGTTTAATTGGCTCATGGCTCTGCAGGCTATACAGGAAGCATGGCTGGGGAGGCCTCAGGAAACTTAGGATCATGACAGAAGAGGAAGCAGGCATGTCTTACAAGGCTGGGGCAGGAGGACAATGAACAAATATTAATAAATCCTAACTGTTTAGTAAGTTGGCCCTTGAAATCTATGGGGTATTGGTTCCAGGACCTGCTCACTTGGATGCCAAAATCTATAGATGCTCAAGTCTCTGATATGAACCTTCATAGTATTTGCATATAATCTACCCGCATTCTCCCACATACTTTAAATCATCTCCAGATTACTTGTAACATCTAATAAAATGTAAATCTATGGACATAGTTGTCACCCTGTATTTTAAAATCTGTATTGTTTTTTGTTGTTGTAGTACTATTTTATTTTTCCTGAGTATTTTCAATCCCTAGTTGGTTCAATCTGTGGATACAGAACCTGTGGATACAGACAGCTGACTGTTTTAAGATTGCAAAAATAAGTATTTTTGAAATCTTCACATCCATTGTTAAAGTATTAAAAATAATCACTCTGCAAATATTCGGACTCAGTATCAAGCTGAGGAGGCTTCCCCTCTATCTTTTAAAGTGAAGCCAGCTAAAAGCTTTGTCAGCTTGCTCTTGAAAGCAATAATATGGTCACAAAACTTGCTGTGACCATTCTGTCTCTTTACAAATTCTGTAAGGCTGGCCTGCTTTTTTCTTCCTTCTAAATGACTGATTGAGGTGGTGATTAATCCTCTATAGCATGTAAAACAAGGTTCTCAGGAGCTCCGAGTCCACGATAGAGGACAGGGAAGCTGTTGTGCTCAAGAATTAATCCATCCAAGGGAATCAAAGGCAGCCACAATGCAGTCATCAGCATGTTTTCACTATGCAAGCCCCACACTTCCTACTTAGAAAACACATAACCATTACCCCATTCTGTATTCTCACAAGGCTCCCTTTTATTTATTTGTGTTTGTTATTATATAGCTCATACCGACAAGTTTGTGTGATTCCACTGGTGTGCACACATCCATTGAGACAGGAAAAAAAGAAGTGTCTATTGCAAACTTGTTAAAAGGGAAAAGGGACTCCCACTGTTTTTTCCCTTTGGCCAGCCTTCTATTTAGAGGACAGAGCTTTAACTCTTTATGTCCCAGAAGAGAATGACTCCTTTGTGTAATTTTGCTTTCGCAAGCGCTTCTTTACTGATGGAAAGTCATAAATGAGAGAAAAACGTTATTCATAGATTGCTGCAATCCTAGAAGCTGATGTGTCTTCAGAGTTACACGGAGTACATTAGATAGCACATGGGAAAACTTTTATTTCATTCTCAACATGCTTAAGCTATTTTTACAAATCAGTTAAAGTATGCCTACACAAAGCTTAGAAGCATTTTATTTGGGAGCAATCAGTATTTTTGTAAAAACTTTTGGACAGGTCTTTATTGTTTTTATTTTGGAAGGTTCAACACGAACTGTGCAAAATCTCTGGATATATTGTTTGGTGATGCGGCTGTTGAAGAAGATAATATGTTTTAAGCATTCACAACGTGACCTCCCCCTAGAGCTTTTGTTAATAATATGAATGATCTGGATTCAGTGAGTTCAGTGGTCATTTAATCCACTCCTACCTCTCATATAGCAGATAGACAGACAGAAGAACAGACAGACAGATAACTAGATGTCAAATAAACTCCTGCTCCCTAAAAGTAATTTTGTAATTCCAGTGAAGACGTGGCTAAAACTGAGTGGCACCTTCATGAGACTGGTGCTTTTTAAATCAAAGAAGACAGAAATGTACCTTTAATGCTATGGCGCTGCACCAGCGCAGAACATCAGCTATTCCTCCCCCATGACAGAGGCATGAAGCCGGGGAGGACACAGGCATTCACCTTGACACAGAATGGGGCCTGGGATGTCGACTTCTGGGACGAACTGGAACAAGAAGAGTTAAGTGCCCACATGTTCTCTCACCAACCTCGCTCCCTGCCACATTCCAAGGGATAGGGCTCAGTGACAAGACAGCCCAGTACCTAAAATGAAGAGGGAGGGTTCTTGAATTAATTAACTGGAAATGAGTCTTGTCAATGTTTTGGAACGACAGAGGGGTGAAAAGAGATTGGTAGAATTAATCACAGTGAGAAACTACTTCAACTGCCTGCCAGAGTTCAGAAAACCCAATGAGAAGAGGAATATAAAGAATGATGCTGAGTTGCCATCTGAAGGGACAAACATAGTCCAAGCCAATGTCCAAGTTTTGTTAAATACGGGTTGTGCCCTCCAACAGACTGGTTTATTATCTGCTGTCACAGTAAGTACAATATATTCTTTAAATGCATGTTCTATCCAGGGGGACAAAGGCAAACCACAAAGTTACATTAATGCAAAGAAACAAGAGAACGCTCAGTTACTTCCACTTCTAGCTTATACACATTAAACTCCACTACCTAAAAAATTCGTAAGTTCCCGAATTTGTACTTATAAATCTTCAAACACTTGCGATTTCATATACTGCAGAAGATGAAAAATCCATGAAACATATTCCAAAAATTCAGGTATTTGGATGCAGTTCATTCACTAAGAAGAAAAAAGAAAGAAATGCAGATATAACAAATCTATTCACAAGATTCATCAGACAAAGGGGGAAAAACCCAGAACTTTGGTCAGTGATCACAAATAACTTAGAGAAACCTGAAACAATTCATGCAATAGTATTCAAGGAGTTTTGTTTTTTAAACTACAGTGAACATTAACTATCTTTTAAAGAAAATCTAATTCCTATGAGTAACTTACTTTTACACCATGTATACATTTTGATATGCCTTTTTATATGTCTCACCCAGAATGAGTTTGAAATTTTATCTGTTTTAAGAAAATGGCAGCATAAAGCCATAACCAAAAAACTGTTTGCAGCTATCTTTAGGGCTTTCCTCGGTAAACCACTAGAGAGGGCACAATTCTCCTATCCATATTCTTACAAAGAGCCTCGTGCTTGAAGCAACGGAGGAGTGGAAACAGCTTTCTACAAACCAAAGGGAAGGACAGTTCCCTTGAGGGTACTTACTGGCTTAGGGGTATCTCTAGTAGATTTCAGGATCAGCTTTTCGCCCTTCTTTTCAACTTCAAAACCCACTTTTTTAAGTAGGGATGCATCTGCCAGCCCCTGTTCCTCCATCTTTGCAATCAAATCTTGGTTTTGGCTGTTGTCTTCAGTAAGGTTTCGGATGGCGTATATCACCCACTGGGTCAGAACTGGAGCCAGAGTGAAGGAATGTGACAACATACTTTCCTGTTTGATAACTTCACATAAGAATTATCAGAAAAGGAGTAGAGGAGCACAGAAACACGGAACATCCAGGACCAATTAACAGGTTTTCTTGAGGATGCATTCTCTGAATATGCATCTAAACTGCAAACACATTAAAAAGAGGCAATGCATGCATACGCACATATACATCCAACATGTGTGTGTGATGTCCAGCCACTGGCACCCAGAGATATTTACTCAGTATTTGTTGAATGAATGAACAAGGAAGCAAAGTCTTAGAATAGCTCAAACTGAAGTTTATGAATCCAAGAACACACACACAGGCAAACGTGTGTGCGTGCACACACGCACATTCCTTTGTTGAATAATTATGTTACTGACTCACTAGGGAAAGAATAAGAGGAGCACTAAAGAATCAGTCACAAAGATGTGAGGTTAGAATCAGGAAAATCATCTTGTTTAATGGGAGCCCAGTTAGAAATAAGAATTGTTTCCTAGGAGTCACCATGGAATTTCCCGCATTCACTATTCTAAAGATGAAGCTGGAAGGCCTTTGAAGGATTTGCTGTGTTTAGTTTGAATACTCAGGCTCCTGAAAGCATCAGGGCTCACTGTGCCCAAGTGCTCACCTGGCACGTTCCGCTTGGCAGGAGACCAGAGACAACCTACGAAGACTGGGATAGCATCGCCACATTACTGAGTAGGGCATTTGATTTAATCACCAAGAGCCGTGTAAACTTCATGCAAGCATTAAATTGCTATTATATGTAGTTCTATAAAGGACTGTACAAAAACTACTGCAGGGACCAGTCTTCAGTGGTTGGATTCAGGGACATACATAAGAGACTGCCAAGAGAGGCTGTGTCCCTACTGGGCCTGGCACCCTGATCCAGGGGAACAACAAAGAACCTAGGGTGGAATAAACACTTTTCCAAAGAAAGAGGCCTCCCCGCACATGAGCAGATAAAGGCATGAAGTCAAACAAGTCCTGTCCCCTGATGATTACCAGATGCTTCCCACTCGGGCATTGCCAATGCCAGAACCAGGGCGTCAGTGTCCCCACAAGGTATCAAACCCTAGAGCTAAAGAGCCAAGTCTTCTGATCTTGTCCTGAACGCCCCTGTGCAACGCTGTGGACCAGTTCTGAGACATTTCTAGCTCCCCCAACATGGCATGGGAACATGGAGAAAACTTTGAACATTCATAAAGCAGGTGCTCTTTCCTGTAGTATCTGGGAAAGAAAATGAGTCCAACAGTCTCTCTCCCTAGTTCAACAGCCTCAAAAGAAAACAGTAAAAATGACTGTCCAATGAAGTCAGACAACTGAAATATACTAAACACGGGCAGCTGTATGCTCAGGAAGAGTTTTTGGGGCTTTAAAAAGGTTGCTCCATCTTAGTCCCTCCAATACCCACCCGGTGAGCTGGCCCAGGGTCCTCTCTCCTTCCCCACTCACAGCACTTAAGCTCCTGGCCTGGATCTCCCAGCTCCTCCACGGCAGGGGCTGTGGTCGTGTGTTCCTGGGGCCTTGGGCCTCGACATGGAGCCTGGCACAAAGCAAAGGACCAACCAGCATGTGCTGAGTGAATGACCTGCTGGTCTTTGGAGGTTTAGCATCAAAACCACTAGTGGGTATAAATGACTGACCTTTTCCAAATGGCAGAGAAAAGGACTGTCAGTGCCCAGTTGATGCTGCTTCTATAATCAGTCATCTGTCTATGGTGGGGAAAACGTTCTCATTTTGTCATTTATCTGTCATTCTCTTGTGACAAAGTCCAGGTCCTTTATATGGCTGCATTTCTTTTCTGGAGACAGAACCTATTCAAATATTCAAATGCATAAATCTTAAATTTGAATATCCACCTCTTTTCCATGATCACTGAACCCCCACTTTGTGCCAGTATAAAGATAATGAACCTCGGTATCAAGCACTTACAACATATTCGTGAATTTCTCAACAATGAATTATTTGAATTTCACACCCAGGATGTCACTGGCAATATACAAATTCATTTTCTCACTTTTTGTAGGAAAAGGAGGAGTCAGAGATTATTAGGAGAACTGACTCAAGGAGCAAGAAATATATGTATAAGACTGGGGAATTTTTGTTCATGAGTATAACTCCCTAATGGTAAATGAAAGAAGCATAACAATTCTTTCTGAAACATCCTGGTTATTCACTTAAATATAATTAAAGTAGGAAAGTTGAAATTCCCAATAATGCATTCAGAGCTCCTGAGATCAGAGGGGTGGTTGGCTCAGAAACTGAAGAGTCTGGTGCCAGCACCGTCACTGCCAGCAGCAAACACAGGATGTCTCTGGAGGAAAGGGACTATCAAAGTGCTCCACTCCAGGGCACGTGAGACCCCGCCAGACGGCCCCTACCAACCTCTCCTGCCAGACACCCTCATCTCTCAGGTTCTGGCAATGTCACAATGCTGGCCTCGCCTCTGTCTCTGCACACACAAATCCCTGACCTGGGATGTGCTTTCCTCACTGCTGCTTCTTTTCTCATGGGGCACACTTAGGCTTCGAGACTCAGCAAAGTATCACAGTCTCCCGGAAGCCTTCCCTGTCTAAGCTACCCCGTGACACCTGCTTAAATTAGGTGTACCTGCTGTCTGTTGCCAATGCAGTCTCTCTCTTTTTTTTTAACAGTTCTCATCACACTGCACTGTACTCATCTGTTTATGAGTTTGTGAGCTCCTCGAGCGCAGGAGTCCCATCTAATTGACTTCAATATCCTAGCACCGACTCTAGTTCTCAGCACAAGGTGCATGTTCAATACGTATTTATTGAAATTGTATCTTGAAAGCCTAGGCTCAAGTGATCCTCTTGCCTCAGCCTCCTGAATAGCTGGGACTACAGCCACCGTGTCTGGCCTTATTGAAATTATGTAAGCTATGACTCTTTGTTTATATTTCTGTATGCCCTAATGCACTGTGAACTCCTCGCAACAAGCCCAAGTGGTACTCACCTCTCTGTGCTCTGTCCCTAGCGTGGTGCTGGGAAATGTCTGCTAAATGAACAAATGCAAGCATGCTATCTCTCATTCACCATGTGGGTGGGGCCACGGTGGCAGTGCAGCGACCCACAGGCTGTGTTTTTGCCTCCTGTTCTTGGTGTGGTTTCCCAACCCAGGGCTTTTTAGGGTTTGAGAGATTAGATGAAAGTAAACCGATATAAACGCAACCCAGGCAAGGAGGCTGGACTGCGTAAATAAAAGGTCCACAACAACAAAACACGAGAATTCCCAAGTAGATGAGATCAAAGAGTGGATTTTAATCTGTTCATCTTGGGATTGGAGGGCAACATTTCTATCACATTTTGTGAAAATACTGTTATCATGGTATTTTAATAGCAACCCACCCTTAAAGTGTTTGGCAGCTAATTTCTGTAGAATACAAACTTACACAATGCCCACTTTATATATAAGACAAGTGGAGCACAGAAAGAATGAGACTGAAGAAAAGCCCTCTTGGAGATGAAGGGTTGCCAGGTGTCTCCCTCAAACAGGGGCACCGCTTGCAGCTGGGGTGATAGGTCCTGCTCAGCCCTCTGCAGCCCCAGGCTTCAGGCATACTACCTCAGGAACAAAATGATAGTCCAGTATTTCACAAGGAGCAGATTCTTGGCATAGCCACTGACCTGACAACCTAACGGAAGAAGCACTGAAGCCCAAAGCAGAAAACACACTTTTGTCTTCTTCCAAAATTAGTATCAAAGTACAAAAAGATGTAAGTCAAGGAAGTATGAAAGGCTGAGAAGAAATAGGGCCACAAGACCACTCTGGAATCAACCCCCTTTCAGGGCCTTGAAAATCAGAAATAACAACCATGCCAATAATAGTAAACCTCAACACTTTTCATTTAAATATACATTTAATACTCTTACGTATTTTAAGTGAAATTCATCTTTCCTTCCGGTTTAAGGAGGACTTCATGAAGGCAGAACCCCTATGCATTCTTCTTAGGCAGACGTGAAGTTTGCTCCACTGCCCCCTCTAAATGAGCACCAACATTTTGGGGTTTGTGTTGTCTATCTGTAAATCAAATACTACACAAACCTCCTCTAATCTGTTCCTATTTCCAGTGAGAACATTTTAGCACTGCTGTCTTGGGTTCTAGACTTAATCATAATCACAAAATCAATTTTTCATAGTTGTTTCTTTCACAAAATTTGAGTTGAAAATAAAAACATTGTAAATTACAGCCCTAGAGAGCATGTCTGGTCCACAGCCCTGGGTCATGAATATGCATGCCACTCCTTGTTAGAGTGCAGCCTGTGCAGACCTAGACAGTCTGAAGTGTCACGAGAGAGATTAAAGCAAGTCTCAGTTAATATTCACATTGCCCTCTTGTTCCCTCTCTAAAGGGACAGAGAGAAAGAAAGAGTAGGGGAGAAAATTAAACATCTTCTAAAGTCTCTAATCCTACCAACATCTGAAGTGCTTTATTGTATGCTTAGCTTTAGAAAGAGAGCTTCTAACGTTTCCATAGCTACTACAAATAGAAGGCATGAGCCTGTTTGTTGCAAAACTGCCTTGAAAGAACCCTGCAATCAGCACTAGAGCGGGACTTGATGGTGCTGGCCAGCTCTTCAGCAGGGGACTCTGGGGTCTTGACCCAGGCCACCAAGACCACAGCGTCAGTAAAGCACCTTGTACTGCTGAATGGCCTAGGCAGCACTGCACTGGGCCTCAGCTGGTTCAACACACGGCGCAACACTAAACTGGGTGGTCTTGTACCAGCAAGTGGATAAGATATTAGCAGGGGGGAAGAACATAGGCTGGGAAACAGCATGATACAGAAAAACAATCCATGGTAAGGGTTTTAATGACCAGAAGATTGATGTGCCAAGCTCACTTTTAAAGTACAGTCGGGTAAGCTGAAATGTTAAAACTGGAATTGTCTGATGAGACAGATTCCATCAAGCTAAACTATTCTTTCAGCTATCAAAATCAGTGCTACTTAAAGTCCTGTACATCATTAAATGTAGACTCTAGGGTGACAGGAACTCTGTTCTGGTCACTGCTCTGTCGGTGTTTAGAAGACTGCTAAGAACAGGGGTCAGCAAATCATGGCCTGTGCTTTTTATGACAGCAAACTAAAAACAGTTTTAATATATTTAGATGATTGGAAAAAAATCTGAATAATACTGATTTCTGACACATGAAAATTATTTGAAATTCAAATGTCAGTATCCATAAATAAAGTTCTACAGCACACAGCCACGCCCATCACTTGCCTGTGTCAGTGGCTGCTGTCACACTGCAAGGGCAGGGTGGAGGAGCTGCCAAGAGATAGCACGGCCTGCAGAGCCAAAATATTTACTATGTGGCCCTTCACAGAAAAGGTATGCCAACTTCCGGCCTAGAACATGGGAAGCACCAATGAATATTTGTTGAATTAATAAATAAACAGGCCAGGAGCAGTGGCTCACGCCTGTAATCCCAACACTTTGGGAGGCTGAGGTGGGTGGATCACGAGGTCAGGAGTTTGAGACCAGCATGGCCAACATGGTGAAACCCCATTTCTACTAAAAATACAAAAAAATCAGCTGGGCATGGTGGTGAGCTGCCTGCAGTCCCAGCTACTTGGGAGGCTGAGGCAGGAGAATCGCTTAAACCCGGGAGGCAGAGGTTGCAGTGAGCCGAGACTGTGTCACTACACTCCAGCCTCGGTGACAGAGCAAGACTCTGTCTCAAAAATAAGTAAATAAATAAACCAACCTTAAAAAGTACTGGCATTGAAAAAATATGCATGATGTAAATTAAAATGATTTAAATGTGTTAAAAGACTTTTCATGATGTTCTGATATATATGGACTTTATTTATAATATCTGTATTAACAGATACATATATTATATGTAATATGTGTATTTAGTTTTTGCATCCAGGATATATATTTTAAAACTCTTTTTAGATAACAAACCCATGAAGGCAAGGGATTTGTGTATTGCAGGGCTTTCCAAAGTACACTGTGGAGCAGGGAGGGGCACACAATTAGAACCTCTCCCAGAGCTGGCCTGCACAGAGCACGGTCAGCACCGGCAAGCCTACTCCACCCAGGCTTTTACAAACCTGTGTAATTATCTGCCCTGATAGAAAAAGGTTTTCCTAGATGAAGATGCTTCACAAATCCCTTGTCACATCTAAACAAATATCTTCTCGGACCATGGTAAAAATGTAGAGTTTTTTAGAGTGCAAAGTAGTAGTAGTTCAGTTTAAAAACTGTTCTCAAAATGTGTTATATTGCTACAAACCAAAATACTTTAAAATATGCCAATTTCTGTCAGCCAAAGAAGAAAACACGCCAAGAGTGTGGCCCTGAAAAGGCAACCCCCTCACCCCATCTCACCCCAGTGCATTCCCAGGGGAGTGTCCTCAATGACCTTGTCCCTGTTCTCTGAGAACTTTCTTACTGAGAGGAAAACAGACACTTCCCAAAGTGCTGCCCAGGGAGCCCTGGGCTTCCTGGAGTTTCATGGGACTCGTGCTACCCGTTGGGAACACCTCCTTAAAAAGAAGAGCTCCCGCTCGCAGGGTGCTGGAGAGTAAGACAGGGGGCTGGAGAGAGGGAGGGGGCCAGACAACATGGAGGTCCTGGGGCAGAGATACATCTGAAGACCCCCTTACTTTTACAAGGGGCCACAAATTTTTCAGAATAAACTCAAATATCAAGAGATATTTTCATTGCTTTCTAAAGTTCATTTTACTTCCACCTTCATCTGTCATGATTATGTTTTGTTCTCAACTCTCATTTCTGTCACTGGTCCCACTGCATACTCTTCTCATTCAGAAAATTAAAGTAGAAGTCTAATTTATGGTGCAGATTCTACACAGGGTCTCCCTGTGTGATGTTGAAAACTATGTGTGCAATACCCACCACAAACCACCCATTTTGGCTCCCTCTTCCTTCTCTAAATTGTTGGTCTATCTGGTATCTAATTTCCTTCTGAGTTTTTAGATTTTAATACGAGAGAACATCTGTGCTTCAAATGTCTCCATGCAGTGCTGTGCGTCCTGTTCTATGTTTTGTAGCCTGTTATGCCTTAATTGCATTTAAAAATAAAAGTTAAAATCACGACTATGTATACCCTCCAATTTGCCAATTAATGGCTAATTGCTAATACTGAAAGTGTTAAAAAAAATACTAAAAGAAGGCAGAGAAATAATTGTCAGATTTGTATTACAGGTTACAATCTGAAGAATATAGAATAAGATTTGCATTTAATACACACTATAAGAAGGAGCAGTTTCAGTCTTTCCCGAGGGAAAAAACCATCTCAGCAACACCCCTGCACTGAAAGCTGAGGCTGCTTCTCGGCTTCTAGGCCGTAAGGGAAGTGGTACATAGGCCCCATAAAACACTGCTGAGTTTTGACAGAACTACATTTCATACCTCTGTCCACTAGAGATTTTACCTCTGTGCATAACCCAAATCAGTACTTTATTAAAGATGCTGAAACGAAGGCCAATTCACTGTCCTTGCTTGGCACAATGTACATTCCATAAATTGTAAAGGGAGAGGGGAGATGTTCCTGACTTCACAGGCCTCCTCTCTGAAGCCTGAAACCTCTCTCTCTATAAGGCTCACACTTCCTCCACTGCATCTCGTGGGCCTAAACGAAGGGCTGTGGCACCAGTGCGCTGTCCAGGCCTTGCTGGGCGTGTGCTCTCCATCCCTCACCAGTCCCAGATGTGAAAGCTCAAGCGCCCACGCCAGGCAAAAGCAGGACCCATGAGCCCACGCCAGGCAAAAGCAGGACCCATGAGCCCACGCCAGGCAAAGCAGGACCCATGAGCCCGTCCATCTGGCAATGAAGTCATGGGAAGATGACCTGTGCCCTGCACAATCATCGCACACACTACCCACTCCAAAAGCTTCTGTGGCCAACGGAGGGCCATGCTCACAGGTACCTCACATTCACGGGGTTTTGGCGGTGAAGGATCCTGTGGCAATGAAACTAATTTTGTACATGACATGCTCTGGAAGCATTTTACTGACCACTTCAAAGCACAGCGTGGTACGAAGCAGTCACAGTCTGGCAGCCCCATCACACACAGGTTTCAGGGTCAGAAACAACCAATACCACTTCTAACTTAAACCACACGAAAGGGTTTTGGGGCCATGAAATAGTTCCAGTTGGATTTGGGGCAGCACTCCAATGTCACATCTGAGACTCGGAAGGAGCCACTGTATGCAGCATGGTTAACAGAGTGCCTGGCACACCCATGCACACTGCAGATATTCAGGCCACAGTGCACGAGCTCTGACTCCAGAGAATGTGTGCTCACCGTGTGCTCAGACTCCTATCTTACTAGTCCTTGCAGCTCCTGGCTACAGTACGAGTGTTTAAAATATTTGCCCGTTGGTGCCTGGCTTTGATCTACTTATGAAGGGGTAGCTCCCAGAGTTCTGTCAGATCTGGGCTGTAAGGGAGGTGTGATTTAATAAATGCATATGGATACACAGCCACGATACAATGTCAGCCTTCACGCTGCAGGAGACAGTTGTAAGGGAGCAGCATTCTGGGGACAATAAACTTCTAAAGTAAACAACAGGGCTCAGTGTTTCCACACACAACCCGGGACGCTGCCAGCAGCACACTGCCCTGATGGTGGCAGGGGAAGTCCTAACGATCGGGGGATTTATGCATGTGAGTCAATGGAAGCCCAGTAGAAACAGGGGAAGTGTCAGGCCTCACCTGCCAGGTAAAGAGTATGTTTACCAAGTACCTGGTGATCTCTGGGATCAGTGGTCAGATAATAAGCTGGCCCCACTGAATTTCTGTTCCTGGAGCACACTGCCACTCTCAAGGCAAGCGAAGCTTTGTACATTTAAGTGTCTCTCACATAAGCCAAGACTGAAAATGAGATTGTCAGTTTACCTTCACAAAATAGTAACACGAGTAAAACTAATAAAGGTAACAGCAGCAGTTGTCACATTCCAGGACACAGGATGTGCCAGGGGCTGTTCTAAGTGTGAAAGCATTCAATCCTCACAAACTCTCTATGTGGTAGATGTTTGGTACTGTCCTCATTCTACTGATGAGAAAACTAAGACATACAGAGGCAAACATGGCCAAGGTCCCACAACTGAATGTGTTCGAGGTGGATTTGGAAATAGGCAGTGAGGCTCCAGCATCCGCTCCCCTGATCGCGATGCCATATCGCTGCTAAGTATGCTCTCATGACCAGTCCATCCAGAGAGACCTCTGGAGGGCAGAGCAGTTCTTCTTCCGTGTTGCTATGACTACACGTTTCTGAGCTATGCCTGCAAACCAGTACAAGGAGCGGTAGGTTTTATGATACATGAAATACATCCTTTTCTCTTCAAAGAAATCCCAAGTGATAAAATAAACTTGCAGATACCAGAGTAACTATCTCTGCAAAATACCTTTAGAACTAGCTAATAATTCAAAGTGAAATAAAAATTTAGAGCAGAAAAAGTAAACCCACCTAAGTTATGAGACATTAGTGTTCGTCTAGCACTGTTGATATTTCAAAATTAATGAAGTACAGCCAAGGATCAAAAATAGTTCTAAATTAGGAAGGATTAAATGAAGAACATGAACAGGGTGGAGCTTCTGGCGATTTAGAACAGGCAAGACACAGCAGGCCCTGAGGAGTCAGGGAGCGCTCTTATGCTGTACACACCAGTGTCTGGGCATTTGGTAGCACTTGCTCCAATGGCATTAGTTACCATGGCCATCCTGACCTGCCTCCTCACCCCGCCTCCCCCGACACCTCCAGCAGCTCCCAGGAAGTCGGTGGTCAAGGGTAGGGAGGGTGTGCAGGGTGAAGAGGCACAGATACCAGATGCATGTGCTGCCCAATGACTCTACTATGCTGAAAAGTCAACACAGGAGAGAGGTTCTCATTTCATGCTGTCTGCTTTCATTTATAACAGTAATAGGTGACTCAAGAGTTACCTGCAGTCTGATTGGATTTCTTACAACAAGGAGATCTCAATTCTAATTTATCCTCATCAGGGGAGGAACACCACTATATCCATTTAAAGTGAGGACAACCTTCAGCAGAAAGGTATAATACATAAATAACTCCAATATTAATTATAACACTTTAGACTATTTAAAAGCCAAGTGGTCACGCTGGTGACACTTAGTTCTAAAACTCTCCCTTGATGCATATCCCTCTAACAAATTTCTGAAGTACTGAATATTTCATTTTGGGGAGAAAATTCATTCAATTACAGAAACTTAATACTTTAACACTGTTTTCCTCTTCTCTATAAACAACACACCTCTTGATATTTAGGCTGGCATTGGAGCAAGGGATTTAGATATGAACAAAAATTTAAACTGTTAATCTTACATCTGAATGTCTCTCAAGAATTTAATCGTGATCTATTCATTCATTTAACAAATACGAAGGCAAAATGCTCAATACTGGTAAGACAACAGCTAACAGGATAGTCTAGTCCCTGCCCTTGGGGCGTTTACATTCTAGCACTTGCAGAGGCAGGCCCTAAACCAAAAAACAAAGTCTGAAAGGGGTGACAGAGTATAATTACAAGAGGACAACTTGGGGAAGGAGGAGAGTTAGGGAAGGCCTCTCTGAGGAATTAACATCAGAGCTGAAACTCAAAGGATGAAAAGAAGCCAGACTCCTGGAGAGCTGAGGAAGAGGCTGCGGACGGGAGCAGGCCACAGAGCGCCTCCACATGGAGGAACACTGATGAGAAAAACTTGTATGGCTGGGAAGAATGAGTGAGGGAGAGTGGATAAAATGAAGCAGAAGTCAGTCAAAGCCAGCTCTTTCAGGGATTCTTAGGCTATGGTAAGGAGCTTGCTGTACTGCATTCTAACACAATGAGAACTCATCAAAAGAGCTGAAGTAGAAAAATTAAGAAGCTCGTGGGGGCAGCTGCGTGGAGAGTGGAACAAGGGAACAGGAGTTTATAATGGCGAGAATAAGATTTTGGAGTAATACAGACTTGGGTTCAATTCCAGCTCTGCCATTTTACAAGCCGTATGGCTTTGGGCAATTTACACAACTTTACCAAGGCAGTCGTTCCACCTATAAACTTGGACAGGTAGTGGGTACAGGTGACAGAAGGAGGTGTTTGCCATGTGCACAACACACTCAGTGCACCTGAGAGCCATGGGTGCAGTGGAGTTCCAGCACAGGCCCTGGAGAGGCTTATAGGCCACCGTGCTCCTCTATTAGGCATGTGACTTCACATCCTTTCGCCAATGAGGGGGAGACGAAATGATCTCTCAGTATGTCAAATGATAGTACAGAAAAGCGATTATGTTCTTGGGCCTTGTGAGCAGTAAGTTGAGGTTCAAATTGCATTGCCGTTCCGCTGCCAAACAGCTGGTGGTCCTAGCCAGTTATAAAACCATTTGCCTAAATTCCCTCCTCTATAAAATGAAGATAAAAATACTGTTTCATAGGATGGACACAAAGAAGAAATAAGATCACAATGCAAGGCACGAAAGAGGCACTCAATGTCAGACATTACTGTTAAACAGACAGAACTGTTTGCTTTTTTTTGACCCTGAAGAATGGTTAATTAGAAAACTATACTGTGCTCAGGCCCCTGATGAGGATCTGAGACATACAGGAAAAGTCTGAGGTACAGTTGCTGCCTACATTTATTTTCCTCCAAAATTTTTGTTTTACTATGGTCAAGTACACAAAACATAAAATTTCGCATCCTAACTATATTAAAGAGCACACTTTGGTAGAGTTAAATACATTCACAACAATGTGTGTCTATCACTACCATCCATCTCTGCAACTCTTATCTTGGAAACACAGTCCCCATTAAACAGTAATTCCCTTTTTTCCCTCCCCTCAACCGCTGGCAAGCACTCTACTTTCTGTCTCCGTGATTTTGACTACTCTAAGTACCTCTTATAAATAAGCTGACACAGTATGACTGGCTTATTTCACTAAGCATAAGGTCCTCAGGGTTCATCCATCTTGTACTGTGTGTCAGAACTGCCTTCCTTTTAAGGCTGAATCATATTCCATTAAATGTAAAGGCCACATTTTGTTTATCCACTCACCCTTTGGTGGACACCTGGGTTGCTTCTACCTTTCGGCTACTGCACATAATGCTGCTAGGAACACAGTATACAAATACTTCTTTGAGACACTATTTTCAATTCTTTTGGGTATATACCCATAAGTGGAATTGCTAAATCACATATATAGTAATTCTATCTTTAACTTTTTGGGGACTTGCCAAACCATTTTCCACAATGGCTGCACTATTTTACATTCCCATCACTAATGCATGGGAGTTCTGATTTCTCCACATTCATGCCAAGACTTGTTTTTTTTTTTTTTTTTTTTTTTCTTGTTTTGTATAGTGGCCTTCTTAATGGGTGTGAGGTGGTATCTCATTGCGGTTTTGATTTGCATTTTCCTCATGATTAGTGATCTGAGTATATTTTCATGTGCTTCTTGGCCATTTGTATATCTTACTGGAGAAATGTGTACTCAAAGACTTTTGTCCATTTTTGAATCAGGCTGTTTTATTGTTGTTAAGTTTATGAATTCTCTCTATATTTTAGGTATCTGTCCCTTATCAAATAAATAATTTGCAAATATTTTCTCCCATTCTGTGGATTACATTTTTACTCAGTTGAATGATTCTTTTGATGCAAAATATTTTAAAATTTTCATGTGGTCCAATTTGTCATTTTTCCTTTTGCTGTCTGTGCCTTTGGTATCACATCCAATAAATAATTGCCAAATTCAATGTCATGTGAAGCTTCTGCCCTGTATTTTCATCTAAGAGTCTTACATTTAATCCACTTTGAGTTAATTTTTATATATGATGTTAGGTAAGGGTTCAGCTTCATTCTTTTGCACCTGGATACCTAGCTTCCTTAGCACCATCTATTGAAAAGACTGTCTTTTCTCCACTGAATGGTGGTGTCATCCTTTTCAACAATCATTTGACTACATTTGTGGGTATTTACTTCTGGATTCTCTATTCTGTCCCATTAGTCCAGATGTCTGTCTTCGTGTAACACACTGTTTTGATTATTGTAGCTTTATTATAAGTTTCAATAAGTTATTATAAGCTGGAAGTGTGAGTCTTCCAGCTCTGTTCTTCTCATACATTGTTTTGGCTATTCAATGTCCCTTGAGATTCCATATGAAGTTTACAATGGGTTTTTCTATTTCTGCAAAAAATTTCATTGGAATATTAACATGACTTGCATTAAATCTGTAATTGCTTTGAGTAGTATTGACATCTTAACAATATTGTTTTTCAACACATGAACATGGGAAGTGTTCCCATTTTTGTCTCCTTTAATTTCTTTCAGCAATGTTTTAGAGTTTTCATGGTACAAGTCTTTCACCTCCTTGAGTAAGTTAATTCCTAAGTACTTTATTATTTTTGATGCTATTATAAAAGGAATTACTTTTGTAATTTCCATTCCAGGTCAGTATTAGTAAATAGAATGCAACTGATTTTTGTGTGTTGACTTTAGATAGTGCTACTTTACTGAATTCATTAAAACATGAGTTTTAATGGTTTTGTGTATGAGGGGGATGGAATCTTTAGAGTTTTCTATAGATCATATAATCTGTGAAAAGATAATTTTACTACTTCTTCTAATTTGGATGCCTTTTCTTTTTCTTGCTTAATTGGTTTGGTTAGAACTTCTAGTAAGATATTGAATACAAGTGATGAAAGTGGACATCCTTGCCTTGTTCCCGATCTTAGAGAAAAAGTTTTCAGTGTTTCATCATGGAGTATGTTTGCTGTTGATTTTTCACTTGTTGGTTTCCCATGGCTTTTATTATGTTGAGGTAGTTTCATTATATTCCTAGTTTGTTGAGTGTTTTTTTTTTTTTTTTTTATCATGAAGAGATGGTGAATTTTGTCAAATGCTTTTTCTGCATCAACTGAATCGATCAGGTGTTTCTTTCCCTTCATTCTATTAATGTGGTGTATTACACTGGTCAATTTCAGTATGTTGAACCACCCCTGCATTCCAAGAATAAATTCCATTCGGTCATGGTGTGTAATTATTTTAGTATGCTGTTGAATTCATGTTCATAAAGGATATTGGTCTTTAATTTTCTTGTAGTGTCTCTGTCTGGCTTTTGTACCAGGGTAATGCTGGCTTCATAAAATGAGTTAGGAAGTGTTCCCTTCTCTTCGATTTTTTGGGAAAAGTTTCAGAAGGATTGGTATTAGTTCCCCTTGAAATGTCTGGTAGAATTCACCAGTGAAGGCATCAGGTTTAGGGCTTTTCTTTGTGAGATTTTTCATTGCTGATTCAATTTTCTTACTAGTTATAAGTCTATCTGTATTTTCTACTTTTTGTGATTTAGTTATGATAGGTTTTGAGTTTCTAGGAATTTGTCCATTTTATCTACATTATCCAAAATGATGGTGTACAATTGTTCACAGTGCTCTCTTCCAACCCTTTTTAATTCTGTAGAATCAGTAGTAATGTTCCTACTTTCATTTCTGATAATTTGAGTCTTCTTTTTTCCTTAGTCCACCTAGCTAAAAGTTGGTCGATTTTTGTTGATCTTTAAAAAACCAACTTTTGTTTTCATAATTTTCTCTATTATTTTTCTCTTCTCTAGTTTGTTTTATCTCTGCTCTAATCTTTACTATCTTACTTTTGCTAGCTTTGGGTTTACTTTGTCTATGTCTTTATCTAGTTCCTTGAACTTTCTTATTTTTAATGTAAGCATTTATAGCTATAAATTTCCCCCAAGCATTATTTTTATTGTGTACCGTAAGTTCTGTTATGTTGTCTTTTCATTTTCATTTGTCTCTAAATATTTTATTTCTTCTTTTTTTCTTTTTTTTAAATTTTAATAGAGATGGGGCTTCACCATGTTGCCCAGGCAGGTCTTGAACTCCTGGCCTCAAGCAATCCTCTTACTTTGGCCTCCCAAACTGCTAGGATTACAGGTATGAGTCACTGCACCCAGCTGACCTCTAAGTATTTTCTAATTTGCCTTGTGATTTTTTCTTTGATCTACTGGTTAACAATGTATTTTTTAATTTCCACAAATTTGTGAATATTCCAGTTTTAGTTCTATTTCTGATCTCTAACATCATCCAGTTGTGGTCAGAAAAGATACTCTGTATGATATCTTTTAAAATCTATGGAAACTTAATTTGTTACCTAATATATACTCTATCCTGGAAAATGTCTTCTGTGCACTTGAGAAGAATGTATATGCTGTTATTGTAGGATAGAGTGTTCTGTGTATGTCTGTTAGATCTAGTTTGTTTACTAAGTCCTCTGTCTCCTTACTTACCTTTTGTCTGGTTCTTCCATCCATTATTGAGAGTAGGGTAATGAAGATTCTAACTATTACTCTGTAGAACTGTCTATTTCTTCCTTCAGTTTTTCCTTCATATATTTTGGCCTGTTATTGGTCTGTGCAAATGTTTATATTTGTTGTATCTTCTTACTGTATTGAACCTTTAATATATTGTTTTTGTCTCTTGCAACCTTTATTTGATTTAAAATCATTTTGTCTGATATTAGTCATGTCTGCTCTCTCTTTCTTACCATTTCCTTATACTATTTTTCTATCCTCTTATTTTCAACCTATTTGTGTCTTTGGATCTAAACTGAATCTCTTGTAGACAGCACAGTTAGATCACGTGCTTTTATCCATTCTGTTAATCTCTGTCTTTTGATTATAAAGCTTCATCCATTTACATTTCAATAATTACTGATAAAGGCTTCTTTATGTCATTTTGCTATTTGTTTCCCATATGCCTTATAGCTTATTTCCTGCATTACTGTCTTTTTAGTTTATTTTTTATACTAAAATGTTTAAGCTCCTTTTTCATTTCCTTTTGTGTATATTCTATAGCCTTTTGTGTGTGTGTGTGGTTACCATGGGGATTACATTTAACATTCTAAAGTTATAATACTCTAATTTTAATTTATGCCAGTTTTACTTCAATAACATCCAAAAATGCTGTTCCTTTATAGCTCTGTTTAATCCTTTTGGCTAACATAAAAAAATTATAACCTTATACACTGTTGTACCCCAAGATATAAAGTAGTAATCCTTTTAAACGCATTAGTCTCTTAAAATACGTAGAAAACAAAATGGGAAGTTATAAACTAGTTTGTATATTGCTCATGAATTTATCTCTATTGAGATCCTCATTTCTTCATACAGCATCAAGTTACTGTCTGTTGTCTTCTCATTTCACCCTGCAGGATTACCTTGAGCATTTCTTGCAAGGCAGGTCTAGTGGTAACAAACTCCATCAGCTTTTGTTTATCTGTGAATGCCTCAATTTACTACTCCTGTTTGAAGGGCCGTATGGACAAACAATTCTTAGTTGACAGTTTTTTCTTTTAGCACTTTGAACATTTTGGCCGATTGCCTTCTGGCCTCCAAAGTTTCTAGTAAGAAAACTGCTGATAATCTTATGGATTATCTCTTGCATGTGATGGGCTGCTTCTTCCTTGCTGCTTTTAAGATTCTCCTATTCTCCTTATCTCTGTCTTCCAAAACTCTGACTATAATGTGTCTCCTTGAGTTCATCTTACTTGGAGTTCACTGAGTTTCCTGGATGTATATATTCGTGACTTCCATCAAATATGGAAAAATTTCAGCCCTTATTTCTTCAGATATCCTCTCTGCCCTCTTTCTTTTTCCTTGTTTCCCACAATGCATATGTCGGTTGGCTTGATGGTGTTCCACACATCCCTTAGGCTCTGTTCACTTTTCTGCAATATTTTTTCTTTCTGCTTATTGGACTTAATATTTTCCATTGTCCTAGCTTCCTTCTGCCTGCTCAAAACTGTCTTCAAACCCTTCTAGTAAATTTATTTCAGGTATTGTACTTTCAGCGCCAGAATTTCTCTTTGATTTATCTTCAGGTCTTCTATCTCTTTGTTGACATTTCATTTTGTCCATATTGGGCTTTTTGTTTTGTTTTGATTTAGAGACAGAGTCTGGCTCTGTTCCCCAGGCTAGAGCACATTGGCATAATCTCAGCTCACTGCAACCTCCACCTCCTGGGCTCAAGACATCCTCCCACCTCAGCCTCCCAAGTAGCTGGGACTACAGGTGCACACCACCACGCATTGCTACTTTTTGTAGAGATGGGGTTTTGCCACATTACCAGGCTGGTCTCAAACTCCTGAGCTCAAGCTATCTGCCTGCTTTAGCTTTCCAAGGTGCTGGGATTACCGGTGTGACCCACTGCACCTGGGCTTGTCCATATATTGTTTTATTGATTTTCTACACATGTTCCTTTAGTTCCTTGAGCATCTTTAGTAAGACACTTGTTTTAAAATATAGTAGATGAATCTAAGAATGGTTTCTGTTTCATTTTTTCACCTTTGAATGGGCCTACTTTCCTGTTTCTTATATATGCCTTATGATTGTTTTTTAAATGGGACATCTGACTCTAATAATGTGGTAACTCTAGAATTCAGATTCTAAGCCGAAGTGTTTGCTACATTTATTACTGTTCATTATTATTATTTCTGGATTGTTGTAGCCTTTCTCTGTGCCAAGGATAAGCCTGAGGTGTAAATTTAAGATCTTCTCAGGTCTTCTCTGGGCTTATGCTATTCCCTGGGAAACTATGGTAACTTTCTAATTTTCCCTGTATATACAGTTGTTTTTCAATGTCCTAGTATTTAATGCCTGGTTCCCAAAAGATGCAAAAGAAAAATAAAGGGAAGAGGGAAAAAGGGTGTTGGCCTTTTAAATACCCAGAAAGCCACTTCAGCCAGAGGTGGAAGGACTTGCAACAATGGGGGTAGGTGCAACAACAATGGTCTCCACTTCTTTGTCTGTACCTCTGTGATCAAAAGCTGAAATCAGTCATCAGAGCACTGACCCCAGATACTTGCAGGACAGGGTCCTTTTTGCCCTTCCTATCTAGCTCCCACAAGCTGTTTGCAAGATGCTCTAAGAACAGTGTACCGCTGTCTGCCATAGGACTGGGGATGGAAGAGGAATAAATAGCTGCCACTGTGCTAGAGCTGAAATCCATTCAAGCCTTCTCGTGGACACTGGAAGACTTCAATGGACTCGAGTACCAAAACGGTTACATCAGATTCAGTACAAATGTTGTCTAGCTGAGAAGACAGATTCCTGGGACCTCCTACCCACCAATTTCCCTGAACCCTCTCCCACACAAATCTGTTATTACTGTTATTGTTACAAGGTCTTTATCTTGAGGTCAACAAAGACAGGTTATAGATTCTGGGTATCACAGAAAAAGCTAGATCACATCACCTCTGTCCATAGATAAAAACCTCTATCAATTTGGTTATCAACACAAATTTGTTTCCTAGCTGCCACCATACACCCATGGATATATGTGGTATGTTTACTGCATTTTTAAGTCATTGTTCCCAACTAGCAGCTGATGCCACTTGAAGATTTCATTAAATATGACATGATTCTTAGAGTTTCCTCATTTTCCCTTTACCAATGTTCAACTAAGGGATGGAAAGTACAGACAATCACTATGGAAGGGGGAGAGAGCAGAGATGGTGTCTATGTTTACTTTAAGTATCAATTCAGTGCCTTGAGGAGAGTTAAGATGCAGAGAAATGAACATAATTACAAAGTATTGTAAAAGCGACAATGTTAAATTACAGGATAAGGTGACACAATAAAAAGGGGGCCTTAAATTTGAGTTGATATCATGAAAGACTTATCTTAAATAAATAATATTTAAATCAAACTCAAAGGTGAGAAGTTGGCCAAAGGTAGAAAGGGGAGAACTCCAGTGAGAGGAACAGTAAGTGCAGGTGTCTGTGAGGTGCAGGGGCAGTGTGGGATATTAGAAGAGGGTGGCCAGAGTGCTGGAAGGGAAAACAGGAAGGGCTGACTACACTCAGCAGGTAAGAGCGTGGGGAAGGCAAAGGAAGGTAGGAAGGTAAGTCCCTGCTCCAGAACTTACTGCATACCCACTGTGCCACTATGTGCCAGGGACTACCAAAACAAACAAACAAAAAAACGAAGAAGTAAACATGATGTGCTTTGCTCTCAAGGAGCTCACAAAAAAGGACAAGTGACAGACCCAGCAAGGGCACGTCACAAGATGCTGAGGGCACAGAGTCTCCCAGGTGACCTGAAGTGCCTGTCCCAAAGCCTAGCAGGGGGTGTGCCCACCTACCACACTGAAACCTTCATGGTAGCACACAGTGTCTCTTTTTTGGTCAAACATTGTATCCCAAGCAGCTAGAACTGTGTGCAGCACATAACATACCAGCTATTCAATAAATACCTGCTGAATAAATGCAAGAACATAATGATAAAGCAACTGACTGAATCCAGCAACATATAAGAAGGATAATATAAGAAAAGTTGGTTAACATTCAAAATTTGCCCTACCAGATACCAAGATCATAAAGTCACAATGATTACAAGAGTATAATATCAGGGCAGGGACAGAGAATACAGCACAGGAAATAGAATCATGCCTGTAGGACAATGATTTATGACAAGGTGGTCCTGCAGAGCCAAGGGTGAAAAGAAGGTTTTTAAATACTGAAACAACTGCATAACCACAGGGGAAATTTTAAAAAGACAGAATCCCTACTGTACACTATAAATAAGAATTACAATTCTAATAGATTACAAATCTAGATAGAAGGCAAAACTGTAAAGCCTTTACCATACTTTTATGACCTCAGAGTCTTCGATAAGACACAAAAATCACTAAACATAGAAGGAAAGACTGATAAATTTTACATTAAAATTGGGAATTTTTATTCATTAAAACACCATAGGAGTCAGAACAGAAGTTACGTCTGGGGATTGACAGTGAGGGAAATGGGACACTCAAGAAGCCTTCTAGGGAGACAGGCATGTTCTGTATTTCCATCTGGGTGATGGGTACATGCGTCTGTACTTATGTCAAGATGCATACTTAAAAATTTTGCAGCTTACTATATGTAAGTTATACCTCAATGAAATAGTAAGATACCATGAGGAAAGTAAGAACAAAGATGGATGGGAAAGACTATTTCAACACATACAACTGAACAAATAATTTTTATCCTGGATATAGAAAAAAGTTCTTAAAAATCAGTTTTTAAAACACCTAACATAACTATGGGCAAAATATTTGAACAAATTCTTCATGACACAAGAAATCCAAATAGCCAAAAATCACAAAGCTGTGTTTATTAATTAGAGAAATTCGGCTGGGCGCTATGACTCACGCCTGTAATCCCAGCACTTTGGAAGGCCAAGGCAGGCAGATCACCTGAGGTCAGGAGTTTAAGACCAGCCTGACCAACATGATGAAACCCCATCTCTACAAAAATTTGCCAGCTGTGGTGGCAAGCACCTCTAATCCCAGCTACTCGGGAGGCTGAGGCAGGAGAATTGCTTGAACCTGGGAGGTGGAGGTTGCAGTGAGCCGAGATCACGCCACTGCACTCCAGTCTGGGCGACAGAGTGAGGCTCCGTCTCATAAAAAAAAAAAAAAAAAATTAGAGAAATTCAAACAAAATCACAACATATTATACTCATCGGAATGGCAAATATTACAAGGTCTGACTGTGTCAAGTGTTGGCAAGAAGGCAGAGTGAAGGTAGCTTTCATATACTGCTGACGGAAAACTGGTACCACTACTCTGAAGTTTGGCATCATCTAAAATAAAGATACACATGCCCTGAAGCCCAGAAATCCCATGCCTAGAAAAACACCCACACATCTGTGCAGCAGGACACATACACTATACCAAGATGCTCACAGCAATAACTTAACAGTCCCAAAGTGGAAACATGACAAAAGTCCACCAACAGTAGAAGGCCAAAATGTTAAATTTTCTTGCAATGAAATGCTATAAAACAGACCAAACACAACAGTTTTGGTGACTCTCACAATCATGATTTGGAATGATAGGAAACAAAAGAATGCAGGCCATGATGCCGTGTATATGAACTTCAAAGATGGCCGACCTACTGGACATGGTTTAGACACACTCTGGAGCTGGCGCTGGGGAACGGCAGGGAAGGCCTGGTGCTGGTCAGGCCAGCGGAGGACTGGATGGATTCCTCAGGGAAAGCAGGCAGTATTTTTGCCTCTTGACCTGAGTGTTGGTATGTGGATGTCTGCTTTATAATTATTTGCCAAGTGTATACATACATATTGGCTTCACTTTTCAGTATGCATGTTATATTTCAAAATAAAACAAGAAGTTTTAAAAAAACTAGGATGACTGATCACGACCTGAAGTGTGAGGGGATCTGCCAAATGCAGTTCACAGGTTGCATCAGGTAGACAGCACCAAGAAATATGGCCCCCAAGTGTCAAGATGTATACTTAAAACTTTGCAGTTTACAGTTTACTATATGTAAGTTAGACCTCAATGAAATAAGACACTATGGGAAAGTAAGAACAAAGATGGATGGGAGAGACTATTTCAACACATACAACTGAACAAATAATTTTTATCCTGGATATAGACTCACAAATGACGCCATGATGTGCAGTGCCTTCCCAGCTCAGGTGCCTAACTTGCTTTTTCTGCATCAGAAATCTAGCAGGGAGAGGAGGTCGGGGTCTTTCACAACCATCATTTTCTTCTTGAAAACCCATTAGGCCTAATGTAAATGGTGAGTTAGTGGGTGCAGAACACCGACATGGCACAAGCATACATACATAACAAACCTGCACGTTGTGCACGTGTACCCTAGAACTTAAAGTATAAAACAAAACAAAAAACAAACAACAACAACAAAAAAAACAATTGAACCCATGGGGGAAAAAAAAACAAAACCCAGTAGGATTTCCTGGTGCTTCCTAAGTATGCCTGGAGGAAACTGTGCCAGGTTCGTTTGTGTTTTTCTTTAAAGAGACGGGTCTCACTATGTTGCCCAGGCTGCTGTCAAACTCCCAGGCTCAAGCAATCCTCCTGCCTCAGCCTCCTGAGTAGCTGGGATAACAGGTGTGAGCCACTATGCCTGGCAATTGTACTCGTGTGCTCGTTTCTACAAGTGCTTTAGGAGAGAAATGCAAGAGAAGTAGTTTTGATTCTGATACATTTTCGCTTCTCTCAAAAAACTGGGAAAATATTTTGACTTTTCTACAAGCTTTCCCCATCTTCAGTCAGAAAGTGCACATCTCTATCCGAATCTGACCAAGTCATCATTCTCTGAGCTTCCTGGAGAATGTTAAAGTTGGGTCATTTTCCAAAGATGAAGGCAAGATTGTCTTGTAAAAGTAAGTCTCGTCATATTCAGGTGAAAAATCTCAAAGGCAAGGCTGGGTCCTTGTCGTAGAAACTCGAACCATTTCTATTTGTGCTTTTCCCTGGCTTCTGTCCACAACTGAGGCTCTTTCACAGCACGGGGCCTGTTTTCGGCTGTGCTCAGTTAATCCTGAAGAAAAGGTCTGTCCATTCCCCAAGACGACTTTCCCGGCAGCTCACAAAAACCAACCACCATTGTTGGGATGGCCGGGGTAAGCAAACCACCCTGGCAATGCCTGTGGCCACAGGATCCAACATCTTTTGTCTTGACTTCAGTGAAGATTTTAAGACTAAAGAATTGGTAAGAGTTGAAAGGGTGAGCACGTCTAAAAGTTAGCTTTATTTTTATACTTTCTCCAATGAAGGGATAACGTGGATCCACAAAACCACAAGGATCAGAAAGCCCAAAGCAGCCAGAGGCTTCCCTTTTCCTCCAGCCACCCCGTTTCACTCCATAAGAAGCAGTCAACTCCAGGCAGAAAAGCAGACCAATGAATTCCCTCCAAGTTGCTCAGAGTCCAAGTCACTTATCAGAAGAAACACAAATAAATGAGAGATGTGCAGGTTGGGTCAGAGCCTCTGAGTAGACCGGCCTTTCTTCTACCACCCCTTAGCATCCTGTCCTGTATTATCCAATGGCCTGTTTCTCCAGCTAGACGGTGATCAGAGCTTGCATCTTCTTTGACTTGGTGGCCCCACTGTACCACACGGCCTTTTCTTTTCCCGGATAAGTAAATGAGTGCCTGCTTATAAGTCCCACATTTTCCTCCAAAGAATCCTTCACAGAATCCAACAGGCCCAATAAGTTTTTGTTTTTTAATGTACTGGTCCTAGAATAACTGGTACAGAGTATAGAACACTTCCTGATAGGAATGATCATCTCAAAATAAAACAGCCCAGTAGTTACAGTTCAACAGTAGTGAATGGCTGTGACACACTCATGTTTTGACCAGACCCTTGGTCACTGCTAAATGTGACTAAGGTCTTTTTAGACAAAAATCCTGACAATTACCAGGGTTACTGGAACATATTCCTTTATGCCAAACTTTGGCTACCCAGTCTCTCAAGTGTCTCACAAAATACATATTCGGTGCAGCAATGGTATTTAAGTTTGGCAATTTAAAAAGGTATTAATTTCCTCAACGTATCCAAAAGTCACTGTTGTTTTTAATTAATCTAATGCGAAAAGAAAAACTGGCAAATAAAATTAACTTCATAAGAAAATACATACATTAAATAATAATAATAATAATAATGTATATAAGCACAGACCACAGGCCAGTAACTCATCTTGGCACTTCATGTACAGGCAGTCACACTTCCTTCTAGTCTCAATCCAGCAGCTTTCCTGAAGGAAAAGCTTCCTCCATGGGACTGCTGTGATCACAGAAGTGTCCAAGTGGTTCTGAGTCAACTATAATGAATATGTCAGTGACGTGGCTTGGTAAAGTCATTTGGGGACAGAGTGAGACATCATTATCCAGCATGGCAAGGATGCCCTGTGACTGCCTAACTTTGTGTTTGTTCTGTGCAGAGACAGGCTCAGTGGAATCAGAGTGTGCTTCCTACCCAGAGGCAGCATTTGAAGGAAACCATCAGGCATGTGGATTTCAGGCTGATACTTTAGGCTTATGATTTGATCTTATACATCAGATGTAAAATTTCTAAAATACAAAGTTAAGAATTATAAAAGCTCATTCTATTCTATTCTATTCTATTCTATTCTATTCTATTCTATTCTATTCTATTCTATTCTTCATACCACAGAGAAACCAGGAGGAATGCAGGATGGCTACTCTGTTAAATGTACTGGTTGGGTAAACAATTTTGAAACACAAGTATTTCATGTAGCTTCTAAATTTAAAATACTCTCTTAAGCTACTAAGTTTACAACTGGTCTAGAATAGTGACTATTAGGGTGAAATTATTTAGGCATGGATTTCTCATGTTTTCCCTACGTGTCAGACTTTGCAAGTTTTAGGCATGCAAAGAAGCTGGGGACACAGTGCACAAAGGTCAGGCCCCAGGGCGTTCCCATCAGCCTGCATCAGTCACAGGGCTTGGCTCTAAGGAGCAGATCCTTAGGAACAGGCAATACATGCCCACATACAGTTTTGTTTCTGTTTTCAAATAAATGTTACATGGTGGCCCTCAGAACGTTAACAGCGACCACTGAGAAGCACACTTAGGAAAACATGGCAGACAGACAGCTGAAGTAACTGAGAGCAAGTCCAGGAAAGCAGTTTCCCACACCTCTTTCACACAACTTCCTGCGTGAGGACAGTCATGCCCTGATCCCTGCCCTGGGCCGCTGAAAGCGAGAGTGGTCACCTTCAAACCAAAAAGGACCGCCCACACGGCTCCCACTGAGAACCTCGCTCTGAAAAACAACAGGCTGGCATCTTCTGACTGATGTGAGAATAAACACGAAGAATCTTGCTTTTAGCACAAGTAAACCAGACAAGCAGAACTGGATGCACTTTGACTCCTGACAGCCAGGGACAGCTAAGCAACCAGGCTTGGCAGGACAAACGCAAAGCACCGGACAGCAGGACCACAGAGGCCTGAGGCAGACAGAGGGACGCAGCGACCGTGGTTCTAAACACACACAAGTGCATAACTAACACACTGGAAAGAAGCCAGGCTGTCTGCCAATCTGTACACTGTAAAACTCCCAGTGTGCTGACATTGCTTTAGCTTCTAGCCTCTGTGATTCTGGGGGTGTAAGAAAATGAGGGGCACAAAACTAAAAGCTAAGTAGACAAAACCTGAAGGAGCACAACTTGGAATACTTACTTGTATAGTCTCATTTTAAAACAGTTTGACTACCTGCCAAGACACCTGAGCGAGGAAAGGAAGTCCCTTTTCTGAAACTTTATGCATTCCAGCATGTCCTTCTCCAACTTCCAGCTTCTCACCCTGGGAGCCCATTGCTAGGATTCTAGGAGAGCTGGCTAAAGCAGGTCCCCGTCACTCTTTTACTTGGGATGGGTCTGTTTGAATGGTGACTCCTGCATCTGTGTAGTGGAGGCAGGTGGCGGCTGCGGGCTACTCTTACTGGTCTGGGCTGGGAGCGTCACCAATTCATCTCACAGTCCTGCACCCCGCAATCAGCTCCCTTCACTCACACAGGGCCCTGGGAGGCCTTCGCTCACCTGTGAAATCACCTTCTGTGTGTGCACTTGTTTGTCTTAGTTGATCTGGTTTATGCAAATAAATTACGCTAGTTGAGGATGGGAGAATTACTATACAACTTAAAAAAAAAAAAAATTAAGCCCTGGGAGGGTGGCTCACGCCTGTAATCCCAGCACCTTGGGAGGCCAAGGAGGGCAGATCACTTGATGTCAGGAGTTCAAGACCAGCCTGGCCAATGTGGTGAAATCCCATCTCTACTGAAAATACAAAAATTAGCCAGGTGTTTTGGCACGTGCCTGTAATCCCACCTACTAGGAAAGATGACGCAGGAGAATCACTTGAACCCAGGAGGTGCAGGTTGCAGTGAGCAGAGATCATGCCACTGCACTCCAGCCTGGGCGATGGAGCGAGACTCTGTCTTTAAAAAAAACAAAAACAGGCCGGGCGCGGTGGCTCAAGCCTGTAATCCCAGCACTTTGGGAGGCCGAGATGGGTGGATCACGAGGTCAGGAGATCGAGACCATCCTGGTTAACACGGTGAAACCCCATCTCTACTAAAAATACAAAAAAATTAGCCGGGCGTGGTGGCAGGCGCCTGTAGTCCCAGCTACTCGGGAGGCTGAGGCAGGAGAATGGTGTGAACCCAGGAGGTGGAGCTTGCAGTGAGCCGAGATAGTGCCACTGCACTCCAGCCTGGGCGACAGAGCAAGACTCCGCCTCAAAAAAAAAAAAAAACAAAAACAAAAACAAAAACAAAAAAACAAAACCAAATTAAATCAATGGGAAGCCATACCAAAAAGATTCTCTATTAAAAGCAAAACAGCACTAATGGGTTTTCAATAACTGAACAATTAACATGTAGTGCTTATAAGCTGTTTAATCCTGAGAATGTAGAAACAAGCAGAAGAGAGGCCTCCCCTCCAGAGGAAGAAAGGCTAGCTTTGGCAGGAAGATGTCCTAGCCATTCGCTGCATCAAACAAACGTTGGGATGGCCAAAATGAGATATTAAAGCAGACACACATTGCTTTGTGAACACACTGCAGGCGCTCCCTGGCATGGAAACTCGTTGCTCTCTTTTACAAACCACACCGAGCCTAGCCAGCTGCACCATCTCGAGGTGTTTACGACACTTCCCTGAGGAGCCTCCTTCCAGCTGCTGTTTGGCAGGCCCGATACCACGCTAGACTCTCCACCAAGAAGAGTACAGAACAGAATATGTTTATACGTTTATTCTAAGATTCCTGCTTTCCCAAAGATGTGGCACTACAGTCCAGAATCTCCCAAATGGAAGCTCCAAAATGCCCATGTGACTAATAAAGACTCCATGAGGTTCTACAAGTCAGAACACCTGCTTCACCCAGGCTTTCCCACATTTTATTAAAAGAAGGCTTCTCCCATATATGACCTATTCAGATACTACAGACAAAACATGCTTTGGAGCACATTTTGGAAACAGCCCCCTGGGTTCACAGCATCCAGTGCTGGGGACACACTCAGGGTGCAGGAGCAAGAAAACATAGTTCCCACCTGGGATAAACTTTCCTGGGGGGAAAGGTTATATATCTGGGTATTCTGGTGTGTCGTGTTCAGGGAGAGGCAGAGCAACCCAACCCAACTCTAACACACTAAATGGAGGCACTCAGCTCACTGAAGGAGTACAGAAAGAACCCCGAGAGGAAGACATACATGACACAAATCTAAAAGGAGGAAAGAGGGGAAACGGGAGAGGTATCTGTTTTACAAGGAACTACTATCTTAGTGCCCAGCACTGTCCCCTGATTATGATCTAAGATCAAAATAGGTCAGTGAATTTTTATTTTTATTATTTTTTAGATGGAGTCTTGCTGCAACACCCAGGCTGGCACGCCAATGACACAATCTCAGCTCACTACAACCTGAGCCTTGCAGGTTCCCGCCATTCTCCCGCCTCAGCCTCCCGAGTGGCTGGGACTAAGGGTGCGTGTCACCACGCCTGGCTGAATTTTTTTGTACTTTTAGGAGAGACAGGGTTTCACCATGTTGGTTAGGCTGGTCTCGAACTCCTGACCTCAAGTTATGCACCCACCTCGGCCTCCCAAAGTGCTAGGATTACAGGCACGAGCCACCGTGCCCGGCCAGGCAATGAATTTTATTGAGTGGTTACTATGTGCTAGATCCTCAGTAGGATTAATAAAAGATTTTGTATCCAACACAGATGTAGAGTCACCTGTCCCTCTAGGAATTACAATGGAAAGAAACACTGTGACATTAATCCTTCACACGGATGAAGGACCTGTGTGGAGTTTAGACGTCTGGACCAAAGCCTTGGAATCAGAGAAAGCTGGGTTTACACCCTGGCCGCATCACACAAGCCAGGAGAGCTTGGATCAGCTACTTTAACTCTCAGAGCTTTAATTTTCTCACTTGTAAAATGGAAACAATGTTTCCCAACAAAGAGGACTGTTCCAGTGACACCATGAAAAAGGAAGGAAGAAAGGGAGAGAAGGAGGGTGGGAGGGAGACAGGGAGAGAGGGAGGGAAGAGAGAAAAGGGAAGGAAGGACGGAAGGAAGGAAGGAAGGAAGGAAGGAAGGAAGGAAGGAAGGAAGGAAGGAAGGAAGGAAGGAAGGGAGGGAGGGAGGGAGGGAGGGAAGGAAGGGAGGGAAGGGAGGGAGGGAGGGAAGGAAGGGAGGGAAGGGAGGGAGGGAGGGAAGGAAGGGAGGGAGGGAGGGAGGGAGGGAGGGAAGGAAGGGAGGGAGGGAGGGAGGGAGGGAGGAAGGGAGGGAGGGAGGGAAGGAAGGGAGGAAGGGAGGGAGGGAGGGAAGGAAGGGAGGGAGGGAGGGAGGGAAGGGAGGGAGGCAGGGAAGGGAGGAAGGAAGGAAGGAAGGTAGGAAAAAAGTGAAAACAAAACAGGAAAACCCAAAGAGAACTGTTCTGAAAATGTAGCACAGGATTTGGCATACAGAAAGCACTCAATAAATGATTTAAACAATTTTAATATGAGTGCAGCAGAATGTCCTACCTGCACTGCTCATCTTAGGTAAGTTCTTTCACGTGTACTTCCATGTGACTCCCCCAACAGAAAGACTTAAAACATGTCCAGCACCCTCCTCCCCTGCCAATCCCTGCCCTTCTACCCTACATAACTACTATTCTGACTTCTATTATCATAGGTGAATCCTGCTTGTTCCTGAACTTCAGGTAGATGTATTGTAGAGTACATGGTCTTTTTGAATCTGGCTTCTTTCGCTCAGTATCATGCTAGTGAGATTCCTCCATGTGTTACACATAGCAGTTCACTCCTCTTTACTGCTGTATAGTATTCCACGACATGAACACACTCACAATTTAACTACTTATTCCACTACTGCACATCCAGGTTATTTCTACTTTGGGGGTCTGAAGAATAAGGCTGCTGTGAGCATTCTTGAACGTGTCTCCTAATACAACAGTCCCCAACATTTTTGGCACCAGGGACTTGTTTCATGGAAGACAATTTTTCCACAGACGGGTTGGAGTGTGTGGTTTCAGATGAAACTGTTCCACCTCAAATCATCAGGCATTAATTAGATTTTCGCAAGGAGCATGCAACCTAGATCCCTCACATGTGCAGCTCACAATAGGGTTCACGCTCCTATAAGAATCTAATTCCGCCACTGATCTGACTGGAGATGGAGCTCAGGTGGTGATGCTCACGCACCTCCTGCTGATCTGACAGGAGACAGAGCTCAGGTGGTGACTGATTCTTGCTCACCTCCTGCTAATCTGATGGGAGATAGAGCTCACGTGGTGATGCTCACCCACGTCCTGCTGATCCGATGGGAGATGGAACTCACGTGGTGATTGATGCTCGCTCACCTCCTGCTGATCTGATGGGAGATGGAGCTCAGATGGTGACTGACGCTCACTCACCTTCTGCTGATCTGACAGGAGACAGAGCTCAGATGGTGATTGATGCTCACTCACCTCCTGCTGATCTGATGGAAGATGGAGCTCAGGTGGTGACTGATGCTCGCCCACCTCCTGCCGTGCTGCCCAGTACCAGGTCTGTGGCTGAGGGGATGGTGACTCCTCTTCTAATAAACATATACCGGCATTTCTCTTTGGGGATATACTACAGTGGAACTGCTGGGTCACAGGATAGGTGTATGTTTAATGTTAGCAGACACTCCCAACCAAAAAGCTTTCCAAAGCAATTCTCCTACTTACATCCCACTATCATGTATGAAACTTCAGGCTGCTCCATGTCCTTGCCACACTGAGTATTGTTGGGGCTTTTATTAGCCATTCTGGTGGGGTCTAGTGGTCACTTGTTGTGGATTAAATCTGTACTTCCCTGATGACTAATACTGCTGCACTCATTCCATATGCTCATTAACCATTTGGATTTCTTCTCTTGTGAAGTGGCATGCAAGTCTTTTGTCCATTTTTTAAAACTGAATTGTTTCTTTTCCTTGTTTTGCAGAAATCCTTATCCTTTGTCAGATATATGTAATGCAAACATCGTTTCAAAGTCTTTCTCTTACAGTTAGTGCTTTTCAGTTAGCCTTTGTGTGCCTTAAGAAACCTTTGCCCAATCCAAGATAATAGCCAAAGTCTTCTGTGATTCTTCTAGAAGCTCTTTTGTTTTACCATTCACACTGAGGTCTATAAATTCAACCCGAATTGACATTTCTGAATCGTGTTGAGTTAGGAGTCCCAGGTCATTTTTTCCCCACTATGGACATTAAATTAGTCCAGCACCATTTATGGGAAAAACCATCCTTTCTCAGTGAACTGCAGTGAGGCCTTTGTTGGGTGTGGGTGAGTCTGCTTCTGGACTCTATCCTGTTTGGTGATATTATTGGAGTTTCACCACTGACCCACAGTGCAATCACAGATGAAAATTTACCTTTCTCATAGGAATGAATAGCTACATAGGATACTTGTACAAAAACACTTATTTGTTGAGAAACTATTTCTGGACACTTTATAAGCATGATAACATTTCACTCACTATAACCCTGTCAGGGTAGGTCCCATTCTACAGACAAGACTAAAACTTAGAGAGATTGAGTGCAATGCTCGGAAATTAAGGAGTGGCAGAACTTGAGTGTGGGTCTGCCTGGCCACAGGGCTGATGCCCTTGCCATTGTGCCATTCTTCCTCAACACAGGATTACCGGGAAAACTACTGTTCAGTGATTATTCCTATAAAGTCTTGTATTTCTGTATGGAAGTCAATTTTATTTTCTTACAAATTAGGTGTTTCAATAAAAAAACAAAAAAGAAAAAGAAATGAAGAAAGGAAGAAAACAGAAAAAAACAAAACAACCCAGTCCGGACTCTCATTCTATCCCTGTCGCTGCACCATCCCCCCAATAAAAACAATATATATAAAAAAAAAAACCCACATCAAGGACAACCGATCAAAACACAGATCAAAAAAGAACGAAAGAAAAACACTTCAAATAAAGTTCAGCTGTTTCTATTTGGAAACAACAACAACAAAAAATCCCACAATAAACTGACAAATAAGAAATTGCCTCTGTGGTAGCAGAGCTGGAATTTTCCGATGGCATTGGCTACTGTGTCATTACTGTGGGTGACCCAAAAGTGAGTTGGGTGAGCGAACAGCTGGGCACTAGCTGGGCTTGTGTCCCTGAGGCAGCAGCAGCCAGGGCGGTCCTTCAGAGTTAAGCTTCCCCTCATAGCTGGTACCTTTTCCCTGGATTTGGAAATCCCTGGTGGTCTCTAAAAGTTACCTCTAAGAAATGGAAAAGGAACCCTTCCAGCCACATCCTTCACTTTGGGGCAGTTTTTGCTTCTAGTCTCCTCTGATAGGCCAGCCTGGATTTCCTAACCCCTAGGGTGGCCGAGAAAGTGGAGTCTTTTACACAGTCCTGACTGCAGATGTCCCATGGGGCATGGGTAAACTCCTATCCAAAGGCATCCCAGGCCTCACCCCATCCCAAGGAGGACATAATCCAGAGTGCTCAGAGAAGAGTGGTATTGTTATTAGTGGATATTCGACATCAGCACTGATTCCTAGTCTTAGTATGCCCAAAATATCTATTGCTTTTTAACACAAAATACTAAAATTAAATTCAATAAAAGCTTGGATGGTGCTAATTACTAGAAAAATGGGTTAAACTGAATTTTAAATAATATGACTGACAAACCAAGAATACTTAATTTACCAGAGTCGAAGAACCCATGGGAGACATTTCTCCTGAGCTTAGAACCATCCTCTCCACCAAAATAAATACACACACATGCACATGCACGCACACATGCACACATACACATATTTCGCCAATTTGCTGTTTGCTCATTTATTTCTTTCCTTTCCCCATGCAGATATCTATCCAAGATATATTTTTTGGTTATCTACTACATGCAAGACAATGGCATATTTATATTGAGGTGAAACACAGAAACATTGAACCCTGCCCTTAGGAAACCTAATCCAGCGGGTAATCCAGACATAAATGCACACATATTTAACAATAACCTGTGATGAGCTGAAGGAACAGAACAAGTTTTGGCAGGGATCGGCGGGGGTGGCCCATCTCGGCTGGGACTTGAGAGAAGAGACACAGAACGCCGGGTGTGAAGCACAAGGATGACGGCGCCCAGGCAGAGCACAAGCAGAGATGTGCTCAGACAACTGCCTTCACGCAGGAACTGGGATCCTTCTTGGAAGCAAAAAGGCAGATGTGCCTGGGGAATGCTGACGAAGAGGAGAACGGCACTGGATACAAATGAAGAGGACCTTTTAGAATGTGATAGACTGGGCTTCTTCTGAGGATGACGGGCAGTCTAGGAGGCTCTATGAACAGGGCTATGCTTATGCGAGGTGGTTTGGGGAATGGGAGAGTCAGAGAGGAATGATCCAGCTTTGGTTTTAAAAGATCATCACACTGAATGAATGGGGAATCAAAAATCACCTAGACCCAGCAGGAGCAGAAGCTGCAAGATGAGTTAGGAAGTCACTGCCTAAGTTCAGGGCCAGCAATAATGCAAGTGTGGACTGGATGGTGGCACTGGGGATGGAGGCAATATCATCACTGTGTGAACATCACAGATTGTACTCACATTCTAGGCTATATTCCCTAGTAACCTACTACACACGCAGGCGGTATGGTATACCCCATTGCTTCCAGGCTATAGAACTGTATAGCATGTAACTGTACTTAACACCGTAGGTGACTGTAATACAGTGATAAGTATTTGTGTATCTCAACACAGAAAAGGTACAGTAAAAATACAGTATTACAGCCTTATGAGACCAAGGTTGAATATGGGTCTGTGTTGACCAAAACATTACAATGTGGCCCATGACTGTATATACTTTACACAAGAAACACATCTCAGACAGAAAGGTTGAGAATAAAAGGACTGATAAAACTGTACCATGTAAATACCAATCCAAAGCAAGCTAGGATAGCTATATTAATATTAGGCAGAAAATCATTTTTAGAGATAAAGAGGGTCATTTCATGATGACAACAGGACTATTTCTCAGGACCTATTATATACCTTTACTTAAAAACCTTGCCTCAAAACATATAAAGGGAAAATTTATATAATGAAAAAGAAAATTAAATGAATCCGTAATCATAGGCTGATTATTTCAAAATACCTCTCTCTCTAATTGATAAATCAAAGTAGACAAAAATATCTGTAAAAAACCTAAAAGTTTTAAATACCACCATTTACAAACTTGCCCTAATGTATGTATATAAATTACTACACCCAACTACTGGAAAACAGCCATGCTTTTCATGCTCACATAGAACATTTGCAAAAACGGACCATATTACTAGGTCATAAATCAAGTCTCAATAAATTTCATAAGACAGAGGATATCAAGTAGGTGCTATTTGATCACAATGCATTTATACCAGAAATCAAGTTCCAAAAGATAACTAAACAATTCTCAACTGTTTAGAAATGAATTTCTAATAATCCACGGCTCAAAAAAGAAGTTAAAATAAAAATTTTAAAACACTTTTAAATGAATGGCAACAAAATAATGCATACGAAAATCCATGTAATGGAGTTCAAGAAGTATACAGAAAAGAGTAAAATGGAAAATTAATAATCCTAAATAAGTGGACAGGTATAACATGTTCATGGGTTGAAAACTCAGTATTGTATGTCAATTCTGACTAAATTACATTAGTTAATGTAATTTCAATGAATAACTCAGTATGTGGGGGCTTTAAATTGTTTTTGTTAGTGGTATACGAGGTTATTTGTGTGTGTATGGGTATATACATGTATGTGTGTGTACACATGTGTAGAATTTAATAAGCTGATTCTAAAACTTTTATGCAAAAACAAATAAAAAATGGTCCTAACACTGTTAAAAAACAAGAGACAAATTGGAAGAACTGACTTATCCTTTATCAAGACATATTGGAAAGCTATAGTAATTAAGACCATCATATTGGTGCAGGGATAGACAAAAAGATGAATGGAAAAGAAGGCAGAGTCCACAAACAGACCCAAACTTATATCAATACTTCTGAGAAAGGTGGCACTACAGTGAACAAAAGCATGTTCTTTTCAGTAACTAGGGCCGGGACAATTGTGTGCCATCTGGAGAGAATAGAAATAGACTCTAACACACTCCATACACAAAAGCTGACTCTAAATGAATTACAGACATACATATAAAAGTTAAAACTGTAAAGCATTTGAAAGATAATATATTATCATCATCATAACCTCAGGGTAAAGAAATACTTCTTAAAACAAGATACACGTGCAAAAAACCCTAACCATAAAGGAAAAGTGATAAATTTGAGTAAAAGTTAAGAACTTCTGTTATTCAAAAGAAACTATAAAGAAAATGACAAGGTAATCACAGAACAGGAAAGAGAAAATATTAGCAACACATGTAGCTGACAAAGAACTTCAATCTAGAATACATAAAGATGTGTTAACAAACGAATAATGAAGAAAAATATCCCAATGGGCAAAAGGTTTGACCAAGGACACTGTAATGTATACACACACCCCCCTCAAACAGCAAACACTTTAGAAGATGCTACGCCTCATCCACAGCGTGGGCAACAGGGAACGGGATGTGCAGTCCTAACTCCAGGGGAAGCACGAGGGAGGGAGGGGAGGAGGCGGTGCACAGGAGGTGAATGCCCATGCCATAAAATAAACAGGTCACACCAAAACTTGATATATCAAGAAACAGCAGTAAAGCATATTATTTAGGTATACAAAAGTAACTACTAGAAGAAATAGCTAAGAAAGTGAATTAGAAAGTGTAGAAAGTGGAGCTAGAGATACTATTCCCTTACTGAATGCCTTCTGGTATTTAAAAACCCCCATATAGGTGTACTATTTTCATGAATTAAAGAAAAAAGGAAAAAAATCCACAAGAACGGGGGAAAAAGAGTGAATGGGAAGTGAGGATTAAACTCAGAGTCATCAGATAATTCTTGGGGAATAGCCTGGAAGGAGCATTAATGCGGTTTTACCGATGGAATAAGGTAAATTTTGTAATCGTATCATGTCCTTATTTACTTTAGTACTGTGAAGGCCAGATTTTAATTTATAGATCACATCTAAAAACTGAATCTCTAGGTTGTAATGCTTTTTCATTTCTGACCATTCAACTGTCATTCTCCCTTTGCGCTGATATTTCAGTATGGGTCTCATATCTTACTACATTTTATATGCCTTTAAAATCTGGTAGGCTTAATAAATACAACTCCAAAGAGTTACTGAATACACATAACACTAAAGATGCTTGTGATATTTCATCTTTTCTTAACGATTCACAGGAGATTCCATGATCTTGCAATGTTTCACTGATTATCATTCTAAAAGTCAGTTATCTAGCTAAAGATGTAGCTATCCTATATCTTTTTTTTTAAACGTGTAACTCTGAATCGTTTGTCCACTATATGAATATGTTTATGTGGTTCTCTGCATGTGCTCTGTCTCCTCCCAGTGACTTGTAAGAAGGCAGTGTGGGGAAGTGGCTAAGGGTCAGGCACTCACATGTATAAAATCTGGTTTTGACCTCTGGGCAAGCTAGAGACTCAGTTTTATTTCGTCATCTACAACATAGGGATGATAGTAATAGTATCTGCTTCATGGTGTTGTCTGGGTTCAATAAGGCAAAGGGTGTAACCACACAAGAGGGACTGAATGAATGTTTCCTGAAGGAAGAAGTGAATGAACGAATGGCCATCTGGCAAGGAGGACACCAAGGCGAAAGGTGCTGTGAGCATCTGTAGGCCTACGATGTGCTAGTGTGCAACGGTCTTTTTATTTTTTGGTGTTTGCTAAAAGCCAAAGACTAGCAATGAAAACCCCTTCTTCACTAGAAGGTCAATTCAGGGAATGTAAAAGTAAACTGTGAGTGAATTTCTTTTTTCATAATAAATCATAATTTTCATTCGGAAATGCAACATCTGCAATTGTACCTGAACATTCTTGTACTGCTTTCCCATGACTAGAAGCTTTCTTCTTTTTTCTTTCCTTTTTGAGGGGCTAAAAAAATGTCAACACTCTTTAATGAGCACAGCCTGCAGGGACTCATGATAATGCCATGCACTGAACCAAATGTGCTTTACTCCGAAGAGGAGTCTTCTGAGGCTGTGTATTTGTCTTTTCCTGACTGAACTTACAAGCTACTGTGCTCTTTAAAATAGATTGTTTTCTATTGCTAATCAGACAAATGACAGTATCTTCAGCACAAATAATAAGCATTGCTCAGTCTACTTACTTTGAAACACATGATTTTCATCAGCTGCTTTTCTTTTCTTGGCAGAAGCCATAGTTTTATTTTTAAAATGCCCCCCTCCTCAGTCTCCTCAGTGCTAGGCTGGGCTCCTCACTGCCTCCCACAGGCTACACTCCCAGTCCTTGCAGTAGCCTTACTCACCCCTGCCCCGCCCCCAGCCAAGCAGTGACCAGGACAAGGGGCACAACTGAGTTTGGCTCTCACCAGGGAAGTTCGTGAAATTAAACAGTAGGTTTTATCTCAAATCTAAACAAGTTGTATCTGGTCCCTGGGTAGTGACCACTGTACTACATTAGTTTTGTATAGTACAACTACTTGAACTGGTAGGAAAAAGGCAGGGTCCCTGCAGAACACCCTCCAGCAAGGGTGGCTAACCCAAGCAAGGGCAAGAGCCAGCGCTCTCAGCTTCTGCAGCAGAGGGCTGCAGGACAAACCCTCCGAAGATGAGAATTCAGCACCACTGAAATGCTCCTTCCTCTTCCTAGGGAGCCAGAGCACTCACGTTTCTATGTTGCCAAACTCTTGTTAAAATAGGACTTCCCAAAGACTGGATACTCAGAATCTCTATAGCAAAACAATGTACCACAGTTCATGTTTACTCTGAAGACCACACACACACTGGAAACGTGATGCTGGTGATGTGCAGCACAGTGCCTCACATGGGCTGCCTCTGCCCCAGGTTTGAAAGTGCTTTTTGGCCACATGCTCATTTGGAATGTCTTATTCACCTTGAAAAACTTAGCTTACCATATTACAAAGGTTACAGAAATGATATTCCAGCACCACAACTCTGAGAAAACGATTTGGTTCTCAGGAACAAGTAAATAAGCAAGGCAGCCAGCTACATACTGAATGAACACAAGGAAAGGGACTTGTTTTGCTAAGGGCCCCGGCTGTAAACCTGTGCATGGTAATTCACGTGCAAGGATACAGGGGTTACTGTCACTGATGTTGCAGTTGTCCAGGATCAACGGGATACCATCCAGCTCATTTACCTAGAGAGAAAGAAGGTAAGTTTAGACACTGAAAACAGCATGGCTACAGTCAGAGATTGTAGATGACTTGTTCCTTTTGTGTTTTCTTATTCAGTGTTGTAATACTGTTTGCCCTATTATCTGAAATACCTGTATCAACCCAGAACTATATAAAACAATGTAAACAAAAAGTGATACTTTTCTTTTCACTGGACTTCAAAAATTTGGGGCAATTAGGTAGCCGTATAAAAAAGAATCTAAGTAGATCACTTCCTAATATTGTTCACCAAGATAAACTCCAGATGGATATGAGATCTAAACTTAAATAATAATAATAATAATAAATCAGTACTAGAAAAAAAAATGGGTGAATTCCTCTTCTAAGTTGGGAATAGGAAAAGCTTTCCTAACTATGATTCAATCCAGAAGCAACAGGGGAAAGGTTTTAAAATCTGACTATTTGTTTTTAAGACAAATGAGAACTGGGAAAACTATTTGTAAGGTATCACAGATCTGGAAGATATTTGCAAAGGATTAATATTTCAATATATAAAGAACTTGTAAAAATTTAAACAACACCAACAATACAATAGAAAAACAGGTGAGATACATGAAACATAAATGGCACCAAAAATACAAATAAACTAAAAAGACATCAGAGTATGTTCAAACTTGCTCATCAGAGGTAAGCAAATTATAATTACACACAACATTTCCTACCTGCCAGACTAACAACCAAGTCTGACAGCAAATGCTATTAGTGAGGCCACAGGGAAACAGGCACGCTCGTACACTGCTGGAGGGAATGATCAATGGTACAACTCCCATGAAAGGGAACCGGGTGTAAGCAGCAAAATGACACGTGATCCAGTAACCCTATTTCTGAAATTACAGATCAAAAACACACTACCCCACGAAATAAGGTTATTCATTACAGCACAGTTTGTTTTGTTATTTTATTTTTTGTAAAGATGAGGTCTCACTATGCTGCCCAGGCTGGTCTCAAACTCCCAGCCTCAAGTGATCCTCCTGCCTTGGTTTCCCAAAGCACTGGGATTATAGGCATGAGTCACCGTGCCTGGCCCAGTTCATTTTTTGCTGAGCATCATCACAAAGTATAAAATTTACACTTTTAAAGTGTGCAATTTGGTGGTTTTCAGTATATTCACAGAGTTATATAACCATTAGCACAATCCAATTTTCAAACATTTTCCTAACCCCTAAAAGAAACTCCATACTCACTGGTCAGTCACTCCTTAATTCTCCCTCCCCCCAGTCCTTGGCAACTATCCATCTACTTTCTGTCTCTCTGGATTTGCCTATTCTGGACATTTCCTACAACGGAGTCAGATAATCTGAGCAACTTGTAGCCTTTTGAACTTGGCTTCTTTCACTCAAGGTCTACCCGTGTTGTGGCATGTCAGTGCTTCATTCCTTTTCATGGCTGAGTAATGTGAACAGTGCATTGTATAGATATGCCACGTTGTACTTTTCCATTCACCCACTAATGGACATTTGTGTTATTTCCACCTCTAGGTTGTCATGATAATGCTGCTCTGAATGTGCATGTACATGTTTTTGAGTGGATATAAGTATTCATTGTTCTTGGGTATATACCTACAAGTCAAACTGCTAGATCATATGACAATTATAAACATTTGAGGAACAGTCAGACTGTTTTCACAGTATTTACAGTATTTCACATTTTCACCCAGCAATGTATGAGGGTTCCAGCATCTCCACAATCTCATAAACACTTGATACTGTCTGTCTTTTGTATTAGGCATTCTAGTGTAAGTGAAGAGGTATGTCATTGTGGTTTTGATGCGCATTTCTGATGACTAATGATACTGGATGCAGCACAACTTATTATGAAACAACTCAAGTCTCTACGAATGGGGGCTGCTTACATAAACTATGGTACAAACACAGTAGACTGCTATACAGCTGCAAATGTGAGTAGAGAAGATGGCTGATGGACTGCTGTGGGAGGACTGCCAGGAGATGTAGCCTGATTACAACATGTTAATAGCCTTATATGAGAATCTTGTGTGTGATAAAGGAGTATTTTTAAATACTCTGAACAAGAAACAATGAAAGAACCAAAAACAAATAATGGTTATCCACAGGATAAAGAGGAGAATGGGGTGGAGGAAACAGGAATGGAGACTCTGTGAATGTGCGTTGTATAATTCTGACTTTGGAATCCTCTGTGTTTTATCTAATTTTAAAAAATTAAATTTAAAGTTACAAAAACTGAAAACATACAAATTAATCTAATGAAATATAAAATAAAGTTCTTTTTCAGAATTAAACAGTGAGATATACGTAACCTAAGATGATACAGAACCACCTGGAAGTCTTTAAACTGCATTCAGTCATCTGAACATTAACTATTCCAAACGCCATGTCCCATTGAAAGAAACCAGATCTCCAGCTGATTCTAATGCACAGACTTGCTAGGAATCTATTAATGATCCTTGTTTTACAAACGGCAGGAAGAAGAGAATAAATTAATTGGTAATCATCTAATTTCTGTAATTTTTTTCCAGGCACTGAAGGTGTGATGGGAAATGAACTACTATTTAGTAGACATCTGGCATACACTAGGTAATCAGATGCTTTAATGACTTCATTTAATTCTGAAATGCTAGAGTAAGTATTATTGGTTCCCTTTTACACATAAAAAAGTGAGGCTCAGAAGTCCCCTCCCTGTGGTCACTGACCTCGTAAGTGCTATTCAAGGTGAGATCTGGAGACCACTGTCAGTTTGTAGGAACAGACACTGAGGGGAGAAGCTGAGAAACTGCTGACAATATGACAGCTATACAGTGTCTGCTGAATCTTATAATGAAATTTGGGCTTGAATTCTTATGTCTTTTTTTCAGATTTATTTTTCTAGTCATTCATTTTATACTATATTCTATACAAATACAGGTCCAGGATGGTTTGAGGGAAAGATAAGTGGCTCTTCACCACAGCTAGTTTAGGAAGCACTGGCATGGAGGGTTAGACCACTATAGAGAGTGGGTCTTGTAGGAGGGATCATGTGTTTGAGAAGCACAGAGAGAGTTTTATGGCCAAGTTGGTAATGACCCCACCTGAGACTGTAACCAAAGCTTCCCCAAAGATGCCCTCACACCCCCACTTCTCCTCTGATAACCTGCCCCACATCTACCAGCTGGATGGGGTACGTACACACAGTAAAGTCTGCAAATGGGAAAGAAGAGATGCCAAATGCCTTTGCCTTGTGCTGACTGATACTGGGGTGAAGATAAGGAGAGATCCAGAAACGAAGCAAGGGCTCTGTGTCACTGAGAAGAAAGAATCCAGCTGATCCTCACCAGCTCTCCACAAATGTGTGATCCAAACCCTTCTACAACACAGGTGCATCTCCACGCCAGACTGAGGTTGGTTTTCATGCTCATAGTTTGTTTAGCTAGAAGAACATACAGCATGGGGCTCACAGAGAAGGCCTCCCTAAAGAAGTGGTATTTAGCTTAAGGTGAGAAGAATGAACAGGAATTAAATAAGGCAAAGGGGACTGTGGGAGTGTTTGGGGAAGGGGAAGAGTATGTGCAAAAGCTGGAAGATAAGATGAAACAAGAAGTTCATGAACTGGGAGGCAGTGTGGCATAGGGATTAAGAGTGGCCACTGTGGAGCCAGACTGCTGGGGTCAAAGCCTTGCTATGAGATCTGCTGGCCTTGGGCAAGTCAAGAAACCCCTAAGACTTGATTTCCTCCCCTAAGACTTGCGGATGACAGTGCCTACTTCAAAGAGAGACTGTGAATATGCTTAGCACACAGTAAATGCTCAATAAAGAGCACTGGGAGTGACAGCAGTAGTTGGTGACATTCACACTGTTAAATGCAATTAGTTCATTTAGGAACAAGGAGTTGGGCAGTAGCTCCTAAATGCATGAAGAAACTGAACAATTACTTCAACAGAGCTGAATTTACACTTCCTCTCTGCATTAGGCAAAATTTCAAATTTATTTTCAAAAACCAGTTTTTTTGGATAAGTGAGAAATAAACGTATTCAGGATTCATTATTCAATGCATGGAAAACACCTCACTTTCTACAAAAAAAAGTAGAACTCTTGAGATACGCTAAACGGGTAAGACGTTCTTTGAAGGAAATGAAATCACACACTAAAAACTGAAATTTAAGCAGGCAATAAAGGTGAACTAAAGAGTTCTTAAAAATCACGGTTCCACTGGAGTTGTAGGTCAACTGAGGGTATGCGTTCCTGGATAAATATTTCTTATTCATACAGCTGCATTAGGAAAGGATACAAGGAACCATTTATAGAAGTTCATTAAATGTTTACAACATAAATGACTTATTCTGGACAAGGATGACAGCGGCATTATGACAAATACACAATTATATACTTAAGAATGAACACAGGTTAAGGTCACTGGGAAAAGTAGACACCAATACAGCACCTTCAGGAAGGGTGACTGACGATACAATTTTGTTATTATAAAGCCCAAGTTTACTGCTGTAACTACAAGTGTCAAGCTAATGTTAGGGGCAGGAGAGAAACAATTAAGTTTTCTTCTGTCAGCACTTCATTAAACAAGAAAGTTGTTTGTTTCTTTACTAACATGTTGGGAGTTGACTGTAGGCCCGTAATTAATGAGTCACAAGTTACAGTTCACACTGAGGAGCCAAGCTCAGTCAACACTTTCCCGTGGTAGTGCGTCTCCAGGAGACAATAAGCCTGGCTTAAACAAATTAACATTTAGTCTCTGGAAATGAAGTGTAAACAGAGGACAACAAATAGATTTGCTAACTATTCTTTCCCACATTAGCCAATAACGCCAGAGTAGGTACTCTGCAAAGGGTACAGGCCCAACTCTACTAACCAAACTCCTTTGGGAAAATATATTAGGTTGATAGAAAACAGAGCTTCAATTATTCTGGATGCTCTCAAATTGAGTGGTAAATATAAAAAGAAGGCAAGAGTACAATACAAAGGTGGACCCAAATCTCCTACACTGACTCCAGCCTAAATAATACTTGGTAAAAATGTATTTATGACATAGCTCCATAAAACAGAATCAAACACTACAACCAGAGTCCTCATGCTGAAGGGAACAAATGACCAGGCTGGGTGTGGCAATGCTCCAGCAAGGTTTCCACTGAGGCGTGATGCCATCCTGGGCAAGCCAAGAGCCAACTCTGAAAGCTGGAAGCACAGAAGCAGCTGCTGGGTGAAACTGACTGTCTTGCAGGAGACACAGAAGCAGTGGCCTCCCGAGAGGACTCACTCACCATCCTCCGATGCAGAGGGAATATGAATACCATGCTCTGGGAGGCAGACACACATAAAGGAGGATTCCCACTCAGCCTGTTAGCTGTGTGACCTTGGGGAGATTTCTGAACTTCATTCAGTCTAAATTTTCTTACATGAAATAAGAGGGCCATACCCACCTCCCAGGGCCACAGTGAGGACTGTGTGGGAAAGCATTCAGAATGGTGCCCAGCACATCATGAGACCACAGGAAATGGGAATGATTTGTAATATTACTTTCATTTGGCTCTGAGATTCTAAAAGTTTCCTTTACCATCCACATTTGAAAAGAGCTGGATATGGTAATCTTTCACCAACCAATAGTTGTCCTTCAGCAAAGTTTGAATATGGAAAGATATACTTCTACAATCCTAAGAAATTTGGTAGATATGGGGTTACTCTAAGTTAGTGTAATGTTGTTCTTGACTGTCTCATGAACTGGGTGTATGTCTGGATTTGTAATTTCCATTCATACTCTTCTGCTGGCTTTAGCCTTACACAGCAATTCTAAGTCTCACAAAAATATAGTACCATCGATCTTCGTGTTGCATTTGTTTCCACAGTGTTTTGTGCCACTTAGCAGGGGGCATTTCAGGCCTGAGCTGCTGCTTTTGTCCCCAATGCCAGAGCAGCAACAAATGGTGTGACTTGAGCAGAAGTAAAAAAGCAAGTGGCCTGGGCATTGCAGACACTCTCTGGAGAGAAAACTCAAAGTCTGGCCAGTGTTCCTCAGCCTCGGCTACAACTTAGAATCACTTGGTGGAGGCTTTAAAAAGTGCCAGTGCTGCGGTCCCAACCCCAGAACCAATGAATCTGAATCTCTGGGCAACAGTGTTTTAGACAAACTCTCCAGGTGACTCTAATAAGAAGCCAAGGTGAAAAGACCTATCTCCCCAAAGCCAAACAGCACCCATCAAGCCAACCTGTGAGACCTACTCGGAAGAAACGCCTGAAACCTCATGCACTGCCCTGCACACACTACCCTTTGGTGCTTCGTTTTCTTTACTTCTAAAAGGCACTTTATTGGGGTATAATTTACATATAGTAAACTGCAAGTGCATCTGCATAGCCACAGACAAATCAACATTTAGAATGTTTCCATCAACCCCAAAAGTTCCTTGCGCAGCTCTGCAATCACTGCAACTCACCTCGCGCCTGCCCCACCTCCTCCTAGGCATCTGTTTCTGTCATTACAGGTATATTTTGTCTGTTCTATAACACAAATGGGATTATTAAAAAGTGTTTTCCAATGTTTCTGAGATTCATTCATGTTGTTACATGTATCAGTTTTGGGGTTTTTTTTTCTGATTATGAATATACTACCATTTATTTAGCCACTCATGTGTTGATGGTCACTGGGTTGATACCAGTTTTATCTGCAATGAATAGAGGTGCTATGAACACATGCATCTGTATCTTTTCATGGGTGCATGTTTTCATTTTTCGGGTAGACACCTACAAATGAAATTGCTGGGTTATATGAAGTATGTATTCAACTTTATTAAGAACTGCCACAGTATTTTCCAAAGTAGTTCTACCATTTTACATTCTCCCCTACAATGTATTGGAGTTACTCTAGATCCTTACCAACACTCAGACGTTTTAGGCAGCATCACATTGTGGTCTTAATTTACATTTCCCTGATGGCTGATAATGTAAAGTATCTTCAGGTGTTTATGGGACATTTCTATTTCTTCAGTGAAATGTTACTCAAATATTTTGCTCATTTTACTAACTGGGTTGTTTTCTTCTCATTGAGTTGTAAGAGGTTCTTCACATATTCTGCATATGAGTAAGTCCTGTGCCAGATATATGTATTGCAAATATTTTCTCCCATACAATGGCTTGTTTTTTTAATTTTTTAATAATATGTTTCAGAGAGCATTGACTTTTTAGTATAGATGAGATACAATTTATCAAAACATTTTTTCATGGTATTTTTTATATCCTAAAAAGCCCTGGCCTACTTCAACATATCCATAATGTTTTCTTCTACAAGTTTTATATTTCCAGCTTTTATGTTGCTGTTTTGTTTTGTTTTGTTTTGTTTTGAGACGGAGTCTCACTCTGTCGCCCAGGCTGGAGTGCAGTGGCCGGATCTCAGCTCACTGCAAGCTCCGCCTCCCGGGTTTACACCATTCTCCTGCCTCAGCCTCCCGAGTAGCTGGGACTACAGGCGCCCGCCACCTTGCCTGGCTAGTTTTTTGTATTTTTTTAGTAGAGACGGGGTTTCACATGTTAGCCTGGATGGTCTCCATCTCCTGACCTCGTGATCCGCCCGTCTCGGCCTCCCAAAGTGCTGGGATTACAGGCTTGAGCCACCGCGCCCAGCCTTATGTTGCTGTTTTAAATCAATTTTTGTTTGGTATAAATTAAGAGTCTAGGTTCTTTTTTTCTCCATAAGGATAAAAAATCATTCCAGTGCCATTGTTGAAAAGAATATCCTTTCTCCACTGAGTCTGGACCCTATTCTGTTCCACTGGTATATACAATCTATATTTACATAAAGACCACACTATCTTAATTAGCTTTATAGTAAGTCATGAAAGAATCCTCTTTGTTTTGTTTTCAAAATTGTTTTGGCAATTGTATTAGTTTGGTAGGGCTGCCTTAACAAAGTACCACAAACCAAATGGTATAAAACACAGGAATTTATTGTTTCACAGTTCTGGATGGTAGAAGCCCAAGACCAAGATGCTGGCAGGGTTGGTTCTTTCTGAGGACTATGAAGGAGAATTTGTTCTAGGCCTCTCTTTAGCTACTGATAGTTTGCTGGCAATCTTTGGTGTGCTTGGTTTGTAGATCTCTGTCTGTATTTTCAAATGACATTCTCATTCTGTGTGTAATCTGTGCCCAAATTTCCCCTTTTTATAAGGACGCCACTCATATTGGATTAGGGGCCCATCCTCCTCCAGTATGATCTCATCTTAAGTAATTACACTGGCAATAACACTGTTTCCAAATAAGGTCATGTTAAAGGTATTGGGGTTTAGAAATTCAACATATGAATTTTGCGGGGTACAATTCAACCCATAACAGCTATTCTAGGTCTTTTGCATTTCCAAATTTTAAAACCAGCTCATCAGTTTTTATAAAAAATGTTTCCTGGGATGGGCACGGTGGTGGGCGCCTGTAATCCCAGCTACTCAGGAGGCTGAGGCAGGGGCAGAGGTTGCAGTGAGCCGAGGTCGCACCAGCCTGAGCAACAAGAGTGAAACTCCGTCTCAAAACAAACAAACAAACAAACAAAAAATGTCTCCTGGCATTTTGACTGGTATAGCATTCACCCTATAGGTCAACTTGGGGAGATCTTATACTTAACAATATCGAGCCGTCTGTCAAATTTTAACTTCTCTCAGCAATGTTTTATGGTTTTCAGAGTATAGGTCTTGCACATACTTTGTTAAAATTTATTCCTAAATATTTCATGTTTTATGATGCTATTGCATGTGGCATTTAAATTTTTTCTTATTATTCTTTGCTAGCTTTATATAATTTTCATTTACATATCTTGTAACTATTCAAAATTCACTTCTCATAACTATCAATTCCTTAACATATACGATCATCTCATGTATGAATAAAGCCAGTTTTACTTCTTTTCAATCTTTATGCATCTGATTTTTCTTTGCTTAGTGGGTAGCTTTGGACCTTCAGCACATTGTTAACTGGAGTGGTGAGAGCAGAAATTCTTGCCTTGTTCCTGATGTCAGAGAGTGAGCAGTCTTTTATCATAAAGTATGAAATTAGCTGTTGAATTTTTTCATAGATGCCTTTTTCAGGATGAGAAAGTTCCTTTATACTGTTAGTTTGTGGCAAATTTTAATGTGAATAAATGTGAATTTTGTGCCAAATGCTTTTCCTCTATTGAGATAATCATATTGTTTCCTCCCCTTATTCTGTGAATGCAGGAGAATGAAAGCGTCTGCTCTTCTAACATTAAACAAACAGTGCGCGGCTGAGATAAACCACCATAGTTCATGATACATTATCACTTTCTGTGTTACAAGATCCACTCTGCTGATATTTTGAAACGTGTTCTTATGTTTCTGATCATGAGAGACACTGCTCTGTAGTTACTTTGTTTTTTCCCTTTTAAGGTTTTTGTCCAGATTTGGGAACAGAATAGTGGTGGCTTCATAAAGTAAGTTGAGAAGTGTTCCCTCCTCTGTTTTCTGAAAGAGAAATATTGGGTATATGCTTTCCTTCTTAAATGCTTGACAGAATTCACGGCTGAAACTATGTGTGCCTGGAGATTTTGTTGTAGAAACATTTTAAACTAAAAATTTAATTTTTAGAAATATTTATCCTTGATTCAGTTTTTGTTTCTTTTTTTTTTTTTTTGAGACGGAGTCTCGCTCTGTCGCCCAGGCTGGAGTGCAGTGGCGCAATCTCGGCTCACTGCAAGCTCCGCCTCCCGGGTTCACACCATTCTCCTGCCTCAGCCTCCCGAGTAGCTGGGACTACAGGCGCCCGCCACTGCGCCCGGCTAATTTTTTCTATTTTTAGTAGAGACGGGGTTTCACCATGGTCTCGATCTCCTGACCTTGTGATCCGCCCACCTCAGCCTATTTTGTCAAAAATTTTTGACATCAAGTTGTTTATGCTGTTCTCTTATTATCTTTTTAATGTCTGTAATATCTATAATGATGTCTCCTCTTTCGCTGCTGATAGAGGTAATTTACATTTTCTCTCATTTTCTTGACAGGTAGAAAGATTTATCTGGAAAGACTGATCAGTCTTTTTAAATATGCATCCAGCTTCTGATTACATGGATTTTCTCTACTATGTGTCTATTATATTTTCTACTTCAGTGATTTCCATTCTTATCTTTGTTAATTCTTTTCTTCTACTTACATTGGTTTAATCTACTCAGTTTAATTAGCTTCTTAAGTTGGAAACTAAGATGACTGATCTTAAATCTGTCTTGTTTTCTCATGTATTTTAAATTTCGTAAACACTACTTTATCCCCATCTCACAATTTAGATATGCCATTTTTCATTTTTATTCAGTTCAAAATATTTTCTAATTTCAATATAATTGTGTCTATGATATGTAGGTTATTTAGAAGTGTACTGTTTAATTTTCAAATATCTTGGGATTTTAGAGATATTTTATAGTTTTAATTTATAATTCTGCTGTAGAGAGAGAATATAGTCTACGTTTTCAGTTCTTCTACATTTATTGAGTTCTGTTATGGTCCCAGCATATGTCTGTCTTGGTGAATGTTCTATGTGTACTGGAAAGAATGTATATTCTGTTATTGGTGCAGTATTCACCAAATTTCACTTGATCAAGGTGGCTGATGGTATTCCAGTTTTCCATATTCCTCCTACTTTTCTTTCAGCTTGTTCTGTAATTTATAAAGATAAGAACACTGAAATCTCCAATTATGACTGCAGATCAATTTTCTCTTTCAGGTGTCAGTTTTAGTTTCAGTTATTTGAAATTCTGCTATTAGCAATATATGTTTAGGCTATTATGTCTTCTTGATGAACTGACCCTTTAATCATTATGAAATATCACTTTTTTACATCTAGGGATATTCCTCGTCCTTAGGTCAATTTTGTCTAATATTAATATAGCCACTCCAGCTTTCTTATACGTGTTTACAGAGTATATCATTCTTTCACTCTTAAGGTATCTTCATCTTTATATTCAAAGTATATTTCTTATCACAGCATATAATTGAGTTTTGCCTTTTAAAATCCAGTCTAGGCCAGGTACAGTGGCTCACGCCTATAATCCCAACACTTTGGGAGGCTGAGGGTGGGAGGATCGTTTGAGGTCAGGAGCTCAAGACCAGTCTGACCAACATGGTGAAACCCTGTCTATTGGGGGAACCAGTCCTCAATATTTCAGCATAGGTTCTTTTCTATTTTCTGTGTCAGCTGGTCTGAGAAATAAAAAGAGTACAAAAGAGAGAAATCTTGCAGCTGGGTCTCTGGATGTGACATCACATGTTGGCAGGTTCCGTGATGCCCCTTGAGCTGCAAAACCAGCAAGTTTTTATTAGGGGTTTCAAAGGGGGAAGGGTATACAAATAGGGTGTGGGTCACAGAGATCACATGCTTCAAAGGCAAGGGCAGACAGGCAGAGTGAGATGATAAGGCCAGGGTGAAACTAGAATTACTGATGAAGGTCCATGTCCTGCTGGGCACACATTGTCACTGATAAACATCTTAACAGGAAACAGGGTTCGAGAGCAGACAACCAGTCTGACTAGAATTCGCCAGGCTGGAATTTCCTAATCTTACCAAGCCTGAGGGCGCTGCAGGAGACTAGGGCGTATTTCATTCCTTATCTACAACTGCATAAGACAGACACTCCCAGAGCGGCCATTTTAGAGACCTCCCCCTGGAAATGCATTCATTTCCCAGGGTTGTTCCTTGCTGAGAAAAGAATTCAGTGATATTTCTCCTATTCGCTTTCCGAAATATGACTGTTCTGCCCGGCCCTGCAGGCAGTCAGGCCTTATGGTTATCTCCCTTGTTCCCTGAAAATCACTGTTATCCTGTTCTTTTTCAAGGTGCCCAGATTTCATATTGTTCAAACACATATGCTTTACAAACAATTTGTGCAGACAACGTGATCATCACAGGGTCCTGAGGTGAGGTACATCCTCAGCTTAGGAAGATGATGGGACTAAGAGATAAAAGTAAAGACAGGCACAGGAAATTATAAGAGTATTGATTGGGGAACTGATAAATGTCCATGAAATCTTCACAATTTATGTTCAGAGACTTCAGTAAAGACAGGTGTAAGAAGTTACAAAAGTATTAATTTGGGGAACTAATAAACGTCCATGAAATCTTCATAATTCTTCTGCTGTGGCTTCAGCTGGTCCCTCCGTTCGGGGTCTCTGACTTCCCACAACACCATCTCTACTAAAAATATAAAAATTAGCTGGGTGTGGTGGTGAACCTGTAATCTCAGCTACCTGGGAGACTGAGGCAGGAGAATCACTTGAACCTGGTAGGCAGAGGTTGCAGTGAGCTGAGATCACACCACTGCACTCCAGCCTGGGCAACACAGAGAGACTTCGTCAAAAAGACAAGACCAGACAAGACAAGACAAGACAAGACTTCATTCTAACAGTCTTTTAATTGGATATTTAAGCCATTTACATTTAATATATTTATCAACATGATTGAGGTTATCATTCTGCCATCTGTTTTCTATTTGTCTTGACTATTCTTTGTTCCTATTTTCCAGACTCTTCTGAGACTGAGCATTTTTAAATATTCCACTTATTTCTCCAACACTGGCTTATTAACTGTCTCTCTCTTTTTCTAAAAGTGGTTGCACTGGGGTTTAGAGTATACATCTTTACCTTGTTGCAGTCTATCTACAAATAATACCATACTACCCTACATACAATGTAAGAATGTTATAACTGTATACTCCATTTAATCTTTGAGCAATTACTCTCATATATTTTTCTTCTATATACACATTAAAAATCCCCTAATATATTGCCATTATGATTAAAGAGCCAATTACATTTCAAAGAAAATTAAAAGTGAGAATAGAAAGATTTTCTTTGTACCCATATATTTAACTTTTCCAGTGATTCTGATCCTTTGTATCGATTTGTATAGGTCAGGTTTCCATGTGCTATCATTTACTTTCACCTTGTTGAACTTCCTTTAACATTTCTTATAGGACATTTTGCCTTCTTTTTTTCGACCTTCATTTTTGAAGGATATTTTTGCTGGATACATAATTCTAGATGAACAGTTTTCCTGTAGTATTTTAAAGATGTCATTCCATTGATACCTGTCTTGCATCATTTCTGAAGGAAAGCCTGCTATCATTTTTATCTTTGTTCTTATAAACTGACAGGCAAGAAAGTCAGTGAATTACAGTAACAACACTACAGAGAAGATTAGCCAAAACCAAAAGCTGGTTATTTGTAAACATTAATAGAATGGAAAAGTTCCAGAAGGACTAAGGAAGGAAAAAAAAGAATTAAAAGGGAGAAACAGGTTTTAGACAATCTAGGTAAAATATTAAAATACGAACAATTTTTTGGAAAAAATTGAGAAAAGTAGAAAATGTTAAAATTGACAGAAAAAATCAAAGGCTTGAATAGAACTGTCCTTTTTAAAGTGCCCAGCCAGGCTACTGACCGTGTCCTGGAGAGGCAGGAGGTAGGGCTCAGACACCTGACCAAATTGAGGACTAACTAAAACAGGAAGGTCAGAGGTGGAAGCCATTTTCCATAAGACATATCCACCAATATGTCATGTCAGTTTACCACTGCCATGGCAACACCCAGAAGTTACCGCCCCTTTCCATAGCAACAACCTGACGACCTGAAAGGTGCCACCCTTTTCCTAGAAATTTCTGCATTAACTACCCCTTAATTCACATATAGTTAAAACTGGGTATAAATATGAGTGCAGACCTGCCTCTGAGCTGCGATTCTGGGCACACTGCCTATAGGGCAGCCCTGCTCTGCAAGGAGCAGCACCTCTGCTGCTGCTATACACTGCTGCTTCAATCAAAGCTGCTGTTTACCACCACCAGCTCACCCTTGAATTATTTCCTGGGCAAAGCCAAGAACCTTCCCAGGCTAAGTTCAAATTTGGGGGCTTGCCTGTCCTGCATCATTGGGCAAAGGCAGGAGTTGGGATGGCAAGAGCTCCTCAGTAGCAGGCAAGAGGGCCTCAGCATGGAGCTGTGTGATTGGTGATTTCTCTTGAGGTGCTGTGGCACCTGCATCCTTAGCAAAGGCTGGTAGAATAGACTGTGACTTCCGAAGCAACAGCTGCCTAAAATGAAGGTGCAGGCTCCAGAATTCTAGTCATGTGTCACAGAAAGATTGAAGAGCCTGACAGAATTATTTGTTAAAGAGAATTGTGAATTTAGAATAGCAGAAGGAGCAGTGAGGGATTTATTAAATGGAACAAGACCTCAAGATGTGGACTCTGCTACCATTGTTACCCCTATTCAAATGCAGGAGATGTTTCCGTCAGCTGGTATTTGGATGATGGACAGAAGAAAAGCACAGAACAATTACTGCCAGGCTTTGTGAAGACAACTTTGAAATTACTACACTCTGGATTGATGTTGTCACTGATGGAAGACAAGCTGAGGACAAATTCACAACTGACTAGGAGATGCTGAACACAAAGCTCTCTAGCAATCAATTCTATGTCTTTAGGTTTTGATGGTACTTTATCTAATTCAATGGTTATGGAGATTTTTTAAAATAAGAAAAGTTTGTTGGACATCAACAGAGTACAATAAAATTGTTTTTGAATTTTAAGATAAGTCAGGTTTTGTGGAGAACTGTAGACAAACCTGGTGACCAGGGTCCTGAGAAGCAACTGCAGAGCCTGCAAAAGGCCTGGCTGGGCTATTAGGAGAAAGCATTTGGGTGGAACTAAAAAAGCTCTTATCAGTAAACATGTAAATCATTTGATTCACCTTACCTATGATCTTCATGTGGCTCCTTATGTAGGTGTAACTGCCAATGCAAGTTTAGAAGAATTTAACAAAGTCAGTAAAAATGTTGAAGGTTTTTCACCAAAGCCAATGACTCTTTTGGCCTCATTATTCAAAGTACAGAATGATGTTACAAAATTGGATTGGAGGTTGACGATTTCAAAAGAAGAGAAAAACCCTGGCTTATTTACAGTTAAAAACAAAAAAGACTGAATTAAAGCAATAGATGGTTCAGAGCCACTGAAACCCTACCAAGACTTTCTTAGGGACTTTAGGGAACTTGCCGTGACTTCTTACATATGTGAACTACTGAAGAGCTAAGGAGAGCATCATCCCCTAAAGGAAAAGCAGCTGTGGTCCCTTCCTCCAGTTCCTATTCAGTGGGCACGACACCAGAAAAGTGGGTATTTCTTGGGGGAAAAGAAACCAGGGCTCTATTACAACAACTACAAGAACAGTGGAGAAAAAGTGGTTGCCCAGGGGAAAAAAATAAACTTCTAAGTTAACTAAAGCTAGAGGGCTCACTACTAAAAAGTGGAAACTTTTTGGTAAGACCAGTTTATTTACTGCCCTCCCTCTTAGTGAGGTGAAACTACAGCAGAATAAAAGCCAGCTTAGAGGACCTCTTTAGAAAAATAACGGTTTTATTTCGTGAAATATAATTATATTTTAGGCACTAAATTTAAGTCTACCTCCTCTTAATCTGATTTATATCATTGAATCTTCTAATTCTTTCAGAATAATTTCTATGAGAAGGGTAGAGTTGATTTCTCCTATTTTAATCTATTTAGACTTTTAAAATTTTTTGTTTTTGCATAGGACTGTGCTAAGATTGATCTTAAGAAAAGGTAATTGCCTTGAAGAAAAAACGTTCATTAACATTTTGAATGTTTATAAGTGTCAGGTCTTATCTGAATTCCAAAATAACTGTGCCTGAAAAGAAAATAAGAAAAAAATTAAAAGAACAAAAACTTTTAAAGATACTAAAATGACCAAGACTCACTAACACAAAGACGCAAATAGCTCTCAAGTGAGTTCCACCCAATTTGCAAGAAACAGAACGTCTATTTTATATACAAGTTGTTCCAAAACAACAGAAAAATAAAGAAAAATTTCCAACCTATTTTACAAGGCTAGTATGACTTTGTTCCAAAACCAGGAAAGATAGACCACTGTAAAGAAATTAAAGGCCTTTTTAACTTAGGAAAATAGATTCCCTTCCCCTAAAATATTCTAGAAATAATATTAGCATAACTAAATTAAACATGCTACAATAATACTTCATGTTCAGGCAGACTTTTCTCAAAAATGCAAGAATAGATTCAAGCGGATCAGAAAATCTACAATGAACCTCATTAATGTACTCATAATAATATCAACCATCACAGAAAAAGGACCCAGTCATGCTTAGCCCCTATTTATGATTTTTTTGATTATCAGAAAACTAGAGAACTTTTTTAATTTCAAAAAGGCTATGTGTCAGAAACCTATAGTAAATGTCATAGGTAAAGCAAAGTTTACATAGATGCTAAGACCAGAAGAAAACACACGGATACTGTTCTCCTAGCACTGATATAGAAAAATAAATTCAATAAAATACTATAATTTTAAAAGGTCTTTGTTTAGAACGTTCTATCTCTAGAAATCAAGGATGCTCAGAAAATCAAAGAGGAACTAGAGTTATGTAAAAAGTATTTCAGTCTTACTATTAGAACAGAAACAATGAAAGAATAAAAACAAACTAAAGCAATAAGGCTGATTTAGCTGGAAAACAGTAATTTTTTTTGGAGTAAGGGCACTTTGGGAGGCCAAAGAGGGAGGCTGGCTTGAGGCCAGGAGTTTGAGACTAGCCTGGGCAACATAGAGAGACCCCATCTCAACAAAGAATTTTTTAAAAAATTAGCTGGGTGTGATAGTGCGTGACGATAGTCCCAGCTACTGGGGAGGCTGAGGCAAGAAGATGGGTTGAGCCCAGGAGTTCGAGAGTACAGTAAGCTATGTCTGTGCCACTGCACTGCAGACTGGGCTACAGAGAGAGGGAGAGAGAGACCGTGTCTTGAAAAATAAACAATAAAAATATATGAAATGGGAAATAAGATATCGAAGGTCGGGATAAAAAGATATAAAGAGGAATGAAAATGCACTGTGTTCTAACACACTTAAAGTGAATTTCAGAAAATTTCAGTGGCTATTCAAACAGAAACTGCGACTGGGTCCTACAAAACCCACGAGAAAGAAAGGCATGGTCTTGACTCACTGGAATTACCGACGGCAAGATCCAAGAAATTACTGAGGAGATTGCTCCCAAATGTCTAGCCCCGCAACTGTCAGCGACTAACTGAAATCTAGTGAAGCAGAAATGAAGACTTTCTCCATCTTTCCCTCAGATATCACAGACTTTCTGCTATGGTCTGCTGGTTGGCAACGAGTAAGAAGTGCTGGTTTCTGGGGACACACTTTTGCTTGGGGTAACTATTAGAAGACCAGGAATTGGCTTGTTTTCTAACTCTGGTGTATGTGTGGGGTGGGGGGGCAGTGTTTTGAGAATCCTGTGTCCTGTTAACTTTTTTAATTTTAAGAAGTGAGGCATATCAGAGGTTTGGTATTGGGTGTTCCTGAAAGAAATACACACATTCCAGCAAGAGACAGTCCCAGCTGCAGCTGTTAAAAAAAAAAATCCTGACCCTACACAGGCATTAAGAGCCCCTCTAACTGGGATTGTGCAGAATAAGAAATCAAGGAGAATATATTTTGAATTTCAATTTATTTGAACACACATGGGCAAGAGAATTGGACTTTAATGCCTTTGGACTTTAATTTAAAATGCAATGTAATCTTTGGATTTTAATATCTCTCTGGGAATCTGATAATGAGATAGAATTAATATTCAAATACAGAGTGTCTCTTATGGGCATTTTATTATTACAATGAATGTAGGCCTTTCATTGGAGTATCCTAATATGGAATGAATTTTCCACCTTGAGGTCAAAGTGATTTTGCAGTTAATTAGATTCATGTGTGGTTCTGACCCACTTAAGAGTCTTCTGGGGGTAAAATCTCCACTCCTTAACAGTGCTCCAAGAGGAAAAAAAGGAGTGTAGTTGGCAAAGCAGCCTCATGAAGGTGGGAGCAGGACGGTCCTGACAAACTGAGCTTCTCTCCAAAGGAAGGACACACTCCTACATCCCTAATGGCCAAAGCTAAGCCCAACTCATCAGTGCACCACCACCACCACCACCACAAAGTGGCTGGATGGGTTAGAAGGCTCACCCTCTCTTCTTCATGTCGTGGAGAGAGCTGTATTAAATACTAACCCTTAACTTTTCCAGGCCCTTCACTGGCCCCTTCCCAGGGTGGTGACAATCGAATCCCTCTTTGAGTCGGGCTGTATAGCGTTTATAGAGCAGAGCAGCTATTTATTTGCTTGTCTCACTCTGTCATTAGACTCTGGGGCTTTCAATGACAAGAACCATGTTTCCACTCATCCTTGCATCCCTTGCCTGGTCCTGGGATACTTAACAATGATTTGGTGAAAAAAATACATGCGTGTGAGAGGCAAAAGCTCACCTTCCACCCTTGCAGGGTCCAAATATAACCAACAGATATGTACTGAATGAAACTTAGCTGGGGGGAGGCAGGTGAGTAAATTAATACCTAAAAATACATTTACAGATTATGGTAATTCCTATAAAAGAAATAATTAAGATGGTCTACTAGAGATTGAGAGAGCGGCCACAGACTGTTTCAGAGGGGTGGTCAGGTTAGAGGGGTGGTCAGGTGAGCCTTTCAGGTCATGATGATGTACTGATACAGTCTGAAGAACCACTGACAGAGCAGTGACTCTCCATCCTTACTGTGAATCTACATCTCCCAGGGAGTTGTAAAAACTACCCATCTCTTGGCCCCACCTCATGCCAACCTAATCTGTATCTTAGGGGTGATGGTCCTGGCACAGATATATAGTTTAAAATCTCCTGGCTGGGCATGGTGGCTCATGCCTGTAATCCTAGTGCTTTCGGAGGGTGAAGCAGGAGGATCACTTGAGGTCACAAATTCGAGACCAGTCTGAACAACATGGCGAGACCTCATCTCTACAAAAAATTAAAAATTAGCTGCCTGTGGCAAGTGAGCCTGTAGTCCCAGCTACCTGGGAGGCTGAGGCGGGAGGATCGCTCAAGGGTTCAAAGTTCCAGGGAGCTTTGACTGTGCCACTGCACTGCAGCCTGGGCAGCAGAGGGAGACCATGTCTCTAACGAACGAATGAACTAAAAGCTCCCTAGGTGACTCAGATTCACAGAAGGGTCAAATACAAAGTCTTGGAAATCGGGAAGAAAACTTAGATTTGCATGAAAAGGAGCAAGAGTGGCACCAAGAAGGCCAGTGAGGAAGCGGTTGCGGACGCTGAATGAAAGGTGATGCAGCCCTGAAGGCTGCGACAGCAGTGGGGACAGAAAAGATGCAGGTGGATATGAGATATACGGTAAAGGTAGATCAGACACTAACTGCTCTCTAGGACAGTGGTGGTAAGAGAAAGAAAGAACTGGAAGATTCTAAGAGTCTGGTTGAGCTGGATGTGTGGAGGGATCATTTGCTGAGAGGGCAAAGAAAAGATCTGGGGATGCAGGACTCAAGGGCACAGCTTGGGCATATTTCGCGGGAGGCACTTAGAGACGAGACACCTAAGTAAACGTTAGCAGTTATATATTTTCCATCTCTCATATATTGAGAATGTGAGCAGGTATGTCCCCTAGTGTGGAGCCCCAGGGACATGTCTGGGCTCAACAGGCATTCTGCTGTCATCTGCACACAAATGGTCCTTAAATCTTGGGCACTGGAAGTCTCCTAAAGGGGGTAGATGGAGACAGCAAAGGGCTCAAGACATAAAGGTCTCAGGAGAGAAATCTTGGTGCTCCTTGGATAACCTTGGCATCAGCACCAAGTATTACTCAACCAAAAGATTTGAGTAATCCACACTAAATAATGTAGGCAAATGTAAACACTCATTCCTGATAGATTAATTTGTAAATGATATGAATATTTTTGTTCCTGGAAAAAGATCATGAGTAACTGAAATTGCACAAGATTTTCTTTAACAGTTACAGTGATCATCAGATTATTTGCCCACTGATTGTTTTTCAGGGTAGCTTCTCTCAGAAATGTATTTCCAAACTGTAGGCTGTGAAATATATAAATTTCCTACTGTGTTCTGTTAAAATTATACAGGAATAACAGACACACATACACATATACCTCACTAAAGTGAATTAAATTATTTTAATTCCAACTGACTATTCTCTCCAAAGCCGGGATATGGGAAGAGCCACAAAAGTATTGATGAGAAAGTTCAACTCAAGACAAATGGACAGCATTCCTTCCCATACAGTAAGTCTACTGAGTACCCAAGGCCAAAAGAAGCAAATGCCAGGCTTGGGAACTGGAGGCTAGAAGGTAGGAAGGAAACTGCCAGGACACTCAGCATTTCCTGGGTCCTCCTGTCTCCCTAATGCCCTGAGGGAAAAGGGGCCAGGAGGCAGATCAAGACACAGGAGTAGACAGAAAAAGGTACGACCTCCAGTTTTGGAGTCAATGAGAATTAGAGTCCGTTTCAGCTAGAGGATCATTACCCTCAAATCTCACTGCAGCCCAGCTGAATACTCTAGGGTCTGACCCTTCTTTCAGGAGCCAAGCCCCAACCCTGAGATGAGGACAGATCCTATCCATGAAAATTCTCTGTATTTTTCAATGCACATATATTAAATACTTAATTTGTTTTAAAATGAAGATCATCTTTATATATATATAGTATTTTAGATCTTTCCATATAATAAAAATTCTTTGAAAATGTGTTTTTTTATAGTATATTCTATTCAGTCACTACAACCTCCATAATTTGCTGAACATTTCAGGACATTTGCATCATGACTAAATTTTCACCAACAATGTAATGAGCATTCATATATACAATTTTTTTTAACGTCATCACTGATTATTTCCTTTGGAGAAATTCCCAAAAGAATTACTGGACAAAAACAAAACCAAACCATCTTTGACAGTCTTTGAGACATACTGTTAAAATGCCTCCCAAGAGGGTTCTCCCAATTCATACCACCCCTAGAACTGTCCATGCTTCCCTTTTTCTGACTGATGCTGCAGATTTTCTAAACTGCTTTTTTGATAGGTAAAAAAAATGTTCTTTGGGGCTTTCCTTTGCCTTAAAGGAAGGGTGAGCATTCCTCCAGCTGCCTACATTTTATAAATTAAGATTTTATGAGATAAAGGCATTTAGTAGTACAAGTTTTGCTGACCAGCTGAGATGTGCCCACGGCATTGCACTTGGAGTGCGTACGAGACCTAAGTAAGGAAGAACCAATAATCCTTCCGACCAGGAAGCAACGCCCTGGCAGGATGGGTGATAAAGTGTGGGCTGCGCTGGTGCCCAGCTTCTCACACAAGGATTGCACCACTGCATGGGGCCTCAGTGGCCACACAGGAACACAGTGAGGCCGAGAATGTCAGAGACTGCACCCCATAAACTAACCCTGCTCCCCATGACACCTCCAAAAAGAAAGGAATCCAGAAAGAATGATACTGCAGTTCCACGGCAAAACTCAATAGAGTAAAGTAGTAAGTAGCATTCTCCAAGCTTTTGTGACAAAATAAAGATGCTTTTCAACAATAGTAATGGCAGAAGGCTCTTAAAGTACCCAGAAGTACAAAAAACAATGTGATTAACACAAATATTCTCTGAGTTCAACTACCAAATTCCAGAAGAATTAGCAACTATCTTTTCTTTAGCAAACATTCACATCTGAATTTAGTGCAATTTCCTCATGAATTATTCAACTAGGAGCTAAAATCTTTGTTTAAATAATGAATGAAATTAGCTGATTTTTAAGAAGCTAGTTATATTTCTGATTACAAGATGAAAAAAATATTTGGTGAATGAATGTTGTATCACTGCATAGCCACAAAATTTGTCTGCTTTGTGCAAAACAACCAGAAACCTTAGTGCTAGATGTCAGAAAGGTATTTTCAACTGATTTGGAATGCAAAATATCTTCCCATGTTTGGTCCAGGAGGACGTGGCTCAGAGGCTGCCAAGTATGCCCCTCCTACAAGACGGTGCAGACCCTTTGCACAGGACTGTCTCTGACTCTCAGCCTCACGGCTTCCTCAGACTTCCCCAGAACAAGGGGTAATGGTAAGAAAGCAGGGACAGGACCCAGGAGCACTTAGTTAAGCCTGGCACTGCCACCTGCTCAGCCATGTGAACTTAGGTGAGTCATTTTGGCCTCATGAAAAACAGGCCAAAAAGCTCTACTGCAAACAGAAGGTGTCATTTTAGTAAACGGTAAGAAAACACAAAGTCTTACACAATACCTGGGTTCTAGAAAGTGCTCAATAAAATGGGAGAATTTAATATCATCTTTTATTTGTCCTTCTACTTAGGACATTTTTGTTGCATTCTTTCTAAAGAACTTTAAACTAGCTGAATCGTAAGAAAAAAAAGTATAAGCAGTGTTAGTTTTCCATTACTGTCATTTCTTTAAGACAGTTTAATTAGGCAAAATGTCAAAAGCTGGCCAGTGAAGTATTTAAAGAGCTAGATGAAAGATCCCCATTTTTAAGCAGAAGCAGGAGAAAATATGAATCAAGAAGTGAATTTATCTCTAATGTACTTGAGTGCACATTACTTAAAACTCCACTCTATTTAGTAGCCTCCCTAAAGTACCACAAGACATGACTTGAGAAAGCAACAATACCAGAAAGGGATGGGTAAACCATGGCAGCAGCAGAGAAAACAAAGCAGTTCTGAAAAGTTGTTTTGGCACATCTGTGCTAACATGCACAGCTACATTCAGAACAAAAATAACCCATACAGCAAGTTTTTAAAAATACGCATTCTGCCTCTGCTACCTGGGGTGCAATCCCCACCCATAATGCATCATCTACAATGTCATACTTCAGTGCCTGAACAAACAGAATTCTGTCATGAACACATTCAGTCTTTAATTTTTAACCCATGGACAGAATCTCAGTTGCTTGTTGTATTATGATAAGCTCCATGCCATCAATAAATAATGCCTTGGAAACTGTTGATCAGCTTGCCCATGGTGTTTAAAAAATAAAAAAATAAAAGGCTTGCTGGGAGCTCAAGTGTTCAGCCTGTGCTGGGAATCTGCCACACAGCAGCCCTCGGAATGACTATCTGGAATATGTAAGAATAGCCAGGATGTCCATTTGGGCCCTGCTCTAAGCTGTGTGTCCCCTGGGCATAGGGAGGCAGTCGACAGGTGAGCCCACAGGAAGCCAACGTCCTGTCCCTTCTCCCCTGCCTGCCATCCATACCGCCTGACAGCCTAGCACAGACCTCCAAGGCGACACATGTGGAAGCCCCACTGTTACCTGAGGCAGACTGTGCAATGTGACACACGGGGTGCAGATTACAATTAGGGGACTATGTCTTACGAATCAAGATCATGTGTCTTAGAAACTGTGTTAGCTCTGCTTGAAAATGGAAAAGAGGAGAGTATCCTATTATATTACAAATCTCCTACATGCAAATATTTGGTATTCCTAATGGTTTGCAAGGTAGAAAATTATGTTCCTAGGTGACAGATAAAGAAAATGAGATCTATAAGGGTTAACTTGTTCATGGTCACAGAGCTTAATGAGTGGCAAAGCCCAGATCTGCTTAATTTAAAAATGTATGTGTTTTTTAAAAAATTGTACCACACAAATTGCAGGTAACTATTTCTGGTTTTCAGAAAAGAGAGAATGGCTGAAAAAAACATTAAATGTGCTGGAAAACCTCAAAGTGTACAACTGAAAGTGTTGAGGATTAAGAAGGGGAGAGGGAGAGCCAATGACACAGACCTGGCCTGCTGTAGGACAGGGGCCGGCCTGCAAAGCAGTCAGGGACAAATGCGGGTAGTGGGCTGCCAGCCTCAGCAGACCCAGGAAGAGACCTCAAGTGCCAAACTCTCACCAGCCTTGACCTACAGGAAAGAAGTCTGACCATTTCCTCAGTGCCCTCGGGAATCGTGCCATCAGCACGATACAAACATGACAGCAGCATTTTCAGGTACTTTTCCAAGACCTATTTCTCTGTGTGCTAACACCTGGCACCTCTTTTAATCTTCTATTTATTTATTTGATAAACATTTAAAAGAAAGCTACTTTGTGACAGACCTTGTATTGGGGATTAAAAGGTGAATCAGACACAGGTACTGCTCTTACCAATGTCAGGATGTGGGTGGGGATAAGGGAGAGAGAAGGTCCCACAGACAAGCAAAAAGCACCATTCACATCCAGCACTGGAGGGAAACACTAAGACCCGCGGGAATACAGAAGAGGACACCTGACCCGGCCAGAAAGGTCCAATCAGTGGTGGCCCTGAAGGCCAAGCTTACCAGTTTCAACTTTGTCCTGAAGGCAACAGAAAGAATTTTCAGAGACTGGTGTATCCGAAAAGAACACAGAGTTGTACCCTCATTCAAGGATTCATGTTTTGCAATTTTCGGTTACCCGTGGTCCTAAAATAAACAATTCCTGTTTTTTAAGTTGTGCGCCATGCTGAAGAGCATGAGAAAATCTCTCATCATCCCTCCCAGGGCTTGGATCCTTCCTCGTCCGGCACATCCACACTATCTATGCTCCCCAGCCATTCTGCCATGCTATCACAGTGCTTGTGTTCATGGAACCCTTATTTTACTTAACAGTTACCTCAGAGTACAAGAGTAGTGATAGTGCCAATTTGAACATGCCAAAGAGATGCCATAAAGTGCTTCCTTTAAGTGAAAAGGTCAAAGTTCTAGACTTAAGAAAAAAACTGTATGAAAACTGTATGCTGAGGTTGCTAAGATCAATAGTATGAACAAATCTTCTATCTGTGAAATTGTAAGCAATCTATTGTTGTAATTGTTCTAGTTTATCATTAGTTGCTGTTGTTAATCTCTTACTGTGCCTAATTTATAAATTAAACTTTACCACAGGTATGTATGCATAGGACAAAACCTCACATACATAGGGTTTGGTACTATCCTCGGTTTCAACATCTACTGGCAGTCTTGGAATATATCCCCCATGGGTAAGAAGAGATGACTGTAAACATTTCTTTAACATTTAATTTATTACAGTAAAGTGCACAAATCTTACATGTATCACTTATACAAGTTTTATATATGTAGGCAGATGTGTAACTACCACTCATATAGTGACAGACAACATTCCAGCACCAGAGACTCCCTTGTGTCCTCTCCTGGTTCATAACCCCTACTAGAAGTTAGTATTCTAACCTCTATCATCCTACATTACTTTGGCCACTTCTGGGATTTTGGATCAATGGAGTCATACAGTAGGCACTCTCTTGTGCCCAGCTGCTGCACATCCCAGAAGCTTCCTCTGTCACCACTGTGTAATATTACCCTGTATGAATACCATAATGTATTTATCCACTCAATGAGTGATAGACATGTGGGTTGTTTCCAGTTTTTGGCTATTATAAATTAGGCTGCTATGAACGTTTGTGTACGTGGCTTTTGGTAGACACAAACACTCATTTCTACAGTGAGTATATACCAATGTAATTGCTGGTTTAGGAAAACAATGTATTTAGCAAAAATACTGTCACTTTTGTTGAAAATGCTGGTTGATGTATCCTGGACTAAGGCCAATAGGCTGGAATCATGAAGAATAAAAGACTGATAAGAGATCTTTTCTTGTTTTAACAGGAATGATGGGTTAATGGGATCATGGAAATTTCCAGAGTTGAGTCATTTGCTATTCAAAAGCTATACCAAAGAAACGCAATCCAGTCTTGACCCTCTTGAATTTCTAGGTTTACGGTTTTTGCCAAATTGAGGAAATTATTCTTTTGAATACTTTTTCGGCCTTTTATTAAAGTCCCACATATCCCTGAAGCTTGGTTAACTTTTTTGTACAGTCTATTTTCTTTTTGTTGTTCAGACAGGATAATTTTTACTCCATCCTCCAGTTCACTGATTTTTTCTTCTGGCATCTCCATTCTGCCACTGAACCCAATCACTGAGTTTTGGCTTTTTATTTCAGGTTGCTGTCTTTTTCGGTCCTAAAATTTCCACGTGGCTTCCCTTTGCACCTTCTATTTCTTTGCTGAGATTTTTTCATTTGTTTCCAGTGTGGTCATAATTGCTTACAGAAGCATTTCTATGATGGATGCTTTGAAATCCTCATCAGATTATTCCAACATCCATGTCATCATCTTGGTATTGGCATCTGTTGACTGCCTTTGCTCACTCAAGCTAAGATTTTCCTGGTCCTTGGTGTAACCCATGATTTTTAATTGTAATCTAAACATTTGGGTGTAGTGGTATGAGAAGACTGAATCTTAAGTTTAAGTCTCCTATTTTAGCAGAGCTCGTTCAACACTAGCACATGGAAGGCAGAGCAGCTCACTACTGCCAGGCTGTGGTGAAGATCTAGGTCTCTCACTCAACCTCCTTTGACACCTGGGGAGAGGGGGGTGCCTCACTACTGCTGGGCAGAGCTGGTTGTTCGTGCTCCCTGATAATGCAGCTGGGTGGGATTTGGGGAATGCCTCATTACTGCCCAGTGGGGATAAAAACCTGGCTCCCAGCTCCATCTTTTCTGACACCACCTGGCAGGGGTGAGGGGTGCCTCATTATAAGCAGGGGAAGGTTTCTATTCAGGCTCCCCATTCGGCCTTTGTTGGTGGGCCGGGGTCACATTCTTTTCCGTGGTGTTTGGCTGAAATAGGGCACTTATTGTCTAAAAGTTTTCTGTCTTAAATTGTCCCCTTCTTGGTCCTTTGGGGAGAAAGAGTGAGCTTTCCTCGGGGCCTTCTGGTCTACACCCATTGGTGTTTCTGGGTTGACAGCTTCTCTAACATTAATCAGTCTGAGAAAACCCAGGGAACTTGCCACCTTGTCGTTTCTGAGTCCCAAGGCCCCTTGCCAGTATGCCGTCTTCTCCCCCCGTCAGTGTTTCCATGATTGCTTCATATATGATGACAGGGTTCTGGATGTATTTAGCTGGAGAGATTCAGGGAAGTGCATCTGTACCACCTTAATCCAGAACCCCAAGTCTAATCCCCAACATATTGTTTTTAAGGTGCCAAAGGACTTCCATTTGCAAATGAAGACACAAGTCAATGATCCAGGTTTAGATTTCAGAAGATTAGGATATATTTGTGCAAACAAAAATAAAGGTAGTTGATATGTACTAAGCAATTGCCAGCACTGTTCACACTGTTCACGTTACATGTAGTGTCTGACCTAATCTTCCCTAGGAGCCTCTGAGGCAGGACTTCCTGTTATCCCATTCTACAGAAGGGGAAAGAGGCTGGCACAGGGTCACATCCACTCCACAGCAGGGCCAGGGTTGAACCTAGTCTGCCTGACTCCAGAGCCAGATCTCCTCCCATCGCACTGCATAAATTCTGAAACGGGCAACAAGGGGGCTTTCACACCCTGCTCTCACAAGAGAAAATAGTCCAGTGGGCACAGTGGCTCATGCCTCTAATCACAGCAATTTGGGAGGTTGAAGCAGGTGGGTCATTTGAGGTCAGGAGTTCAAGACCAGCCTGGCCACCATGGTGAAACCCCATCTCTACTAAAAATACAAAAATTAGCTGGGCGTGGTGGCGCACGCCTGTAATTCCAGCTACCCCAGAGGCTGAGGCAGGGTAATCGCTTGAACCTGGGAGGTGGAGGTTGCAGTGAACCAAGATCGTGCCACTATACTCCAGCCTGGGTGACAGAGCCAGACTCCGTCTCAAAAAAAAAGATGATACAGTCTGCCTTTTTATCTGTATAAGCCTTTGTATTTGGAATTTCATGAATGTAGAATACTTAGATATGAAAACTCATAGATAATATTAAGTTTAAATGTTTAAGGGCAAGGACTCCTGATTGGTAAAATTATTGGAGTACACTTTTCCACTTCTTTACCAGAGATTCTTTTTCAAAAACATATTATTAATTCCTAAATATTTTAAAAATGAAAACTCCAGAAGAATGGCATGTTTCCAAATAAAGTACAAATGATTCTTTTTCTTTGTACTCTCAAAAAGTATGTACGAATTCTATTTCATCTCTGCTAGATTAGTTTTCTTGTCTGTAACCATGCAAGGCAATACGGAATTGGTCATTCCACAGCATCTGTGCTTTCAGATCTCAACTTTTCTTACAGGGTTACGTGCCAAAGGAAGAGCGTTAGAGGAAAAAGGATACTACATAAACACCACATAAAAACGACAAGGATGCCTACTGAGGCCTGAAATCACTACTGGTGGTTGCGTACTGCAAGACGGCCACTCACCCCAACAGCAAGTCTAGTCTCGCTCCCAGCTGTGGAGGTTGCCCTCCTTAAAAGAACAACAACAACAAAAGCCCAACATAACCCTCTTCCTTCCAGTTCGTCTTTAGTCTTCTGAATTATATTCTGGAGTCTCAGAACGCCAGAACTGGAAAGTGCCTTCAGTGACTATGTGGTCCAACAAAAATCATACTTCTACTTACAGAGAAGGCCCATGAAAGAAAATTATCCTCATTAAGAAGTTGAAGTTAATTTCTCAAGATGAGTGGGGCCCTGTTACTCCAATATTATGCATTCTGTACTTAGAAACATGAAGAAATAAAGGTGCTGCTTCATTATGAAAGGGAAGAAGTGGCGGCTTCTTGCACGAGAGAGGAACAACGCAAAGCTTTATTTTGGGGAATCTGGTCACAGAGAAAATTCATAAATCTCATACTCAGAGCTGAAAAGAGCCTGGAAAAACTCAGTCCAGTCTCCTTACTTTACAAACGAGGAATACAGCAAAATTATTTTCCCCAACTCATACAATCAGGAGCTTCTAGATCCTCTGATACTCCGCATTCATTCCACTCACCAGACATGCCTGAGTGCCAAGATGGAGAGTGCTCACATCCTAGACCTTTCTGTACAAATATCAAATTAATTAATTATCAAAATTGAATGTATACATAGAAACTAGTGTTAATGTCATACTTAATCAAATGTTTACTTTTTCCAGTCTCATCTTTTCCATCGAAGCCATCCTGTGTACCAAGAACAATCTTGTCAACCTCAGACTGCTCTTAGCTGGGAAATCAGTGACACTCTTTTATTCACTTAATGGAGAATCCTAATTTCATACAAGCTCCTCACTCTCTTTTTTAGGCTAATTGTACCAGATATATGCCCAATTACTTCTAATCATTCATTATTTCAATAAAAACCTCAAGAATAGTAAACATGGAATTATAAGGGTTCCAACTCTGAACAGAGGTTCTACTTTGTTTTACACATTAACAACCCTATATCTGGCATCATAATAATAACGAACATCACGGAGCATGTATTCTACTTATGCTTTACAGGTATCATATATTAATTCATCTAATCCTCCCTACGAGGCATCTACCATCATCCTCATAAAGGGAAGTTTCACTGAGACGCAAGCTCCATGAGGGCCAATATTTGTCCACTGCTGTATTTCCTGAGCCTGGAATATAGTAAGTTCATAATACATACTCATTGAGTAAATGGATAAATGACATTAATAGGGGAAAAATTAAGGTACAAAGAAGTTACAGAACATGATCAATGTCATACAGCTATTGCATAACAGGGCTGGGATTCAAACTACTGAGTTTTTTATTGCATTAAGTCAGGGGCCAGCAAACTTTTTCTGTAAAGGGCTAGAAAATACATAGTTAAGACTCTGCAAACCACACAGTCTCCACTGCAACTATTCAACTGTGCTGCTGTAGTATGAGAATGGCCACAGGCAATATTAAACAAATGGACACAGCTATGTCCCAATAAAAATTTATTTACAAATAGAGGCCCACAGCATAGTCTGCCAACCCCTACATTAAATCTTCATAAGAATCAAAGTCTTTCCACTACATCTCATGGTCTCTATGAAAGGGAGACTTGTAGACCAACCATGCAGTAAGAGTTTGCTTTTGCATTTTTAGGCTATAAAGCAGAATCTCAATTCTCATTTGCATCTTGGAAATCAGAACCATGACTCCAGCAGGCAGCTAGAGCTTAAGTGCACAGGCAGGTGTGGAGGGGTGCGTGCAAGTGCACAGACATAGTTAATCCAAAATCTGTTTTCACAAGAAAATCTGACCTTACATTAAGTACTGTGATCTGGAAACAATGCAAAGACTCCATCTGGAAGACAGGCAGGGCACAGGATTGGCCATTTCTGTTCTCATAAGGAAAACAGCCTAACCAAACTAAACACTAACCTGGTTAAACGTGAGGCTGAACATAGCTGAATGTATTAATCATCAGACAGGACAATAAAGGAAAATATGCAAGCTCTCTCCTAACTGTTTACCACTTGTATTTTTCTTGGAACAGAAATGCATTTTATATATTATATGAACCTGTAAAAAACACATACCTGGTAAAACATTTGAACACATACTCAGAGAATATTAAAACATGAAATATTCCATCATCATTAAAGAATTTTGGGTTCACAAAGGTTTAAACACCCACCCGACTCCAGCTATGGTAACAACGACATAACAGAAACTAAACAGCACTTTATGCTAACTGGATATAATCTTGATAATTATAGGCTATTCAGTATATAACAAAGTATGACAAACCTCTCCCTAAGGCTGATCCATCTCAGTAAGTAAGGTATCACTTAGAAGCAACATGGCAAAGTTTGAACAAGAAAACCCAAATGAATTATTTTTTGAAATATAACAGTAGCTTTCTGGTTTATTTAAAAGTAATGCTCATGCAAACATAAAATCATTCAAGTTCAACGTTGTCCATTATTCAAATGACATATTATTTGCCTCAAAAAGTTCAATACATTGAGAAATTATGTGCAAAAATGATGCATAGGAATAAAAAGCTGAAAACGGTTTAGATTCTTCCATGAAGAAACTTTAAAACACTCTTATTTGTCTCAGAATCACTGGCAAAAACATAATTTAATTAGAATACCAATGCTTAAAAAAACAGTGGCAGCAGCAATTAGTATTTTGAGTGATATTCATATATCAAGCATCACGTTATATACTTTACATATATTATCTTTTGTGTTTACAGCAATGCAGCAAGACATAATGCATGCATTATTTTTATTTTCTCCATTGAGAAAGTTAGGGCTCAATTACTCTTGCCCCAGATCACACAACTAGTGGGCAGCTGAGCCATGCAGGCTTCAGAACCTGGTTGCCTGGCCTTCAAGTCCAAATTTCTCTTCCATATCACAGTTTAATTCCTTTAGAGCAGGGTTGTAACTTTGACATTTAAAAAAAAAATGTTAATTATATGAAAAACTTTGTATGGTGGTGGGTGTGTGAACTTTCCTGAGAGGGGAAAATTTTAAGGGGGAAAAAAATGAAGGGTAGTCAGACAAAATATCCATGTCACGCACCACACCCGCAGATATGATCATCTTCGTTTCAAACACCTCTTTCAGTGACGTGCTTATGAAAGTGCTTTATAGAATGGAAAGTGCTATCAAGAGATTAGTTCTTACTAACAAATCAACCAATGGGTGGTTTATGATTAAGGTAGCCATGGTCCACATTAAGTTTTAGACCGAAAGAAATGGAAACAATTACTGAAGCCTTTACACAACGGGTGTTTTTTTTTTATCCTGCAAAATATTACCTCTGGTTAACCATAGGCTTACAGAAAATATCTTGATTTTGAGGTCATGAAAACTAAAGTTCAGAAAGGTAACAGGACATGCTGAAGGGTGTTCATGTACAGCCCTGGGCTCTCTCAGTCGGATCACCCTCTAGCACATGGGTCATGTGTGGGCCAAGGACGGAACCAATGGGCTGTGGAGTGGCCACGGATGTCAGTGCCCACGGCGGCTCGGCTTAATCTCCAGGAGCTCCAGGTTTCAAACAACAGCAAAGGGATATTAATGTGACCTCACAGGCTGGCTGTGAGGGGCTGAATGATATAACAGGTTAAAGGTTGTAGAAATATTTCTCATTGGTGCTACTGTGCTGAATAAATTGAAGATCCAAGTCATGACATAAGGCACTAATGAAGAAATAAAAACTTTAAGCATGGAAACTACTCAAATGCTGTTTTTCACTAAACCTCTCTCAATAACAATACTGCAAGTTACGTTTTTATTATAAACAGTCACACTAAGGAGAAAAACAGTGTTATTATGCAGGCTAACACTGCCGAAAGCCACATTTGGCAGTCACCTAATTCTAACCATATTTTCCAGTATTAACTGCATTTTAATAAAACTGAAACACTACCAAATAATTATTTCTGAACCTGCTTCAACAAGCAAATAGGAAAATGTTTGAACAGAATAAAGACAACTAAATATGGACTAAATACAAACTTTCAGCAAGCACCCACCCCTTCTACAAACCCTCACAATGTTTGTGTTGTCCAACTTTAGTCTCAATTTCTTACAAAATCTCCATCGAGCCACTTAAGAGAGGGAGCATCTAGCTAACAGGCCCTATGTTGAGGTCCAGATGTGAGCACAGGGACAGGGACACAGCCCCATGCCCAGGACCAGTGGCCTCCTGTTATGTCTAGCCCTCCCAGTCGTCTGTGCGCACATATCTGTCCCCTGCCCACTCTCATCCCCTCCTTCTGTAGGAGTGGTAAGGACTGATGGCCAGTGTTTCTCCAAGAAGGCCCCAGACCAAAATTCCCACCTCTAGATATGGTGAAGTCTTACAATCTGCAGAGTGGATAAGTGCTTCTGGTAATACAACACTAAAGTTTCATAAACTACCAGAAAAAGGGATGGGGGAAAAGCAAAACAAAACAAAACAAAAAACTTTAATGTTTCTCCACCCCCTGCCTTTTCTTATTTATTTGTTTGTTTTGAGACAGAGTCTCACTTTGTCACCCAGGCTGGAGTGCACTGGCATGATCTTGGCTCACTGAAAACTGCAACTTCCGCCTCCCGGGTTTAAGTGATTCTCCTGCCTCAGCATCCCCAGTACCTGGGATTACAAACGTGCGCCACCACACCCAGCCAGTGTTTGTATTTCTAGTAGAGACAGGGTTTCACCATGGTGGCCAGGCTGGTCTCAAACTCCTGGCCTCAAGTGATCCGCCCGCCTCAGCTTCCCAAAGTGCTGGGATTATAGGCGTGAGCCACCGCATCCGGCCCCCCTGCTTTTATTTTGTGAAAAACGTTAAACATCCTTTATCCTTCTCAGGAACCTGACATGGAAGATTTCCTAGGGTTGGGATCCTTTGCTGTACAACATTGGTCAGGACTGGAGAGGCAGGGAGGTGTCAGGTGGACATCTGGAACTTCATAATAGTGATTTCTTACAACAAAGCAGTAGTTCCCCTCTGTCTCCAAGGCAGATTTTATTTCCACCGTAAGGAACAGGAGACCTGAAGCTCTCCCACAGGACTGCTTGCTCGCACGCTGTGTCTGCATTATCTGTCTCCCTCCAAAATAGCAATGCAGGGACTGGCAGGGACAGGCTGCCATTCCAGACAGGTACAGTTCCTGCTCTCACTCTATTGGATAGATGGCCATGGTCAACAGTCACAGAGTTATGGAGGCCAAAGACTCCCCAGGCAGAAATGCCAAGTAGGAAGCAGGTGCCACACCATGCCTACTAAGGCAGGGCCACTCCCCGACATTAGTAGGCTGTCATAGCGCTTCCCAGAATGCCACTGCACACATGCACACACTGAAATGGTGCTGGCTGAAGCACATGGCACCAAATGGTTCTTTCTGTCTGCAAGACCTGAAGAGGTGCTCTTTTGATGGTTTCATGTTTGTTACAATTTGATTCTACTGGCCATTCTCTCTACCCAGAAAGGACTGCAGTGAGAAATCTACATAGTATCCCACTAATGGGAAATCATTACATAGAAATAAACCTGTGGATAAACCCATCTTTCTCTTGTTCTTCCAATGGTTGAGTCTTTTTAAAAAAGAAAACAAAACAAAACAAACATTAGGTCATTTCTTTTTTCTTTCTGTGGTTTTGTTTTCCTTGTGATTATTTTTTACTGTATCTTCAGGTTTAATAATTCTCCATTCAGGCCAAGCACGGTGGCTCACACCTGTAATTCCAGCATTTTGGGAGGCCAAGGCGGGTGGATCACCTGAGGTCAGAGTTCGAGCCCAGCCTAGCCAACATGGTGAAACCCCATCTCTACTAAAAATACAAAAATTAGTCAGGCATGGTGGTGCGCGCCTGTAATCCCAGTTACTTGGGAGGCTGGGGCAGGAGAATCACTTGAACCTGGGAGGCGGAGGTTGCAGTGAGCTGACACTGCAGCACTACATTCCAGCCTGGGTGACAGAGTGAGACCCCGTCTCAAAAAATAAATAAATAAATAAATAATTATTCATTCAGTAAAAAGTAGGTTCTGTTCCCATTTAACCCCCACAGAGAAGAAGGCAGGCAGGGACATCACAGCATGATCAAGTAAGGCTTGTGACTCAATGAGACACAAAATGGCAATAAAAGACATACAAATATTGGAAAGGAAGAAATAAAACTTCATCCTTATTCACCGGATATGATTGTTTATGTAGAGATTCCCAGAGAATCTATTTTTCAAATCTCCTAGAATGAACGAGTTGAGCAAGGCCATAGGAGACAAGGTCAAAGCAAAAGTTAACCATATGTCCACATGCTAGATGAACAACCAGGAACTGGCTATTTTTAAAAAGTAACATGTACAATAGCTCCCCCACCACATGTTATACACGGTCAGCCCTTGTATCCCTGGGTTCCATAGCCTGAGATTAATTCAACTGAGATCAAAAACATCTGGGGGGGAAAAATTTTTTAAATACAGTACAGCAACTATGCACACAGCACTGATATGTATTAGGTATTATAAGAAGTCTACAGATGGTTTAAAGTATACGGGAGGATGTACATAGATAAATATGCAAATACTATACCATTTTGTATCAGGGACTTCAACATCCATTTTTGGTAGCCACAGGGGTCCTGGAACGAATACCCTATGGGTAACAAGCAACCACTGTGCTAAAAATAAATCTAACAAAGCATAGACAGGATCTACATGCTGAAAATGAGAAAACACTAATGAAAGGCATCAGAGAAGATCTAAATAAAAAGACATTCCTGGTTCATGGATTGGAAGACTCAACATAGTAAGACAATGATTTCCCCCAAAGTGAGCTGTATATTTAATGCAATTCCAATCACAATCACAACAGAGTTTTATACAGTTATGAAAAAGCTATTCTAAAATTTACATGGAAGGCTAAAGAAGATTAAATCACTAAAATAAAGTTGGAGGAATCACACTACCCAATTTTAAGATTTACTGTAAGTCGACAGTAATAAAGACAACGCTGTACTGCTGAAGAGACAGGCACAAAGATCAATGGAACAGAATAGCATATCCAGAAATAGACCCACACAAATTGGGCCATTTGATCTTTGACGAAGGTGCAAAAGCAATTCAATGAACAAAACGGATAGTCTTTTTAACAAATGGTGCTGGAATAATTCATCATCCACTTGCAAAACAATGAGCCTTGACCTAACCTTCACACCTTACAGAGAGACTAACTCAAATGGATCCTAGATCTAAACAGAAACCATAAAACTACAAAATTTTAGGGAGAAAAATCTACGAGAAAATTCTTGTGATTTTGAATTAGGGATAGAGTTCTTAAAATGACATGAAAAGTCTGATTCATAAAAGAAAAAAAGTGATAAAGTGAACTTCAAAAATTTTAACTCTTGCTCTGCCAAACACACTGCTAAGAGAATGAAAATGTGGGCTACCGACTGAAAAAAATACTATGGATCACATCTCTGACAAAGAACCTGTAACCAGAATACACAAAGAATGCTCAAAATTCTGCAATAACAAAGCAATCCAGCCGGGCACAGTGGCAAGTACCTGTAGGCTCAGCTCCTCAGGAGGCCAAAGCAGGAGGATGGCTTGAGGCCAAGGAATTTGAGGTCAGCCTGGGCAACACAGCAAGACCCCTTCTCTTTAAAAAAAAATTAAAATTAAGACAGAAAACAACTTAATTTCAAAATAAAGAAAAGACTGGAACAGATGCATCACCAAAGAAGACTCAAGCCAGGCACGGTGGCTCACCCCTGTAATCCCAACACTTTGGGAGGCCGAGGTGGGTGGATCACTGAAGGTCAGGAGTTCAAGACCAGCCTGGCCAGCATGGTGAAACTTTGTCTCTACTAAAAATATAAAAATTTGCTGGGTATGGTAGTGCGTGCCTGTAATCCCAGCTACTCGGGAGGCTGAGACAGGAGAATCACTTCAACCTGGGAGGCAGAGGTTGCAGTGAGCCAAGATCACATCATTGCACTCCAGCCAAGGCAACAGAGCAAGACTCCATCTCAAAAAAAAAAAAAGAAAAAAAACCAAGGTGGCAAATTAAGCATACGAAAAAACGTCCAACATCATTAGCCATTAGGACAATAAAAACTACAACAAAATGAGACACCACTACACACTTTTTAGAATGGTTAAACTAAAAATACTGACAATACCAAGTGCTGACAAGGATGTGCAGAGTTGTATTCCATTGTATGGATGTACCATTGTTAATGCATTCAACCATTAAAGAACATTTGGGTTGCTTTCAGCTTTTGGCTACCATAAATAAAGCTTCTGTGAACATTTGTGTGTAGAGGTTTTAGTGTGAACCTGTTTTCACTTCTCCAGGGTAAATACTTAGGAGGGAGACTGCAGGGTTGGGTGACAGTATATGTTTAATTGTATAGGACGCTGCCAGAGTATTTTCCAGACTGGCTGTACCATTCTGCATTGGAGGGAAGAAGACAGCCTCAGAGAGCCAAAAGGGCTGGCCTCCAGTGCTCCCAGGATGAATCTAGGTTCTCTCTGAGGCGGCTCTGTGGCCCTGTCCTCTCTCTCCAAGTGAGCACTTCCTGAAAAGCTACACAGGGATCAGGGAGGGAATTTGGGGGTATTCCCAGGCCATGGGACCAAATGAAACAATTCACTGACTAAATGGTCTCGGCAAGGCATGGAGAGTGTGAGGTGGCTGGATCCTGCCCTTAACTCCCCTTTCTTTGAGAAGCCCTCTTGAGATCCTGGGCTGAGCCCAGCTGCAGTGAGCTCTCATGCTTACTAGTTTGGTGACTCAGACAGGCCGAGAACCATCAGTGGCTCTCGCACATGTGGACGTGGCTCTGTGGAAAGCCCTCAGGTCTGGTCCATTCTGGGAGGCCTCAGAGCCCAGGTCTATCTATCATCCAGCTCATCCAGAGTCCCCTCTGCTCTGGATGAATTTATCTCATTGTAAGAAACACATTTGCAGGCCGGGCGCGGTGGCTCAAGCCTGTAATCCCAGCACTTTGGGAGGCCAAGACGGGCGGATCACGAGGTCAGGAGATCGAGACCATCCTGGCTAACACGGTGAAACCCCGTCTCTACTAAAAATACAAAAAACTAGCCGGGCGAGGCGGCGGGCGCCTGTAGTCCCAGCTACTCGGGAGGCTGAGACAGGAGAATGGCGGGAACCCGGGAGGCGGACCTTGCAGTGAGCTGAGATCCGGCCACTGTACTCCAGCCTGGGCGGCAGACCGAGACTCCGTCTCAAAAAAAAAAAAAAAAAAAAAAAAAAAAAAAAAAAAAAAAGAAACACATTCGCATTGCAACCTAATACACACACACATTCACAGACACATACAGAAACACACGTGTGTGTCCCATTAGTGTGTATACTCATCACATACCCTCACTTTTACACATCACCTGTCCCAACCAGGGACAGTACTTATTACAATGTGTCCTTATCTTGTCTCGTTTTTGAAAAATTCTGGTTATGACCAGAGAATTTGTTTCATATCTCGTTAATCGGATGCAACCCACATTTTTAAAAACTCTGTTTAAGATGGGATTTAAACAGATATGGGTTTCAATCATATTTGCTGTGAATTGCTTGGGCAAATTACTTTTGACTTTGGTTCCTCATGTGTAAGACAGGAGTAACACCTCTCCTAGGTAAATGGCATACAGAAAGCACAGAGCTTGACACATAATCATTTCTCAAGAAACAGTAGCCATTACTGGTCTAGAAACTCTAAGCCACCCTTCTTCAGCTCTTAGTCTTGCCATCTGGGCCACAGCCTGCTCTGTGAAACTGCATCTGAGAACCTTTATTTAGAACTGTATTTATAGAATGACAAAATACTTGTGGTAACATTTAATTTTTATTCAACCAACATGTTTATAACTTACGTTCCATCAGAAAATTTTTTATATTTTTTAACTTCCTGACACTCTTAAGAGTTTTTGTTCAGATCACACTCTACTGCATACAGAATAAATTCATTCATCAGACATTTTCTGAGCACCTGGCAGACATCTTACCAGGCTACTCAAGAAGGCAAGAGAAAAGAGGTGTGGCACCTGGCCAGGAGGACGCCCAAGGCTGTCTTCAAGGTCCTAGGGAATCAGCCTTGGTCTGCTTTTCTTGATCAAGTCTATTTGAGATTCTCTCTAGCTTCAGCCAAATCTATACTGACCCTTTACCTTTCTTCCTCTGTACCTCTGCTGGTGAAATTCATTCCTCTGGAATATTCTCTTCATCGCCACATAACTGCTGCCCACCCTTCCTCAAGGCCCAACTCCATGGTGACCTCTTTTCCAAGCCATCTCCACTCCCCCATACTATGGCATTGGGGGGCCTTCTGTGCCCTCATAGGGCAGGATTCTGCCCATTTCATGCTCGATTCTCCCATCTACCTAGCACAGTACCCTGTACCAAGCAGATCCTGTAGAAATGTCCATTGTATCTATGAATATAACAACAAAAATGTGTCTACATGGGGGAGGGGGGGACGAACGGCACCCATCTGCACACGTTACTCTGTTGATAAAGCTGCCTTTCAGATTCCATGATGATTCCCCTGCCCACCAAGACCTCTCGACCTCGGGTCAACAACAATAACAACTCTTTAAAATTTTTTAACCATTTTTAAAAATGAAAATTTCCAAACATACCACAAAGCACAGAGAGAGAGAAGTATAATACATACTCACACACCCAACATTCGGCTTCGAAAACCACCATGTTGTCAACTTGTTTCATCTGTCGTCTTCTCACACTTTTTCCCACCAAGAGTATTTAAAATAAATTTCAGCGAATCATTTCACCAACTAATACCTCGGTATTTCTAACAGATAGCACCTTAACAAAAATAACCAGATTGCCATTGTTTTGCCTAGAAAGATTAATTTCAATTTCTTAGTATTACCTAAGAGCCAGTCCATGTTCAAATATCCATGAACATCTCTCCATGAATATCTCAAAAATGCCCTTTACAACTGATTTGTTCAAATCAGCACTCCAACAAAGTCAACACAGAGCATCTGCTTGCTGTGCCTCCTAAATCGTTTTAATCTGTAAAGGTATGTTCCTCCCCACTCCTTTCAAGCCATCTGTCACTGAGCAAGCTGGCTGTTTGTCTTGTAAATTTTTCTGCCCTCTGGATTTGGTGACTACATTTTCTTTAACATGCCCCTCTCTCACCTTTCTCTAAACTGGCAGATCTAGAGGTCTGATTTGGTTGCAATTAATTTGTTTTAGCAAGAAAACTTCACAGGTGGTATCATACTTACTGCATACATTCTTAGCATCATTACGAACATACGGATTTTTGTGTTTTTTATGTGCTTCAACCCCCTACATTTTTTTTTTTCATCCTCAAACGACCCCTGCTTTGGACAATGGACAACTCTTTAAGGGTCTTGTGTCCTTGTGACATAGCTGCTGGGAGACTTTGGCAACTTTCTTGTACATCTATATGTCCGAGGTCCACCTTCCCCATTTCCTGCCCCACCTAGAACCAGCCATATCTCCAAGGAGCCCTGGTTCCTTATAGAGAAAAATGATATTAAGAAAGCACAATTTGGATGATACCGGGGCTCAATGATTTTAGTTCTTTTCAGTGAACAAGGCTAGGAAATAGGCACTTTCTGGAAAGAAAAACACTAACCATGAATTCATACTGCTATTTCCAACTCAAACTTGAAGGGTTTTAAACTCCACCTCTTTGCTTTTATCTTTGTATGTTTATTATGCTGATATTCTTGCTTCCCAACAGCTTTAACATAATCTGTTTTCTCTATTCTAAAGTATGTAGCACACGCATATAAAAGTGTGTACACATACACATAGTGTAAGAATTTCAGAGTAACAATACCAGTGTTGCTACTAACAAAACGCAGTTTATAATTTCTCTGTGGCTCTTCTGTTCCTAGGTTATATCCCACTAGAATTACATTGTCAAAATACGATGTTTTAAAATCAGTTCAAATATCCTCTCTGTGAGATATACACAGATTCCTTCCTTTTTTCCTCCCTTTTTTCTTTCTTTCAAGAAGAGACTGTATTTGTATTTCATTTCCTTTTTAGTTTTTTAATTAAGTAAAACATATACCTGATTTCAAGGTAATTCTGTAAAACAGGCACACTCACAGAATTTTCATTTCTCTCCCTGTCTATTCCACCCTGGCCTCTCCGCTTAAAGTTAACCGTTTCCAAAATGAGTTTTTAGTTTCTTCTTCCACGGTTTCTTTTTTAAATTGTATACAAAAAATGTATGGGGGGTGTGTGTATGTGTGTATATACACACATATGTACATCATATACATATATGTATATAAATACATGAATATGTATATATATTCATATTTCTACCTCTATATTACACAAAAGACATAGCATACTATAAAAATGTTCCGTGGCTGCTATTTCCACATCATAATACACCACTCAGATCACTCTGCAGCACATAAAGAAGTCTACTTCATTCATTTTGATAATGCATTGTATTTCATTATATGGACATACCAGAAATCCCCTACTGATGGACACCTGGGTTGTTTCTAACTCCTTGGAATAAGAAATAATGTTGCAATTAATGGTCTTGAACTAGTTTCGAGTACAGAATCCTAAAAGCAAGACTGCTGAGTCAAAGAGCAAATGCATGTGAATTTTACCAGACACTACCAAATTCCTATCTACAAAGATGGCATTTTCACCACAGCAAGAGAATATTTGTTGCCCTATGGTCTTGCCAACTACATCAAACAGGTGAAAAATGGCATCTCAGTGAGTTGTTTAATGTGCATTTTTCTTTTTATGAGCAAAGTTGAGCACTGTTTCACTGGTTTAGGACCCTTTGCGTTTATTTTTCTGTAAACTGTCTATTCATATCTTTTATCCATTTTTCCATAGGGCTATTGGTTTTTTTCCTTAATTTTTGGAAACTCTTTGAATTATGGATATTAGCTTTCTGTTTTGTGATTTAAGTTGCAAATCTTTTCCCCTATTTTTTCTTTATCATTTTACGTGCTTATTTGCTTTTTGTCATCCAACTTTTTTTTAATGTACTTAAATTTATCAACCTTTTAATGCTTCCAGACTCTGAGGTTATAAAAAGGAACTCATTCATGTTTTCTCTTAATACCTGCATGGGTTCAGGTGCTGTTACATTTACACCTGTGCCATTCAGAGTTAATTCAAACTGATATATGTTATAAGGGATGAATCTAATTTTATCTAAAGGAGGAATTCCCAACCATTTTGGCACCAGGGACTGATTTCATGGAAGGCAATTTTTCCACAGACCTGGGGGAAGAGAGGCTGTGGTGAAGACTTCGGGATGAAACTGTTCCACCTCAGATCATCAGGCATTAGACTCTCACAGAGAGCACGCAACCTGATCCCTCGCATGCACAGTTCACAACAGTGTTCACGCTCCTGTGAGACTCTAATGCCACTGCCGACCTGACTAGAGGCAGAGCTCAGCTGTGTGGCCTGGTTCCTAACAGGCCATGGACCAGTACCAGTTCATGGCCCAGGAATTGGGGAACCCCTGATCTAGAGGTAGCGGATATCCTTGTCCCTATACCTTTTAGTAAATAATCCTTCTTTTCCTCCCAATGATCTGAGATGCCGCTTTACTATACTATATTTCCAAAAACATTTGAATCTATTTCTGGATTTTTCTACTCTGTCCCGTAGCCTGTCAGCCTCTTCATGTGCCAATGCCAGGCTGTTTTGAACAGTGGAACCTGTATAACATTTTTAATATCTGGTAGAACTAGCTGTTATTTTTCTTTCTCAGGGAATTTCCTGGCTATTACTGCTTATTTATTTATATAAATAAACTTAGAATCAACTAATCTAGCTCAAAAAAAAAAAAAAAAAAACCTGAGGGTATTACTGAGATCATATTAAATTTGTAAATTAATGTAAGGAGAAATGCCATCTGAATGAAATTGAGTCTTTTTACCTAAACACATGGTACGAATAGGGACAATTTTCATGTGGGCTACTTCCATCTCAGTAGGGTCTTCATGAGAAAAACCAATATTTTGAACAGCAAGAGAGAGATTTGCAATTTTTAGGAAGTAATTTATATTTGAGGAGTGATTTATGATATGGAGGGGCTTTTAAAATATTTGCACTAAAGATGTGAGGGCACCCAGTAAGGGGGAACTTAGGTAATGCCAAGGTGCAGGTGGAGGAGGGAGCAAATCCACCACAATCAACCCCTCAGTCCCAGCTGACTCTAGAGCAACTTCTTGCAATTAGGAATTAGGGGGAGAGAGAGAGGAATAATTCACCAGAGCACAAGCTTATCTTTCAAGATCTGGGCAGCATTTTAATGTCTCTAAACTAATTCCTAACGACTGGCAAAGTTGAGCTTTACTACAAAGCCTGCCAAGTCTCCCTGGTGCTCTGTCTCCCTCCTGGTGGCTTTCAGACTTGTCGTGCTCCTCGCAGCCTCTCTGTACCTTCCTATGATGATGTGCTGCAACCTCCCGCTCTTTATCATCCCCACACGCAGTCAAATCTTTCCTCCAGCCACTGCTTTGGGGAAGAAGTGGCTTCTAGGACTGGCCCCACAATGAGACGGCAATCTCCTTGGCTCCCGGAAGTGTTTCCACAGGGGCCTACTTTGCGCTGCTTTCTAACCAGTATGTTTCTTCAAACATGTTTCATCAGAAATCCTGAAAGGGATTTTTACCATTTATAAAATGGAAAGTTTATCATATAATCCTTTAAACTGTAAAATATAAGATTACTGGTGACAATAACTGCTGGGAATTAACTGAAAAATGAAGAGCATATACTGAAGATGTGAAGAGGTTCAGAATAAAAACCACATACAATTTAAAACAGACAAATGTCCCCACGGTCACAAGGACACTAACAGACAGCACTAATATCCTAGCTGTCTGATGCTGAGAATTCAACAGAACGTGTGTGGAACAGAAGCACCTGTGAATTTCCAATAACTCCAGAGCGTACTAAATATATGTGTGGTTTAGGAATGTTATTTGTTCCATCCAGAGGGTCTCATTTTACACTGTTCTGAAGAAATTATTTGGGTGCTCAAATTTTGCTTTGCTCCACTTCGCCAAAGCATGAAAGGGTTTGATACCAAAAAAGAGAAAACTCTATCTTAGCTTCAATCTACCCACAAAGGATGATGGGGTAAAAAGTCAATGAAACTACCACTGGTAAAAGACAAAGGCTCGTGAAGAGCGAGTTGGATTCTGAAGCCTGAAAGGACAAGGCCAAACAAACCTGGATTAGCCAGACGCAAGGGAGATATCTTTTGAGAGCTGAGACTCAAACTCATGGGGAAAGGAGGCGAGTTGTAAACACTTTATACAACAGAAGACTTGCTAAGGGAAACAATTCCACAGAAACTTAGCAGGTGTCCTGATCACGTGCTGAGCAGGAAGGCAGTGTGAAAGTAGGCAGTCTGAGAGGTCTGGGCCTCAGGCAACAAGGGTTGTCTGAGTGGGGGTGGGGATGGGAGGGTAGGGGGTGGATCTAGCCCTGCAGAGAGGGAACTCCCCTGCGATGGTGGAAGGAGAAGATGATTCCTGCAGAGTTTGGATTTAGCAAGCAAGCGTCTAAAGTCAGGGTCAGATGCTGCAGTATTGAAGATGAGTGTGCACCCTGAGGAAGGATTTCAAGCACGCGCTGCAGGATCAGGGAGAAGCAGAGAGGCTGGGGGAGAGGCCGGGGAGAAACTGGCTGGCCGAATTCTGGAATGGAACTCACAAGTCAGGTATTATAATTTTCTCCAATAACACGTAGCAGTCTTAGATAAGCAGCAAGGGGGCCTGGAAGACACTGGGGGAGGTAGGGTTAAGAGCCTAACACAGCCGGCACCTCAAGACTTCCACGCTCACCAGCTCAGTGAGCCCACTCTACCACCATGCTATGCTGTTCCCAGCACCAGAGTGCTGAAGAGACAAATGGTCCCTGGCTACCCTCCTTGTACTTACATTCTAGGATTGCAAAGAGCAGAGCAGACAAAACCAACCAAAAATGTGCCTGTAAATGCGTGCATATGAAGACAGTCTGACCTGTGGCAGTGAAGGAACAGAGAAAAAGGCAAGAGCCCAACCTGGGGCAAAGGAAGGGTCCAAAGAGCCAGGACAGAGAGGTGGGGGCATGGCGGGGTCCAACTTTTAATGAGTAGGGGGCAGGAAAGGCCTCTGATGAGATGAGCAAACACCTGAGGGTGCAGCAGCCACACACTCTGGAGACCTGGGGCTGTGGGGAGGAGTGCAAGCACAGAGGGTCAGGCAAGAAGCCGCCTGCCTCCTGGCAAAGCGGGTGAGGAGCCAAGTCCAAAGGCCTCAGCTTGAACTTAAAGGCCTTTCGTAACCTTGATGGAACCTTCACTCCCACTCAGCCTCATCTCTGAGGAGCCCTCCAAGTCTCTCCAGGCAGTTCCCGAGTTCCTTCCTTCTCTGGCCTGAACACGCCAGGCCCACCTCACCACCACACTCTCTCCAGCTCGCCAGATTCTCCCACCACCTTCCTGCTCCCAGAACACTGACCGGTAGCCCTCCCCAACTGAGAGTCACCAGGGTGAGGGAGAGGGGGCAGGAAGGCCACAGAAATGTCATTTCCTAGGCCTCCTTCCAGATGAAAGTGCTGTAGCCACAGCCTCCTAACTCCAGGAAAAGGGACCACGCAGTTCTCTGGGCAGGAGAGGCCATGGCTTTACAAAGCTGCTTAAATGCTTCTGTGCATCCCAATCCCCTGAGGATGGTCTGATTCCAGATGCTGGGCTGGAGCCTGAGACTCTGCATCTCAGACAAGCCCCTAGATGATGCCTCTGCAGTCCACAGTCTGGGCTGTGAGGGACTACAACAGGGAGGGAGACAGGCCCAGGGGAAGCCATGCAATTCTTCTCACTTGGAATTTGGAGCCAGAACACAGGGGGAAGGCATCTGTCAGTGGGGGCTCCAGAGCAGGGAGGGGAGGATATGGAGAGATGCCTGGGGCCATATGAGGTCACCAGCCTGGAGACACTACTAAGAGTGAGGTGGCCTCTGGGGGACCACGGGGCAGTCCCTGAGGCCTAGAAGCCCCTTGGTTCATGCTCTGGGAGTCTGTGCTCTCCCTGTGGCCTGAACACATACACTCTTGCCCAACTTCTCTTCAGCCAGCTGGAGAGTGAGGAGGAAGCACCCCGGCCAGACAGGAGCATGCCTGGGAGCCTCCCAGGAAGACGTGACAGGTGTGCAGACACAGGTTCGGCTAGGGTGGAGCCCATCAACACTGAGCCAGAACATACACTGTGGAAAGAATCCTGCTGCTGCAGTCTGCTTCTGACTGAAATCAACTGCTTTATCTGCTATCTATCATAACAAAGATAAATAAGAAACGAGATGCAGTCATGAAGCGGGAGTGCCTACCCTGAGTCGGGTCCTCTGTCAGGCAATGCAGAGACAGAGAAAAATAAGCTGAGGCAGCTGCGCCTCCAGAAAGAAACGCAGGCTGGTCAGGGGAAACAGACAAAGGGCACATAAATAGAAACAGTCTCAGAAACGCACAGGGGATGGAGGAGACCCACTTCCTTTCTACCTGTAATGTCAAGCTTTTCACTTTTTCTGTAATTGTTACAAGTAAAATACTATCTTTTATTATTAACTTTTGTTGTTCGGCTCACTTAAACCATAAAGTGAAATAAAAATATGCGACTAAATAGGAAGTTTTTAAAAATCAGAAATCCTGGGAGTTAGAAGGCTCTTAAAGGCGTATCTGGTCCATTAACCTGCTTCAGGTAAGACCACACCTACTTCATCCCAGACAGATGTGGTTTTTAAAAAAGCCAGATTACACTTTAATCTATTTAAGTATAGTTTCAGCCCAACTGCACTTAAATCAACCTCTTCTGTTTTAGCCAATATTTTAAAAAAATGTAACACAATGGTTTAATTTTTTAAAAGGCCATTTAGACAAGCAACCAACTTTTCATATTCCCTGAGGTGGAACTTAAAACAGATTTTAATGTAACTACTAACAAGGACTAAGCAAAAACTGGTAAGAAGTGTATGACAAAAAAAAATAATAATAGGGCAAAGGCTTGCATAAAATGTTCCAGTCACTGGATTATAATGCTTCATTACATTTAATTTTTACCTTTTCAAGATTATACCTATGACACTGCATTACAATTTAACCACTTATCACCTAGTCTTCCATAAAGGTTGGTGAGAAATGAAAATTAAGTAAACATAGTATTACATAAGCGCTTAGAAAAGTTTAACTGTGAAAACAATGAACAGATTTAAGAATATTCATTTGTTCATCCCTAAAAGTTTATAGAGCACTCACTGTGGGCCCAGAACGGTGCCGGGGCCTTGGAGAGAATGAGGAGCAAACAGACATGGAGCTTACATGCTAGGCTTATAGTGTTTCAGATGGTAATACAGTCTCTGCTCAAAATCACCAATATAAAAACATTAAAGTCTCAGCTACTTGGGAGGCTGAGGCGGGGGAATCGCTTGAACCCGGGAGGTGGACGTTGCAGTGAGCTAAGATCGCGCCACTGCATTCCAACCTGGCGACAGAGCAAGACTCTGTCTCAAAAAAAAAAAATTAAAATACCCAAGTTCAATTGTGTTTTCACCCTTGAAAACATAAGGCAACAATGAAAATTCAACTTGTTTCCCAAAAGGATAACAATAATGAAACAGAATAAGCTACCTGACAGAAGTTTCCTCTTTCATTACTCTTCATCAAATTATTGTCTCTCAAATATGTCCCTTTATTTCCAGGCTTAGCACCACCCTCCAACCATGACTCCACTGCTGTAGCAACCTTTTAACTGGCTCAGGGATCCACTCCGCACACTGGTGCTCTTATCAGTGAGGACGGGCTAGTTTGTGCTGCAGTAACAAACAATCCACAAAAATCTAAGTGGCTTAAAAGGAAAGTTTCTTTCTTTCTCATGCCACTTAACAGCTGTGTGGCCTAGGGAACACTACTTAACCATTCTAGCCCTCAGTCTCCTCATCTGCAACATGGGAAAGGTGTCATCATTAAATGAGGTAAGAGATGAATACCCAGAACTGTGCCTAGGACACAGGACACACTCAATAAACAACTACTATTGCTGTCATTGTTATTCTTGACACCACAAATCTTGATCAGAAGCCTTAGTAGCTTCTGATCTCCCACAGTAGATCATGAGCTACTTGAGAACAAGGACTGCCTCTGACTCCACTGTTGAACTGCAGAGGTTCACAGAAAGTGGTGCCTGGTAAGCACTCAGGAAGTGCTTGCTGCACTAAAGGGAACAATGTTGAATAATAATTACTCGTGCGTGAATAAACCCCACATGTGCTGGACATACACAGAGTCCCATATTAATGGGACACTCTCAGATGCATCTGGCCCACAGGAAACCTAACTAAAAGCACATGAGGAAGATAGGGAATGTCACCTGTAGGTGGGAAAGATTTACAGCTTTACAGACCCAGAACCAAGCCACAGTGTGAGCCAGGCCACCAGTACATGGGCTACTGCTCCCGGGGAAGTCTAAGCAAACGAAGGAGAATGCTCCACATTGTGGAACTAGCACAAATCTATCTCCATGTGGGGAAAGAATGTAATTCAAGATTCCCCTGTTCCTCCTTCCTTTCTTAGGGCCATCATTCCCCTGCCCCATGCTGTCCTGGCACACTGGCACACAACAGCCAGCATGGCAAAAACTTTCTGAGGGGACAGAGGTGCTCTCTATACCTTGACTGGGGTGATAGTTACATAGGTGCAGATATCTGTCAAAACTTATCAGCCATTCATTAAAAAATCTGCATTTAGCTGTATGTAAATTAGAAAGAGAGAGAGAAGCAAGCGGTGGACAGTGCTGACTATTATATGGTCCTTTAGCTCGTGCTGGCAGCTGAGGTGTGACTCCACCCCCGCCCCCATCCCCGGCAAAACTAAAGCCTTATGAAGGACAGGGTGGGTGGGAGGGAGGAGCTGATGTAGCTCAGTAAACTGGCCTCTGGAGGATATTATGAAACCCTGCTCATCCTCGTGCATCCTCCTGAGGCCTTTCCTCCTGCTTCATGGCACAAGAAGAGTACGGAACCCTCACCCTGATCAGACCTTTTTTTTTTGATCTAGAATCCTTTTTGTTTGTTTGTTTGTTTGACACAGAGTCATGCTCTGTCGCCCAGGGTGGAGTGCAGTGACGCGATCTCAGCTCACTGCAACCTCTACCTCCCAGGTTCAAGTGATTCTCATGCCTCAGCCTCCCAAGTAGCTGGGATTACAGGCACGTGTCACTACGCCCGGCTAATTTTTGTATTTTTCATAGAGACAGGGTTTCACCATGTTAGCCAGGCTGGTCTTGAACTCCTGACCTCAGGTGATACACCCACCTCGGTCTCCCAAAGTGTTGGGATTACAGGCGTGAGCCACCGTGCCCAGATTCTAGAATCTTTTACTATTTAGCATCATCCTGTAAGCTTCAAGTTACTTGAGGGTGAGGACCTTTTCTTCCCCTTCCTTCTCTCCAGCACCTCACATAATGCTTGGCACACAGTGTGCTCTTAATCAATATTTGTTTCTCTGGCTGTATGTTTCTAAAGTTATCTTTAAAGATATGAGATATACTGCCTTTAAATAAGAATGGTCCTTCTAACGTAAGAATAATGTCTAAATTACATTAAATCTTGTTAACTCTAAAGATTTAAATCTCTTCTTTTTTGGATAGGTATGACTCCTACTGTAATGATTTATGACTCCATAAAAGCCATATATTTACTGGGCAGAATAAGCGGTAAGCTTGGTATGCATAGCACAGCACTAGAATTCTTGCTGTAAAGATTGCTGATGCCTCAGGCTGTTTATAAACGAGATGTCACATGAAGCTATGCATCAAGAACTTGCCCTGAAGACAAAAACATCGCATACTGCTCTATCAGGTCCATGTTCAGTTACAGATCCTGGCGCTCCGCAGTGACTGTGTGAATGCACACATGCATGCGCAAACACATGGCCAGTGTGTTTAAATGAACACCTGGCAACCCAAAAACAACATCTTAAAGATAGCTGTCAGAGCATGAAACATTGCACTAACCAGGAACTTCCACGGCTGTGGATTAGCACAATAACACATCAAAGCAACCTTGAATTAACTGTGATACGCCTTAGGCAACTGCAGTTTCTGATGATCAATAATTTGAATCTAATCTTCTGAACCAAAAATAATTATGTATTTTGTTCCAAGCACAAAGTCAGTGGGTACAGCTCAAGCCATGAATATGTAATTTCCTAAAAGTAAAACTGGTTTTTCTGAGTCTTCATATGGATTCTAAATGGCTAGAGAAGTCTGCAGTAACAATGGTGGTGCTACATGGAGGCACTGGTGGTCTGTCGAGTACCTGTGCTTTCCACACGGTGGTTCAGCTAACTCCAAACAACCCTGCAGGGAGACTGTGACCCTGCTCCACAGCCGAGGGATGTAAGCAGTGTGGACAACTGTGAGCCAAATGTCAGGTGGGAGCCCCGGAAGCTCAGGACAATGGGAGCTGGCAGGGGCAGGGTGTGGAGGCAGCACCAGGTGTCCCCTACCCACTGCACAGGGCTTCCTGATGCCACTGTTCTGGTAACAAATAGCTGCATCCGTCTCTGCCATACATTTTGGGAGCATCAAATTTAGTCTGAATTTGTGTGTCTCATCACAAAAACTCAACTTTTTTCCTTCTTTTATAAATTTCAAAAAAATTCAATAGTATCCACAGGAGAGGTCCAATAAATGCCAACTTTATAAATATAGGCTAAACGAATATGACCATTTGGAGAAAGTGTGCCAGAGCTTGTTTCTCTAGTAAGTCCAAGTTGAATCATGTATGAAAAGTACTAATAGAGAATAACTCTTAAAAGAGAATCGAATATGAATTAATATAACTCTAATCACATTTTTAAATACAATTTCAAAACAATTTGACTTATACATGAAAAATGCATTGAATCCTACGTGTATGTAGAAAAATTTTATCCTATCCATATTTACTAATACTGTACTGTTTTTTTTTTCTAAAATGGCTAGAAATGATTTTTCAAGATTAAGAACAAATCTATCTTAAAGAGAATACAAAGAAAGAATCCGTTTCTGTCTCCCTCCATATACTGAATGAAACATCCACGCCTCCCTTTGGAACATTTTCCAGAGGCCTTGAAGCGGGAGCAGCAAAATCCTGAATTCTAGTCTGGGCTCCCACCTCGGAACCTCAGGCATTTTCTGCCTCTGCTCCCAGCCAGCAGGCGCTGCTGGGCCACACTGTTAGAATCAGCTGGTATTGCTCCAGCTGCACTGAAAGTCTGAGGCAATTTTGTGTGGGGCTGGGGGAGGGAGGAAGGTGTAGTTGAAAGTCGCCAGGGTTGGAATTCCAGTAGGCAAAGGACACGCCCTCTCTTCGAACTGCTCCGAGGCCGCCAGTCGGATTTTTCCTGTCAACACCCCCACCACCCGCCTCCCCATCAGACTCCTCAGTCCTCCTCCTCCACAGCCCCAGCCCCAGGCAGTCCATCCAGAGCTGCAGGTGCAGACCAAAGCCATTCCTCCACAAAAAGGAGGAGGGCACAGCCACTTGGGAAAGCATGTGGGACCGTGTCTCTCATCTGGTTCTTCTCCACTCCTTCGCTCTTCCTCAGTTTCCACGTGCTGATGGAGTGGAATTCACACGATGAGAACTCAACTCCAGCTCCCTCTCTTGCCCCCAACTCTGACATGGAAATGATTTCATTTAAAGGTTCCTCTTGGATTTTTCCAGTGGATATATTCAACATTATCACTAAAACATGTCAAGTAAATACCAATGAATCATTCCCAGCAAGTAGTCTCACATTAAACCAATTATTCAAATGTCTGAGAGTAATATGAGCTAAGTGCAGCTTGTAGAAGGATTTGTAACATAAGATGTACAATAATACAAAAAGTTCAACCTGAAAAGGACAATCACAACCCCCACCCCCACCCCACAGTAAACTGTGAGGGGCAGCCTCAGCTGGACTGGGAAAAGTTCAACATATTTAGCTCTTTTCTTTTCATGCAATAGTTCATTTTTCTCAAATGATTAAGGCATACATATTCTCTTGCTTAAAGTTGGTACACAATTTCCTGTAATAAATATATATTTTTGGAAATGTCAGTCTTTCAAGGCTGTACTCAGAATATTGATTACTTAAAAAGGGTCTGGGGCTGGGTGCGGTGGCTCATGCCTATAATTCCAATGCTTTGGGAGGTGAGGCAGGAAGATCACTTGATCCCAGGGGCTCGAGATCAGCCTAAGCAACACAGCAAGACCTCATCTCTACAAAAAATTTAAACATTAGCCAGGCATGGTGGTGAACACCTGTAGTCCTAGCTACTCAAGAGACTGAGGTGGGAGGATCCCTTGAGCCCAGGAGTTTAAGGCTACAGTGAGCCTGTTCACACCACTGCACTCCAGCCTGGGTGACAAAGCACAACCTTGTCTCTTAAAAAAAAAAAAAAAAAAAAGTCTAGGTAAACAAAGAGAATCCTATTTTAAACTTAATTAACAACAACATGGAAAACTCCAGCTAATGGCATACCCCAGTGGTCAACTCTGTCAGAGACTTGGCCAAGGTCAAGTCTATGACAAACATGGCAGGAGGAGGGGGGCGGTGGGTGGCTGTGTAGTGGTGCAGAACAGGGGTCTGGGGCCAGGCTACCTGGGTTCTTATGTGGTTGCACCCTTGAGTGGCTGTGTGCAACCTCAGGCAAGCTATTGAACCCTGATGTGCCTCAGTTCACAAATTTCTATGATGGGGATAATATGTTCCCATCTAGGAAATATCATGAGGATAAACGCATTGATCTATTTAAGGGCTCAGAAAAGCACCTGACACACAGTGAGCACTATCCAATGCTCGCCTGCAGTACTGTGACTCTGGTCATTATTACTTATTTTGGAAGCAGTTTACTTTTCAGGGTCTTGAATAAGGTTCAAACTTTTATTTTTCCAATCCATATAAGAAACCAAGTTAATATTACCTTTCCCCCAAAAGACACATGGGTACTTCCAAATATACCCAAATTATTACTATTAATAGCATGAAAAACACAAACAAGATATTGATGACAGTAATCAACCCCAGAAGTTAGCGTGGCTAGGAGGAGGGAAGGGGAAAGGAGCAGAGCCTGGGAGGCAGTGACAAGGCAGAACAGCCAGAGAACCTTCGCATCTCTTCTTGCTCCTCCTTGTTCTCTTCAGGCTCCCTCATCAGAGTTTGCTCTCAGGAAAACTATAAATACATCCACACAAGTATGTAAAAGAAGGATGAGGGCATAAAACATTTCCCCTCCAAGATGTGTTTGCATTTTGACATAGTCTGAACTAAAGGAAATGAAAAAAGTGGAATTCCTAGCACAATGAAACTAACAGAAGGACAGAGGGTCATGGAGAAATCAGGTCACACCTCTGCCTATCTGAATGGGCTGCTGATGCAGGATTTACAAGCACTGTGCAGGCACAGGAAGTCCTGAACAAGGGTATGGAGGGTCAGAGGAGATCTGCTTTGAGGTCTGCTTTTGAGATCACATGACCAGCACAGGACCGCAGGTGGTACTCCTTCCCGTGCCCCGCCACCTGGCTTTCCTGCGCACCAGGATGCTGGCTTGTGAGAGAGAGCCAGTCAGTCCTGTGTGTTGAGGGACGGTCTCGTAGCTCATAGGCAGAGAAGGAACTGGCATGGACCTCACGCTTCTCATACTCTTGGCACCCCTTCATGGTGGCTGCCTGCCCAAGAGCCTGTTGTAAGGAGAGCCAAGACTTTTTTTTTCTTGTTTGAGACGGAGTCTCACTCTGTTGCCCAGGCTGGAGTGCAGTGGCACAATCTCAGCTCACTGCAACCTCTGCCTCCACAGTTCAAGTGATCCTCCTGCCTCAGCCTCCCAAGTAGCTGGGACTACAGGCATGCGCCATCATACTCAGCTAATTTTTTTGTATTTTTAGTAGAGACAGGGTTTCATCATGTTGGTCAGACTGGTCTCGAACTCCTGACCTCAGGTGATCCACTGGCCTCGGCCTCCCAAAGTGCTGGGACTACAGGTTTGTGGGACTATTGAGAGAGCACTCCCACCACTGAGTGGCTTTGAGGAAGCCTTGCCTGCACATTTAACTTAGAGAGGCAGAAAGACACAGTAAGCACGGGCTCTGAAGAGGATGAGATAAAACAAAACACACCTCTGAAACATCCCACTCAAGCCCATGCAGGAGGCATTCGTGGAAGGTCACTGTGACTGCTGTCATCAACAGTAATTTAATCCTCACAACAAATGCATGAGGCAAGTAAAATCATCTCCACTTTACAGAGGAAGAAAGGGAGACTCACATAAGTCAATATGTCAGGTGTTGCCTGGAAAATCCTAGAATTTAAGCTGTTTTTTCCCCTAAATCAAAATTTCCCAGGCACCATGAAGGTGGGTCATCTCTCAGCAGCTCCCGCTTAGCTGACAGGACTCACTTTTGCACTTAACCCCATAAGGCTCAGGAACCCAGGTTGCGTCCTGCCACTGGGCAGTGTGAGTATCATTCTCAGAGGCCAGAAATAAAACCCAGAGAGGCAGACAAGAGTGGAGGCAACCAGGATCCAACCAGGACAAGGTCCCTAGAGGCAAGAGTTTTAAGGACTGCAAATAAGTAGGTGGCTTTTGGCTTACAAAGGGCGGAGACAAGTTACGAAAAACTCTAGTCTAGGATGGGACCCCGTTGGAGGCTGCCACTTCATAAAAATCTCTGTGTGCCAGTTAATAAGGCTTTGCGTTGCTCAGACATCTCAGTGGGGGACTAGGGAAGACCATTACCACAGGCAGCTAATGCATCCAGAGTCACATTGTCAGTGTGGTACTAGAATCCCAAGTCAAGAAATTGTATTAATATAAAAACTGAGATGGGCGCAGTGGTTCACACCTGTAATCTCAGCACTTTGGAAGGCTGGGGCGGGTGGATTACCTGAAAGCGAGTTCGAGACCAGCCTGGCCATCTCTACTAAAAATGCAAAAAAATTAGCTGGGTGTGGTAGTGCACCCCTGCAATCCCAGCTACCAGGAAGACTGAGGCAGGAGAATCGCTTGATCCCAGGAGGCGGAGGTTGCAGTGAGCTGAGATGGCACATTTGCACTCCAGCCTGGGTAAGAGCGTGACTCCATCTCAAAAAAAAAAAAAAACAAAAAGAAACGCTGGTAAGAGGTGGGTGGACCCTCTAGGACCCCAGGAGATGAAAACAAAAGCAAATCACTCAGTGAGTGCAAGTCCACAGCCAGGACCTACGGGACTTCTGCAAATAAAGGTTTCTCCTAAGAAGATGAGATCAAGTTAAAAGACAAAAAAAGCACGGGGAGAAGAAACCACAGGTGGGAAGGAGGAGGGGAGGGGTTAAGGGAAGAGGGAAATGAGAGAGAACAAATGAGAAAAACTATACCCTAAAAACTAGAAATAAAAACAACCTCCAAGAGAAAATAAGTGTCTTAAATGACTCAAGACAAAGATGGACAACACAATAAAAACTCAGTGGATCGGCCGGACGCGGTGAGTCACACCCGTGATCCCAGCACTTTGGGAGGCCGAGGTGGGCGGATCACCTGAGGGTGGAAGTTCGAGACCACTGGGGAAACTCCATCTCTACTAAAAATACAAAAATTAGCTGGGCGTAGTGGTGCATGCCTGTAATCCCAGCTACTCAGGAGGCTGAGGCAGGAGAATCGCTTGAACCTGAGAGGCGGAGGTTGCGTCGATATGATGCCATTGCACTCCAGCCTCGGCAACAAGAGCAAAACTCCGTTAAAAAAAAAAAAAAAAAGAGTAAGTGGATCTGGAAAAAAAGCAAAATAATTCTCAGAAATGAGAGCTACAATAAGGAATCTACTAACGCTGAAAATGGCCTAACCCTTAGCTCCCACAGTGAGTGCAGAGCCCATCATGCAGCCTAGGGCCCAGCCCCAGCCCCAACCCCAACTCCAACCCCAATCCCTCAGGTGCCACTGGGTCCTGCACTGTCCCACACACCTGCTCACCCACCGCCTGCAAGGCTGACCCACTCCTCTACCTGCCTAATTCTCTCATTCATCCTTTAAGGCCTGGTTCCAGGAGGTTCTGCCTGAAGTTCCAAGTAGGGGCCATTTATACCAAAAGCACTTAGGCACGTTTCTACTGCCTCTCAATCCTGTCACGCCCCACTTACTCTATGATACTGAAATGAGAGTTTCTACATCTGCCTCCTTCTCTACACTGTGAATCCCTCGAGAGAACACTAGGCCAAATCCATGTCTGCATTCCCAGTGTCTAGAATACTGGCTGGTACACAGCATATGGCAAACACATACTTGTTGAATTGAACTACAAGCTCTTACCACTATGCCAAAATAGCATGTTCATTCCTATTTGGAGTAAAAAATATTTCCAACTTTAACTGCAATATAGCAGTAGGTTTGAATTCAAACTAAAACCCACAGCCTGAAACTATAAGTATCATTTTTGTTCCATTAGAATATGATGAGTATGAAATTAAATTCTACCTGAATAAGATAAGCAGTCAGCTTTTAAAAGGTGGGGGTAGGGGGAGTCAGACAATGCCTTCAAGCACTGATGGGGAAAAAGTCTTTTATAGGAACATAACTTTGATCCTCTTAATTTTCAGCTGCTGCCAGGGAAAAAAAAAAAAAAAAAACTAAATATGCTAAAGATCAAAACTGTTTTAGATGTGGGTCAGACATTTCCATCTTACTATTATTATTATTTTTTTTTTTTTAGAAAAGGGTAGAGCTACTTTCCAACATTTGAAATAAGAGCACTTTTCTCACTTAACCAAGGAAATGAAGCCTGGAGAGATATATAGACATTTCACAGGCAGATTTTCACTAGATTGAGGTATGTCATAGAAATCTTGAACATTCAAGCACTCCGTAAGAGCTGATGTACCCAAGTCAGAACACCTGACAACAGAGAGAAAATTCAAATTCCTATTCCTTTAAAGGGGAAAAACACATATAACACAGTGGAAGAATGATCTTTATATTTCCATCTCTGTCTGTCTCTTCCTCTCACTCTCTCTCTCAAAAACACATACAGCCTATCACCACCAGCCCAGCTATTAATTATCTCAGGTAGAAAATTTCTCCAGATCCAATGTTAATGTTTTAGTTTTAAAAATCTTTCAACTGAAAGTATAACTGAAACTGTCATTGCCAAAGCCCCCAGATCTTGGCCAAAGAAGAGTTAAGAGGTGTACAAAGTATAAAAGTAGAACAAAGAGGCTGGGTGTGGTGGCTCACGCCTGTAATCTCAGCACTTTGGGAGGCCGAGGTGGGTGGGTCACTTGAGGTCAGGAATTCAAGACAAGCCTGGGTAACATGGTGAAACCCCATCTCTACTAAAAATATAATAATAAGCCAGGCATGGTGGCACATGCCTGTAATCCCAAGTACTCGAGAGGCTGAGGCAGAAGAATCGCTTGAACTCAAGAGGCAGAGGTTGCAGTGAGATTGCACTATTGCACTCCAGCCTGGGCAACAAAGCGATACTCTGTGTCTCAAAAAAAACCCAGGAAAGTAGAAGAAAGAAAGAATTACTACAATCACTAACGAACGGAGCATGTTTTGCTCTTATGATAGAGAAAATCATGTACCCCTAGACATGTACCCCTTTCTTTTCTAAGAGCACCTCGTTGTTATTAAAGTAATTCATGTTCACTGTAAAGATCACAAAAAGTATACAGAAAAAAAAGAACCAATCTTTAATCCTCTCAGCCAGAGAGAATTACTATTAATATTGTACTATATATCTTTTGGGTCATTTTGTCATGCACATATGTATTTGTGTACCTTAAATATACATGTAGTATAGATATAAAACATACACAAGTAGGGACTTATTAGGCACAGGGCTGTCTCCCGCTTCAAATTCCCACTTACTATGACATCATGAGCATTGTAACAATATACTAAATACTCTCAGAAAACATGACTTTTATTGGATGCATAACATTTAACCACAATTTATTAAAAACCCATTTTCCACTGATGGGAAAAAGTAGACTATTCTTAATATCAATAGTGCTGAAATAAGCATAATTATAAATGTATCTGAGCCTAAGTGCTTATTATGTCTTCTATTAATTATCTAACTTATTCTTCACAACCCTATGCCATAAATACTAACGTTATTCCATATTTGGTTGAGTAAACTGTGTCACAGAGAGGCTAAATAACTTACTGAAGGTTACCAGCTATTATTTAGATGAATCCAGGTTTCAATGTAGGCAGGCTGGCTCCAGAGCCAGAGCTCCTCATTTATTTGTGGCCAAATCTACGACAATCTTTACTGTTTCTAATCCATAAAATACAGTGGCTTATTCTGAAAAATCAATTAAATATTATTCTGGTGTTTGTTACAGGCAAGCCTACCTTCCTCCCAGCAGTGAGCCAGTTATTAACGGTTCCCCTTTTACACAAGCTTTCCTTTTCTCCCTGGGTTGTTGGATTAGCCTTATCACATGGTAACTTTTTATAACTTCTCCTGGGTCTGTTTTGAAACTATGTTTGCCTCCACTAACCTACAAACTGTTGTAAATTGTTTTGATTATTTTTGCCTTGAAGTATATTTTAATATTGATACGACAATTCCTCAATTATTTTCATTTTATAGTGAAAATTATGGCTTATTTTTCACAGTGGGATTTTAAGTGGCCTAGTAATAAAAATGAGTTTAAAAATAACTAATATCTTTACCATATTCCATACTTCCATACAGGAACAAGGTGCATCTCTCAGTTTATACAGCTGGTTTTCCCCTCACCTAAGTCTCAGATATTCTTCTTTTGGATATTGTGAAATAATTGTTTTTACTGTTAAACACAAATCCATTTAAAATCACTGTTGTTGGCCAGGCATGGTGACTCACACTTGTAATCCCAGCACTTTGGGAGGCCAAGGTGGGCAGACTGCTTGAGCTCAGGAGTTCAAGACCAGCCTGGGCAACATAGCAAAATCCCACTGCTAAAAAAATAAAAAATAAAAATTCGCCAGGCATGGTGACACACCTGTAGTGCCAGCTACTTGGTTGGCTGAGGCAGGAGGATCACTTGAGCACAGGACTACAGTGAGCTGCACGCCACTGTACTTCAGCCTGGGTGACAAAAGTGAGACCCTGTCTCAAAAATAAAATAAAATGAAATTAAAATGTCTGTTGTCTAAAAATTGATCAAATGGCATAAGTAAAGAAAACTGATGAGCAGTTAGGAAAACTGGATTCATGACTTTTACAAACTGTGGAGTCATCATGGGCAGCACATCACTTCCCCAGTGTCTCCCTTTCCGTGCCTACAGTATGGGGTAAATTATGCTTCTCGGAAATATGCACGTGCCTGAAATGTAGCCCTCAACATGAACTTTAAAGAAACCATATTCAGGCCAGGCAAGGTGACTCAAACCTATAATCCCAGCACTTTGGGAGGCCAATGAAAGAGGACTGCCTGAGGCCAGGAGTTTGAGACCAGCCTGGGCAACATAGTGAGACCCTGTTTTTCTACCAAAAAAATTTTTTCAGTAGTCGGGCATGGTGGCACACGCCTGCAGTCCCAGTTACGTGGGAGGCTGAGGTAGGAGAATCGCTTGAGCCCATGAGTTTAAGGCTAAAATGAGCTATAATCACACCACTGCACTCCAGCCTGAGCAACAGAGCAAGACCCCACCTCTTAAAAAAGGAAAAAAGGGAAAGAAAAAAGAAACCACATTTACTAAAACACTTCAGATGATAACGAAAAAAGTTCAGTAAGAACTGTGGAATACGCTGTATGTAATACAATGCCCCACCAACCCAAGGAGTCACACAAATTTGGTCATAGACTTCAAAGGATAAGTCTCAAACATCTCCTTTTGTGGAGACAGTGGAAGCAGTGGACGGTAACAGGAAAAGTATGGGCTCTGGAGTCAGAATTTGGCCTGCTATTGCTCCAAGCAAGTAACTACTCTAAGCTTGACTCACCAGTAAAGCAGGGAAAGTCATCCAGCGTCCACTAATTTCACTACACTATGTACCCGGTGTTACAGCAGGTGTTAAGCCAAATGTGATGTGTCTGCCTTCAAGGTGCTTAAAGCCTAGGGAGGAATACGTGGTGATGGGAATTCCATGATGAAGCACAGGTCAAGGGCCTGGAGCCCAGTTAGTCTGCAATAGTAATGGTAATCGACAATGGTACACTGTTATGTTGCAATTATATAATCAGTATCATTCTTCTTTATAAATAATGTTATGCATTTCCTGGAAAATAATAAGTCGATTATTGTATAACAAGATATAGAAAAGGGGTCTTTGGAGTCAAATGGTAGACCATCCTTTAAGTCTTCTAAAAAAATTTACAGCTGCAACAAACTAAACCATGATAGCTTTCCTCTAGATAGGAATTTTAATTTCATTTACTGTTACAGGAACTGTAAGTTCAGGAAACTAATGGTGACAGTTTGATTTATGAATTTTGACGTATTTCTTGAACTCGGATTACATTACAAAGAAGTGGAATTCTAAGCAAGCCAGATCTTGCCTATACATTCAATCTTCAAATCAATAAGCTGAGATTTGGTACAACTTGCTTCTGACAAGAGGCAAAACATACAGTCCAATTGAGGTAAGACATTGCCCTGTAATTTAAAAGTTCCTTAACATACTTTCAGAATTGAGCTAGAACAGCTTTTGGAATTCACACAAAAAACACTTCAGCTCTTTAATAGATAATAACGAGAGAAATTCAAGTCAGAGAGCATTTATGACAAGAATAAAAATTACTCTCATTCTAAAGAAAGTTCTCACATTTGTTTTCATTTTACTTCCTCCATAAAGCCCCATCTATTAGAAAAAGTAATATACACAGAATACAAAATATAAGTAGTACTTCGAACTTTGCAAATCCTTGTGAAATGTCGTCTACAAATTTCTATGTAAATACATGAAATGGGGAGACACTGGAATGAACTATATCTTTTCAATTCCAGAGGGACTGGTGGGGAGGGGAAAGGGAGGGGCAGGGAAGTATTATAGTTAGAGACATAAGGCAATCCATTATATACTTACATTTTTTTTTTTTTAAGACAGAGTCTCACTCTGTTGCCCAGGCTACAGTGCAATGGCACGCTCAAGGCTCACTGTAGCCTCAACCTATTGGGCTCAATCAACCCTCTCACCTTAGCACCCCCAAGGATGTGGAGTACTGGCTAATTTTTAAATTTTTTTGAGAAAGGGTCTTACTACGTTGCCCAGGCTGGTCTCAAACTCCTGGGCTCAAGCGATCCTCCTGCCTTGGCCCCCCAAGTAACTGGAAATACCGGCTATTTATTTTGTTAGAGACGGGAGGTCTTACTATGTTGCCCAGGCTGGTCTCAATCTCCTGGGCTCAACTGATCCTCCTGCCTCGGCTTCCGCAAGTACTAGGATTGCAGACATGAGATACTTCCTATACATGATCACATTTAATCCTCCCAACCCCACAAGGTGTAACTGCCCCTATTTTATACATGAAGAAGCTGAGATTCAGAGAGGTTAAGACACTTGTCCAAATTTAAACAGCTAATAGATAAGTCAACTAAGAGGCAACACTGAGTTTACTGAACTCTAAAGTCTCATAAGCTCTCTGCCTGTTGTAAGGTTCCTCTATGAAGAGCATACATGTGGATCCAATGTTACAAGCCAAGCAATGACAGAAAAGTCAGTGACAGGAGAACACAGTGCTCAAACATTTTCTGTTTCCTTTTTTTTTTTAACCCTCACTGAGGCTAGAACGCAGTAGCACAATCATGGTGCACTGCAGCCTCGACCTCCTGGGCTCAAGCAATCCTCCTACCTCAGTCTCCCAAATAGCTGGGACTACAGGCATTCACCAACATATTCAGCTAATTTTTAAATGTTTTTTAGAGATGGAGTCTTATTATGTTGTCTGGCTGGTCTCCAACTTCTGAGCTCAAACAATCTCCTGCCTCAGCCTCCCAATGTGCTTGCTGGGTTTACAAGCATGAGCCACTGCACCTAGCCCCCCAGGCATTTTCAATAGCCTGCCTGGAATTCCCCAATTAGACAGGCAGAGAGTTAGGGTATTGAAGCTTCCTATAAAGAAAGAAAAATGTGTATCTGGGAAAGAGAGTGAATTAAGCCATTATCATCCAGAAAGACCTTGGGAGATGGGTTTCATGAAAGACGAAACATCAAGGGAGGAGCAAAGACAAAAGTGGTGGTAACAGTGGTATAACTAAGAAGGGATGGAGGTTGCCAAAATAAAATTGAGTGATACCCAAATAAAATGTTTCATATGTCACAGTTTTACTGGTGATCAGTTTATGTATGTGTATCACACTAAAGACTTATTAAGTAAAACCAAAAACAGCAGCACACGTATACTGAAATATGCATCAGAATCAACAACCCATAACCTATTTACACACAGAAACTGATTTTAGGTAGAGTATCAGTCAGGGGGCAAGTAGAGGGCAGAACAGTAGAGTGAGGACTGTGGAAGAGAAAGTGTTTCTGCACATGTCAACAGGGTACCTGTGACCTTGAGTTCTGAAGGCCAAGTTAAGGTCACTCAGGGAAAGTATGAAGGTTGGGAAGTCCACACAGTGCTAGTATAGGCTGAAAATATAGAAGCTGGCCCTGCATGAGCACCAAAGGTCATGCCACCCTGGTCTATTTCACAGTTGCAAAAAGAAAAACACTAACACATATTAGTTAAGCATTTATTGTTTCTCTGCAGAGCAATCACTTGATCAATTATCCGAGTAACTGACAAGTCAGCCAGTACTGATGTACAAAACAGGTACTAATCCTCATTAAGAGCAACAACCTAAATAAAATCATTAGGAACTAGCCATAGATTTCTTTTTTTCAATTTCATGATTTAACAGGCAAATATGCTGCTTGAAAACATTTCAGACAGGAGGAAATAATAAAGGAGTTAATAATTTGCCTGTTCTTGGCTCCTCGCAACTAGATACAAAAGGCTGGAAAATAGTACACACCACCAAAAAACCCACTAAAAATTCATCATGTTATGAATGTTTAACAACTGTAAATTCAGTCTTAAATTTTATTTAAGATTAATGAAAAAACTGCATTCAGATCTACAAAGCCTAAACCTGGGATTTAAAAAATATTTTTTAATTACTTGAAATTTTATACAATACAGATGTTCTTACAATCTAAAATATATGATTTGGGTCAAATAAAACTATGGCAAATTACAGTAAATTAGAATATATTCAAACATAAAAAAGACTTTCAAAAATAATTACAGAATCAGAATTTAGAGGAACATTAATTTTCATTTGAAAAGTTATTTATTTTTACTAGTCTTTGTAAATACAGTCAGAAAATTATATAGTATATTTACACTCCTTGAACAGAACTGTGTTTTATTTGCTGTATATCCTCAGAACCTAAAAGTGTACTTGATACGTAGTAGACATTCAACATTCAATTTATTTTACAAATAAATTATCATTCAAGAAAAATTAGAAAAATTTACTAAATGCCTTCTATATGCCAGGTACAATTTAGATGCTGGGAGTAACATGATGAGCAACACAAAGTTAATGAAAAATGTATTACAAAGACTGTTTTATGTATCTAAATGAACCTGCCTTCAAAACTGAGAACTGAAGGGGCCAAATAAAGTTTGTCTTTAGATGTTGAACTTTTCCATATAGTACAGACTTACTTTAAAATTAAGGTATGCTTGTAATAAAAGGTTTATAGGCCATATATTTGACATGGGATCATGAAGTAAGTGACTGCTGGGAATCTTTTATATCAGGGAGAAGGAAGGAGGAAGAGGAAGGAGGAGGAGCAGGAAGGAGGAGGAGAAGGAAGGAGGAAGGAGGAGGAGGAAGGAGGAAGAGGAGGAAGGAGGAGGAGGAAGGAGGAGGAGGAGGAAGGAGGAGGAGGGAGAAGGAGGGAGGAGGAGGGAGGAGGAGGAGGGAGGAGGAGGGAGGAGGAGGAGGGAGGAGGAGGGAGGAGGAGGAGGGAGGAGGAGGAGGGAGGAGGGAGGAGGAGGAGGGAGGAGGAGGAGGGAGGAAGAGGAGGGAGGAGGAGGAGGGAGGAGGAGGAGGGAGGAGGAGGAGGAGGAGAAATTGAACAGCATTTCCATAACCTTTAGCAGAATGGACATACGGCCCATCCTAGTCAATAAAATTTCCTTGGCAGGCAGAAGGTAGATAAACTAGATCATCTGTCTGTCCGATTTGAAAAATGCATTTAGCTTTATGAAATAAAAATGTTTGGGTTTTCTTCTAATAAAGATTCACTTAAAGAGGTTATGACAACAGTGAAGAAAAGAAGAATGGGGAAGAAAAAGGTAAACCATACATTCCTTATTCTAACAAAGAAGAAGCTGAAGAATGCTTTCTTCATATTTTCAGCATTAGTATCTTTGTGCTTCTTACAATAGAAACCAAAACAGAATCTCCATTTAGGTCCACAAAACTTTAGAAGTAAACCAATCACTACAGTTGTATCAAGGAAATACTACGCAAGTTGAGAACAAAAAAACAAGGTAAGAATAAAAGTCAGTAAGGATTTGACACCTCCCTACCATGATGTGGTAAAGGGAAGTCTAGCAATTCCTTCACATTCAGGAAACACTACATCTATCACATGTACAGACTTAAGCATTAAAGACTCATGAGAATTTGGGGTAAAATACATTTCTGTGCAGATTTCCAATCTGAGGCCAGGTACCTTAGGAACCTTGATTCTCTTAAATCTTGCCCAAAAACAAATATCTCAAAGAAAGATGACCACCCTTCCAATTGATACCATGCTCCTGGCAGTCCAGTGCCTGTCCTTAGAGAGAAATGCTCCTGGCACAGCCAGCCCAGAGGACACATCACCCCCCTGTTCCTCTCTGACAGGCCTCACCACACAAACTTTTGCTACAGCTTCTAGTGCGTATGTGTCATTCCACCACTAAAGTGACTGTCTTCTCCAGAGCATGCAGCACACGGCAATTCTCACTCAGCAAGTGCTAGCTGAGTTAAATCACACCTGGTCTCTGGGCCTTGGGTTTCTTCATTTAGAAAATGATGGTGGAAATATCTTTTCAGCCCTTTCCACAGAGGTATCACAAGGCTCCAACAAACTCAAGCAGATGAAAAGAGGTCCAGAAAATGGAAAGGGCCACAAGAGTATAAGGGGGCCATCCACCAGGTGGGCACCATACTCACTGCAATGGATGAAGTTACACAGACAACACAGACACAGCTGGGCTTAAAAGACTCTTACTCAAAATTCAGAGGAATCAGGCAGTGCACAACGATTTTAGGAAAATTTGTGTCATAACTAGTTTTGAGATTCTGATTCAAAGAGGCAAGCATGGTCCCTAGATGCTGTCAGAATGGAAGCTTCACAGAACATATTAATACCTTGCCCGACTTACCCATCAAAGGATCCCTAAGGCTGGGAACATTCGTATTTGATGAATGGGTGAAATCAGAAACAAGGATGAGAGGATCCCCAGAGTTCCAGACTTCAACCGGGAGGGAGTCGAAGGGGTCTGGCTGGCCTAGGAGACCCAGACTGACCAGCCTCCAGCCTCAAGTCCCTCAGGAAGTCTATTTTAAACCCTTTTCTCCAACCTTTTGGAAAGTTCTCACCATTGTGCAGGGAAGCGAGCATAGGCCTGGGAACTCAATAGGCAAACAAATCTAAATTCTACCCTGGGCTCTGCACCTCACTAACTGGATGACCTCTCCTTAAAATGTGGTTACCAGAACCTGCTTTGCAAGGCTGATGCAAAGATTAAAGTTGATAATACATGTAATTCACTAAGCACAATGCCAGGACATAGTAAACACTAAACAATAAATCATCAGTCCCTTTTGTCTTCTGGGCAAAAGAGGAACCCAAATTAGGCTAGATGCTACGAAATCTCTCCCAACTCAGATCTTTAGTCTTGGAGCAAAGACAGAGCCAAATTTCCCTTAAAGCCCTAGCGGGGTTAGAAGTGAGATAACCCATCAAGACAAAACACTGAGAATTACTGGTCCCATGATAAGGACCTGCTACATAACCATCCATTCCATTTTCCCAAAACTATAACCAAAGTCATCTGAGTACTAGTGAACTCTATCCCTTGAGGCAACAATGAGCGAGGCAAGTATCTGTAACACCCAGCTGGAACCAGGACTTGGCTACAAGAATAAAGAAGACTCCAGCACATCCAGAATAAGATTTCGGTGTTGTGTCAGTCTTTGGAAGGAGGAAAAAAATCCCAGAGGTAATGCTTTCAGGTTCAGGCCTTTTGTTGACACAGTTAAGAAACTGGGAGAAACAGAGGCATTTGAGTTGATACTCAAAGAATGAACTCCTTCATACCCTCTAAACTGTTTGCTGAGAAATCAGCAGTGCTATTAGCAACTGCACAAGTGACAGGACACAGCATCGACTTCCTGTGCGCCCCAGTGACCTCTACACAGCAGCACTTGGGCACACTCCATATTTACTTATGGTGCAATCTGATCCTGACTTCAGTGAGTTATTTCACAAGCCTTTTAAGGGTTACTACATTTTGTTCCTATAAGAGGCCAGTCCAAATTAGCAACAAAAGAATAGTTAAACACAAGAAAAACCACCTCTTTTGTGCTCAAGAAAGGCAGTCCTGGTCATTAAAAAGGTAAAGTGTTTTATTCTCTATCAACTTTCTTTTGCAAAAATCAGTCCAGTAATTTCCCAAGGGGGAATTAGTAATCTCACTCTCCTGAAGATGAGGACTGCCAAAATGGTGTGCCCATACACTAAAAGTGCAAGTTGTCTAGCATTTGGTTCTGTGCCATGTCTCACAGGAATTATTCCAGTAGTTATCAATGGCTGCGTAACAAACTACCCCAACATTTAGCATCTTAAAGTGGCCATTTTATTTTCAGTCCTTCTCCCTGCCTTTGGTTTTCAGACTAGATGATTTCTAATGATGTATCTTAAAGTGTACTGGCTCTTCCCTCTGTGATCTTTCTTGAGGTTAAGCACATTAGGTACTTTTTTTTAAATTTTAGATACTATATTTTTCAGTTCTAGAATTTCCATTCGGTTCTTTTTTATAGTTTCTCTTTCTCTGCTGAGATATCCTATCTTTTCACTCTTATGAAGCGTTATTTCCTTCACATCCTTGAGCATGGTTACATTTGCTACTTTAAAATCCTTGTCTGCTAAGCCCAGTAGCTGAGTCCTCTCACAGTCAGTCTCTGTTGATTATCTTTTCAATTGAGAACAGGTCACATTTTCCTGAACGTCAAGTAGTTTTAAACTGTATCCTGGACATTACAGGATATATTATGCTGTAGCAATTCTGGATTATATTATATTCCTCTAAAGAGTGTTGGTTTTTTTTTTAGAGGGCAATTATCAATTATCTACAGTGTAAGTTGGACTTACACTGTAAACTCTAGGGTGGGAGCTCAAATCTCAATACAATTACTTCAACCTTAGCTTAGCTGCTTGGAGCCTGCCCCGCACGTGTGATTCAGGCATTAGCAGAGATTTAGGTAGTTGACACCCAGAGTTTAGGGTCTGTTTTCTACTTTCCACAATTGCCCCCTCACTTTCCAATGCTATGGTTGCCCTCAAACTGTTCTTTGATTCTTCAAGCTAGAAAGACTGAAGATTTTGTGGCTGACTTTTCACTGCCCTGCCTGCCACATACTGTGTCATTCCCTTCTTCCAAGTGTCAATTTCACTCCAGAATCTGCCCATTTGTGTCAAATTTGAGTGTCTTCACATGACTGTTTTTTGTCCGAAGTTTATAATTGCTATTTGAAGAAGGATCAGTCCAACAGTAACTTCCTGGGGTACTAACAGAAGCAGGACCTACATCACTTGTTTGTTTTCCCTACTTTTCACTTTTTCTCATAATATTATAGGTCATAAATTCAGAAAGGGCTTTGCCCAGTAGGGGGGCCCTGATCAATGTGGCATCAGCTGGGCAAGTAAGAAACTGAGGATGGATCTACTCCCAAGGTGGTTTCTCACACACATCTCATACCTTGGTGTTCATTCACTAGGCTTTTCCTCTCTCCTCATTGTATCTTATCTTCCAGGGCTTTTCCGTGTGTATTCAGCAACTCACAGCAAGGTGATATCTGGGAATCTATACTTCTTACATGGTGACTGGCTTCTAAGAAGCCAGAAATAGAATCAGCTAGACCAGTTACGGGTTATGCTAGAAATAGTATAGGATCATATATTTGATTCCTCACAGCAGCCACAGGGCCTGCCCAGATTCAAGTGGAGAAACAGATGCCAACCCTTGGCAGAGGAGTGGCAAAGTCATACTGCAAAGAAACACATGTACAATGCAAGACATTCTGCCACCATCTTAGAAAAATATAATCTGGCACAAATTTAATTAATATTTAACTAAGCAAATCAAATGCCACCCAAAGTAAAACTCCAGAAAAATACAGAAAGGTGAGATCAATCTGAAGCATATGGTCCAATTGCCCTGAGATCTTTCTTACCATTCTCTCTAATTCTCGATCTAATTACCTTTAAGCTGTTCTGCACATAAGAGGTTTCTAAAAGCAGCCTACTAGGTCCTCAAAGACTTCATACTTAAATATTATATTCCTTTTATACCCATTTTAAAACACCTAGAAGAAAAGGCTTATGATGCTATCATCCATAAACATAGGATATAGATCTAAGCTTTGTTTTTTCTTAATAGGCAATAATAACTAGTGTTTATTAAATATCTACTGTGTGTCAGAAATTTCTCTAGGCTCCAAAGAGCCTATATATTAACATATACATATATAGATACATACGTGTATGTATACATAGGGGTGTGTGTATGTGTATACATATAAAATATACATCTCTCTATCCAAGCTACTTTCTAAGCACCTCAGGTTTTCACTCCAAAAGAGTGAATGTCTGCCAAAGACTATATTCTAAACGAAGCTATACACGTATAACACATACTAAGAAATCCTCTTACCTTGTCTTGGTTATCTTTATTCTTGTAACACAGATTTCCAATCAGACGAATAAGATGAGACTTAAACCCCTCGGCCACATTGGAGATGTCACCTTCTGCTCTCACGCAACCACAATTACTGAAGATGTTTGTGGTTTCCTTTCCAGTTACATGAATCACCCGTAAAAGATCTATAACCAAAAGAGTAAACTTCATTTTCCACAGAAAAGTAACTTTTAGTATTTTGTACTAATAGTTTTCCATAACCAAATCTAATTTATTTTAATAGACTAAAGGTAGAGCACAGAAAGCTTTAGGCTCTTCTGCATTTGCTTTAAATTTTGTGACTCTAGTTTTGGGGAGATAAGCCATAATGACTACCCCAACTCAGAGTTTCTATTTATCTACAAAGAAAAGTTAGCTAAAAGTTTGCTAGCATCTTTCTTACAAAAAGGTTTCCAATCTCAACTTCTTTATGAAAGAACTCTTCTAATAACTTCAGTCAGTGAAGTCTAAAACACAATATCTATCCACAATGACGCATATGACAGAAACCAAGAAGAGTGCTTATTTTTCCCTCATCCGACTGGCCAAATCATCAGAAGCCAGCATGTGTTCTCCATACTTCACTCCAGCTACCTTCAGGAGAAAGAACTTACTACTGCTCTACTCTATGATCACCTCCAGGCAGCCAATGAAAACAGACAATCTTCTAGGAACTGCATTTCAGTGTTTCCGCATTTAACCCTCTCAACAAACCTATACAGGAAAGTATCCCTTTCCCAATGTTATAATGAAGAAAACAACAGGCTCAGAAAAGTGCAGAGCTGGGATGGCAACCCACATCGAGCCTGGCTCCAAACTCAGGCTCTTTCCATAATCACTCAGTGTCCCAGGTTCACGGTGTTTTATTCAAATTATCACTAAAAGCACTGTACTCAAAATAAAACACTGATGAGGAATTCTAAGGATCTTCCTCTACAGCTCACTGCTAGCTCATCTACCCTGCTAGACACAAAGTCATCATTCTCAGTACACTCGTCTCCAGAGTAAGTATCATCTTTTTAAAGGAAAAAATTGCAAATAATGCATAGCAAACCTAAGCACAGCCAGCCACAAGGAACAGGTTCTACGTCAATTATTTTGCAAACAGCTTTTTAGCAAGGTTGGTAATACTTTTAACAATGGTTTCTTGTTTAAAACCACTTTCTCATAAGATTTGTATATATAATGTGTATAAAACACCATTCTATGTGTTCACTAAATGTAAATGGGAAAAATTTACTGCCACATTGTGCAAAGCTCTAGTAATATAAAACCACAATCATCATCACAAACCTCCCCTGCCCCACCACCTTCATCACATCCTATACTGATGAAACATCTATCATGTGCACCTACAGGCATTGTTATCCTCATGTTACTGAGAAGGAATCTTCAGTTAAGCAGAAGGGAAGTGGCTGAAAAACCATGTGGGCTCAGGTTTATCTGGCCCGCCTGAACTGTTACAACACTGTGATTCCTCTCAATAAAATATATTCACAAAATTCCCAAAAGTACACTGAAAATTAAGGATTTGTATTTGTATTTACATTACAGTATGACGAGCCAAAGATTTCTTAGCTAAAAATACAATGTGTGATATTTCACTCACCAATCACTCTTTCCAGCAAGCCAGGGAAAACCTGCAGATAGCCGAGCAGCTCAGTATTCGCAGTCATTTCGCACAGGACGTCGAGAAGCCTAATCGTAGCCAGTGCCTCCTAGAAAGAAAATAAAACATAACTTTAAAGCATATTTTAAGTGAAATGATTTAACTGTTATAAATAACTGTAAGAGAATAAAATATTTCAATAAATTTAAAGTCAGGGCTTGTAATAAGTCAAAGAGAAAAACAAAACTATGAAGAACAAAACAGAAGTACGAAATATGTACACGACTCATCATTTTCACTAACAGCAGACATCTGCCATCAAGAATGCAAGATTATGTGTCATTATGTGTCTTCTTGGAGCAAAGAGTCAGAAAAGTTCTTATTCAAGCAAAAAGACATTCCAACAGTGGAATAAATGTTCAAAATTACTAGCTACGTACATGACATTTATGCAAATACTTTCTTTTTAAAGCATTCCCAGCATGCAAATTCCACTTTAAAGATACAAATAGCCCATGAAATACATTAATTTCTTGTCCACAGAAATCCTGTAAAATGCTGTGGTTGAAAAAACTCTGGCTTTAAGAACTTGCATAATTTCTGGGTAAATATGAACTTCTATGCAATATCTTGGTAGATCAGAAAGACAGTATTATTTGAAAACGCTACTTCACATAGCTACTAAATAATTTATTATCAAATACACTGCATGACCAAGAAACTGCCCGGTACCAACTGCATAGCATTAGTCTATATAAAAATTTTAAATGTAACTTTTGTATAGATTTTGAACCCCATTTTTAAAGTACCCATTATTTGACAAAATGTGGCAGAGATTATAAAGTTAGTCCATAAAGATAACATTCTTCACTTTGGGAGGCCGAGGTCAGAGGATCACTTGAGGTCAAGAGTTCAAGATCAGCCTGGTCAATATGGTGAAATCCCGTCTCCACTAAAAAAATATAAAAATTAGTCAGGCGTGGTAGCGGGCGCCTGTAATCCCAGCTACTAGGGAGGCTGAGGCAGGAGAATCATTTCAACCCAGGAGGCGGAGGTTGCAGTGAGCCAAGATCATGCCACTGGACTCTGGCCGAGGCAACAGAGCAAGACTCTGTCTCAACCAAAAAAAAAAGAACATTCTTCAAAAGAAAGACAAATTACTTCCTTGTTAATGCTAAACATGTATTTACTGCTTTCTAATTAAGAGATTTAAAGGTAATATATTAATACAGTATTCTGAAATCTCAAAATAAATAGCAAGAAACAACACATATTTTTAATGTCTTGGATCTTTAATTTTATATCACAGCCTTCTTTTGCTAAAGAGTTAAAGGGGAAAAATCTCGATTAGAAGTCTAAAGTTAGTACCATATTAAAACGAGTCTTGACCAAGTCCATCAATTTCACAAAGCTTCAACAACCTCTTTTGTTAAAGGCGTAGTTGCCCAGATTGTTTTCTTCAGATACCACTGCTCCTTCAAGAATAGACCTGGGGCAGACCATGCAAAAGGTAACCGTGGACACCTCGTCCTAGCAGATAACAAAGACGCTATTACAGGCTACTAGGGTCATGTCAGAAATTCAGAATCAGAAACAACTTGATGAGGCTCCCACTGGCCAGCGGTGGCACATTAAACAACAGAAAGAATTACGGCAGCAGACTGAAAACAAAGTGAGTGATTTTAAAGCTATGGCTTCCTGATGAAAATAAAACAAAACAAACCAACTCACTGGTCATCTTTGAATGATGCCACAAAACCAACTCATTACTCTGAAGATTGGTAATCAAGGGGGAAAACAATCAAGCACTTATCCTGCCTTTCCTCATCCCGTGTACCTCACAGAACCTAAGAATTGATTAGGGAAAGTTTCTCTTTAAAAAATATTCCTGCTAATAAACAAAGAATGAACAATAATGTTAAAATGCCACCATTCTGCAACCCCTAAAGAATTCATGGATCTAGGTCATCATTCATGACTGCTAATATCACAGAGAGATAACCGAGCCTCATGTGCCTCTTGATGAAAACAGTATTACCAACAACGAAACACTACTGCAAAAATAAACAAAAAAAATACCTAACCCAAATCTGAATATGCCTCTGGAACTAATTTTCATTCACTGGAAATGCAAGGTACAGAAGAATATGTTAAGTGCCACCCTGGAGACATACTCATCAAAATCTGAAATCTAGAAAAGTCTATGGGAAAAACAAGCCAGTTTCTCCAACAAGTAAGTAGCAAAGAGGAAAAAAAAGAAGAGGGAAGGCGAACCTATACACTAGAGTAAAGTTATGTCAATCAGTTGCAACATACGGCCCTTCTCTTTATGCTGTTTCAACAAAACAAACTTGAAAAAGATTATTAGACAATGGGGGAAATCTGAATAGTATTTATTTGATAATACATGTTATTATTAGTTATTTTAGATGTTCACATCGTATTATACTTGTATCTGATGACTCCTTATCTTTTAGAGTAACTGATGAAATATGTTGGAGCTTTGAATCAGTCCACGGCAACTGGCATAAGAACGAGTGGAACTGTGGAGGAAAGAAGAATGGTGATGAAGGGGAAGCTGCTGAAGCCAGGGGATGGCAGATGGAGTTTAAGTACACTTTCTTCTTAGTCTATGTTTGAAATTTTCCACGTTAAAACGACATGAATAAAATTAGAGGTTGGAAGAGATGAACTGGAAGTCTCCTTCCAGCTCTTAAATTCTATGATATTAACTAAAATAAACCTAAAAGAAAATTAATCTATCCCCACCTAACACATCCCCAATTTTAGTCATTAAAATCATTTTATTAATGAAGTGTTTTTAATGAGCATCTGGAAATTAGTAATGAAAGAACAGCCAGGAAAATTTACTCTCTTAAAAAATAAGATTAATGAGCAAAATGCCCTTCCAGATATTTAAAAGTCTTATGAAACTAATATTAATTAAATCAGGCACTAGCGGGAAAAAAAAAAAAAAAAAAAAAGACAAGCAAATGAAGGGAATATTGAGAAAGATTTTGAAGTGAGCAAAAAAAAAAAAAAAAAAGATTAGTCTCCTGTCTAACTCACCTGTCTCAGTTAACCCTGTCATTTAGTATCTTTGAGCAATTTTACAGCTTTGTGAGTTACAGAAAACTTATATTAATACAGAATTATTCCTGTCCATTAAAATGCAAATTAGTTATATCTGCCTGGACTGCAACTCCTTTCTCCGTAGATCAGTTTTTGCATTTATTTGTATGTTCATTTCAGTGTTCCTTTATGGCATATAAACACATCTCTCTCTGAATTCTCCCTTCTCCAGCTGTTAACATCTTACTGGTTCCCTCCAATTTGTTTGGAGGGAACCAGTAATTGCCCAAATAAATAAAAGAATTTAGGATATGATACAGGTAGGTGGGAGGATCCTCAAGCCCAGGAGCTGGAGAATACAGCAAGCTATGATTGTACCACTACACTCCAGCCTGGGCAACAGGGCAAGACTCTGTCTCAATTAAGAAAAAAAAATTAGTGGAAAGGATAAGATTATTCACTAAATGGTACTGAAATAATAATGAACAGATAACATTTAGGGAACATTAACTTGTACCAATCGGCATATTAAATGTTTATATTCAAATACAACCTGGCTGGGCACGGTGGCTCACGCCTATAATCCTAGCACTTTGGGAGCCTGAGGTGGGTGGATCACCCAAAGTCAGGAGTTCAAGACCAGCCTGGCCAACATGGCGAAATCCCATCTCTACTAAAAATACAAAAACTAGCCGGGCATGGTGGTGGATACCTGTAATCCCAGCTACACAGGAGGCTGAGGCAGGAGAATCAGTTAAACCCGGGAGATGGAGGTTGCAGTGAGCCAAGACCTCACCACTGCATTCCAGCCTGGGCAACAGAGCAATACTCTATCTCAAAATTTAAAAAAATAACAATAACATAACCCATTTCAAGAAAAAGAAGGGCAGAGAGAGGATGAGTAACTTTTCCAAGATCATATACCTGTAACAGAAGAAATCAAGATTCAAACCCAGTCAGTCTCACACCAAAGATTTTATAATCTTGAATAGTCAAAAGACATAAATAATTCATTTGGATCCATAACTCACTCCTTGCTCAAAAATAAATTCTACATAAATAAAAAATGAGAACTAAGTACTGAAAGAACTAGACAATGTAAGTGTATATTTCCACGATCTAAGTGGAGAATTTACTTAAAAAACAAACAAACAAAAATCTTCTTGGCTGTCAGCTCTCAAAAAAAAAAAAAAGAAATCCAGAAGCCAGAAGGATAAAATTGATAACCTTAATTAAACACAAACAAAAAACGACTAAAAGGCTAACAGAACATCAGAAATAAATTCAAACAAAAATTACGTGAACAATAGTTTACTGTATGTATGACAGAAAGATTAATTTCCAGAAAATGCTTTTCAATAAATGCATTTTAAAGAGTAACCTAATATGCAAAACAAACAATGGTCACTGAAAAACATTAATGAGAAATAGTAATTAAATCAGATCTGCAAAGGGCAGCTCATGCAATCTTGTGTTGCACTGGTGTGCAATTTAGAAATCTCTCTAAAGTTTTTAAAAATACCTAATTCTTCGACCCAGCAATTCAACTCCAGGAATTTATAATCTCAGATTTACTTGTCCGAAATTTGTACAAGGATGTTCACTATAACATTATTTATAAAGGTTAAAAGAAAAAAAAAGCCACCTGAAAGCAGCTGAAACGTCTATAGGGAACAAATGAAAAAATTATGATATGTCTATATAATTAAATAAATAAATATAAATACGTCTATATAATTAAATATTATTTATTAAAAACATACAATGAATATACACATGCTAAAGTGCAAAGATGTACAAGTTATATCATAAATAAAAATAGCAAGTTGAAGAATAGTGTAAAAAACGAAAACAAAAAACATATAGGTGCATACATACGAAAAAAGACCTTTGAAAAGAAAACAAAAAAAAAGGGACATGAATATAGATCTACAGAAAACAAACGGAGACTGGGCAAAAAGGGGAAAACTTTGTAACTTTTTTTTTTTTAAGATGAGAGTCTTGCTCTGTCGCCCAGGCTGAAGTGCAATGGCACAATCTCGGCTCACTGCAACCTCCACCTCCCGGGTTCAAGCGATTCTCCTGCCTCCACCTCCCGAGTAGCTGGGATTACAGGCATCCGCCACCACGCCAGGCTAATTTTTGTATTTTTAGTAGAAACAGGGTCTCACCATGTTGGTCAGGCTGGTCTCAAACTCCTGACCTCAGGCGATCAGCCCACCTCAGCCTCCCAAAGTGTTGGGATTATAGGCCTGAGTCACCAGGCCCAACTGAAACTTTATGTTTCACTGACTTCAGCTTAAATAATTTTTAACAACAAAGCAAATACTATTTGCCTAAAACAAACATTTAAGCCCTTCATATGTGGAAAAAATGCACTATTTATTGCAGAATATGTATTAAATATGTATTATGTAGCTAAATATGTAATACCTACTGCATAACAGGTACTACAGTATGGTCTAAACTGGGGTTGCAAAGATTAAAACAGAATGCAAATCCCACAACCTGAGGACAATTATTGTAATATATGGGTATCAGAAAATACAAAGCTAAAAAGAATGTTTTTTAAGCTTTCAGAGAAAAGGCAAGGTTTGCCACAAGTGAACAAGATTCAGAACTGACAAAAATATATCAAGAACTGGAAACAAGTATACAAAATATATCAAAAGACAGGAATAAGTACATTAACATGAGAACCCAAAACTATTTTTATAAAGAAACATATGAAGAAAACCTTGGGATTTTAAAGCCAAACAATTACATCAATTAAAAAACACGTGCTATAAATACAACTGTTTCCATTCTCCCTTTTCGGTCACAGCATTGAGAACTTTATTGAATATCTATCTTCTCCTAAAAAGATCACCAATGAGTAAATGCAGTGGTTTGGCAGAAGAATGGCTGGGGAGGAGGAGGCTGGTGGAAAGCCCTGTCTGTAGCTTTTGCTGGTTTCCATGGCATAACTACTTTCCACCATGGATGATTTCAAGGTACCAACAATTTAACAATCAGCTCATAAATTTCTAAGCACTCAATAATCAACTCTTAGAAGTTACCATAGGCCAGCTCCAGCATACCACTTGGTCTTTGGCATATGTAAATACTGGCATAAGGGGTCCCCTTTAAAAAAAAAAAAGTATGACATATCTACATTAATATGCACAAGTCATAAATGTATAACTCAATAAATTTCCAAAAGTAAATTAATTTGGCTTTGCAAAAGAAAACTGCCTATGTTTTTTTGTTGTTGTTGTTGTTTTTGAGACAGGGTCTCACTCTCCCCCAGGCTGGAGTGCAGCAGCACAATCGCAGCTCACTGCAGCCTCAACCTTCTGGGCTTAGGCAAGCCTCCCACCTCAGCCTCCCCAGTAACTAGGACCACAGGCGCACACCACCATGCCCAGCTAATTCTTTTTTTTTTTGTACAGATGGAGGAGTCTCCTTATGTTGCCCAGGCTGGTCTCCAACTCCTGGGCTTAAGCAATCCTCCCACACCTTGGTGCCCCAAATTATTGGGATTACAGGTATGAGCCACTGTTCCCAGTCTAAAATTTTCCATTCCATTAATATATAAAAATACTTCCGATCTTAGAGAAAAAAGTCTGAAGGAAAAATAAAAGTTTTCCTAAATATAAAAAGTATTTTCAGGAATTTCTCACTACAATACTGAAATCACCTATCCTTTAATCAGAAGTGCCTTGAAAAGTTTAAAGATGTGATCTGTCTTTTCTCTGTCTCCTAGAGAATTTTTAAAACTTTTCTTAAGCACGACTCACTGCTCCTCCTGCTGGAAACAAAGGCAAATCTATCTCCAGAAAGTAAACGCAAGCCCCTGAATAAAGACCTTTCTTTTCTATCATAGAAAATGAGAACTAAAGTAACCACCTGATTATAAGACCTAACATGGTCTATATGACAAAGCACAGAAAATCAATACCAAAATGGTCCTGAACAAAAGTATATTCACAAAAAAGGAAATACACTCTCGTGGTCGAGCAGTCACAGCCATGAGCTACATTTACAACAGGAGTTAACAATTTCACAGTATTACACACTACTCTCTGGGAAACACTACGGACCACATTCTCTACCTTCCCACCTGTGGACAGTGGATGAGTATCCACTCTGGATTCCAATCCCTCTCCTCCAGTCTCACCCATCTGCCAATGGTGATTCCAGCATCAATTACTCCCTCTCTACCTGGCCATTCATATCAGCATACAAAGGAACTCTCTATCATCTTCTATTAAAATGTGTTTAAATCAGCTTTATTGAGGTATAATATACATGCAATGAAATAATCCATCTTAAGTATACAGTACAGAGTTGCGTCAAGGTATACAGCTAAATGCCACATTCTACTATCCAGAAAGTTCCCTCGTGTCCCCCCACAATCAATTCCACTCCTTCATTTCCAGATCCAGGTAACATCTGATCTATTTTCTGTCATGACCGATATATCTGGCCTGCTACAGAATCCCACAGAAATGGAATCAGCCAGCATGTTCTCTAGTCTGTCTGGCTTCTCTCCCTCCACACTTTTGAGATTCTTCCCTGTCGTATCACAAGTGCATCCTTTTTACAGCTGAGTGGTCCAGAGAAAGAATAATTCTAACTTTATCACAGAAGAAAGGAGAATAGATAAAAACAGCAAGTTCTGAAGTAAAGAGGAGGGACAGAGAATTAACACAAGCTCCCTTCCACGTCCTGATAAAACAAGACCTGAATGATCTAAGGTAGGCTTAAGGAGAGTAAAAAAATAGTTTAAATAATTAACCAGGACAGTATACAACTAGGAATCTTCTATAAAGAAGAGAAGAAGCGAAGAAGCAAGCCGTCTAGAAAGCAGTTTGGAAGTATGTATTAAGAGCTTTAAACATGTGATATCCTTATACATAGCAATCTCACTTCTAAGATTATGTCCTAGGACAACAGCTGTGGAAACCGTGCACAGATGTAACTATAAAGGCATGTACTACAGTATTATCTAAAATAAGTAGAAATAAGAACAACCTACTGCCAGATGTGGTGGTTCATGCCAATAATCCCAGCACCTCGGGAGGCCGAGGCAGGCAGATCACGTGAAGTCAGGAGTTCAAGACCAGCCTGGCCAATGTGCTGAAACCCCGTCTCTACCAAAAATACAAAAATTATCTGGGCATGGTGGTACACACCTGGAATCCCGCTTATTTGGGTGGCCAAGACAGGAGAATTGACTGAACCCAGGAGGCAGAGTTTGCAGTGAGTCAAGACTGTGCCACTGTGCTCCAGCCTGGGCGACAGAACAAGGTTCTGTCTAAAAACACAAAAACAACCTAAATGGCCAACTACAGGGATTTGGACAAATAAACAGGAAACTCTTTACTTGAAATGTTATGTTGGCTTCTTTTTTTTTTTTTTTCTGAGACAAGGGTCTCACTCCATCACCCGGGATGAAGTGCAGTGGGGCAATCATGGCTCACCACAGCCTCAACCTCCTGGGCTCAAGTGACCCTCCCACCTCAGCCTCCCAAGCAGCTGGGTCTATAGCGTGTGCCACCATGCTCAGTTAATTTTTGTAGTTTTTGCCAAGACGGGGTTTCACCATGTTGCCCAGGGTGATCTGAAATTCCTGGGCTCAAGCGATCCTCCCACCTTGGCCTCCCAAAGAAGTGGGGTTACAGGTGTGAGGCACCGTGCCCAGCCTATGTTGGCATTTATTTTAAAAGACATTTACAATGTATTATTTATTTATTCATTCAGCAAATATTTGCTAAGTGCCTACCATATACATAGAACTATGGACACAACAGTCAACATTTCTGCCCTCCTAGAGCTTACATTCTGAATAAAAAATGGGAACCTGCAAACGGAAGGCACAGAAAGGCTCCACTTTTAATAGATACCTATGTGCACTGTCTATGTCTGTGTGCATGTATCTGATGTCATTTGCCTAGAAAATTAACCAGAATTTGTTTAAGTCATTGACTCTGGATGGTAGGAATAAGGACACAGTTTTCCCTTATCTAAATTTTCTAACTGTTCTCATATATGGATACATTATTTACATAATTTTTTTAAAGCTTTTAAAAAAGAATTCTCATAGAGGACTTGACTGAGTTAGAAAATCTGTCCATTCTCTTTTACCTGAGATCGGGAAATCTCCCTCCCTTACCTCATCATCAGGAGGCTCCTCAGAGGCCAACTTGAGCACTGTCTTGCACTGATCCACAAAGGTGCTTGCAATCAACTCAGCATGCCGCAAAAACACAGGGATGTCATCCGTGGTGAGTGGCTCATCACTCGTTATCTTGGCTATCATAAGGTCTAACAGTGTAACTCTGTAAAACATAAAGGATTTCTGCATGAATCTATAAGACTTAAATTATACAATGCTAAAAATACCTAGGAAAGCAACTTTAAGGGAATATTATTATTTTAAATTCCTTACCTTGCTTATCATGTCTAGCTAGGAAAAACATGAATAAAGTTAATCTTCATCAATCACCTATTTTTTAAATTCTTAGTTTCTTTGACGTGTCTTGGCCACAGAAACTAGAATTGCTTAATGCACCTTTTATGTCTATTACTTTCAACGTGAAAATAATTCAACATTTTAGAAATGCTCAGTTTTTTTGTATGAATACATCTACAATACAAGGAACAGCAAAGTGAAATGGGCTAACATTTATTCACTATTTTCTACAGAGCTAAGCATTTTACACATGTTGTATCATTTAATCCTCACAAAAACTCCATGAGGCAGGTACTGTCATTAGTTTCACATTAAAAGTGGGTAAATAAGGCTTGGTGAGGTTAATTCACTTTTCCAGTGTCACAAAACCACTGAGAGTCTAAGCTAGGATTCAATCTGTGCCCTGAGCCTGGTGCTTTAACCACTCATTTGATAGTCTTTATTGTGAAACTTTACTATTTGTTTTAGTTTACAAAAACACAAATCTGAAGACCAAGACTGTGCCATTTTTACATCAATATATAAATTACCAAATAAATATTTCTTTTCAACCATCTCTTTCCTTCTCCTAGGAAAAATGAATCACACATAGGTCAATCTGTCTAGCATATATCAATTAGGATATTTGATCAAAATTATATTTTGATTTGGGATTATATGTATAATTCTCATTTCTACAGAAGAAAGGGTATGAATATCTAAGCTGCTTATTAGCAAATAAGGGTAAGTACACTCAAATTAGGCATGGAACATTTCTTACCAAGAGAAAAATTTAAATTATTTACTGCTTCAAGTAAGAAATAAAACTATACCAAACGCTTCCTGTACTGTGGCCAAATGATGGGAAATATCATCAGTCTGGAAAAATCACCTACAGACCTTAATAATTTTCAAAACTCCTAAAACCTCAGATTTCTTGTGGCAATAATTAATTCAAAATAAAACAAATACACAGTCCACTCAGTTGAGCACAGTATTAGAGAATTTCTGTTTTCCCTTACTTATATATAATCTTTAAAAATAAATTGAGGCTAAAAGTTCTAAAGCTTGAAATAAAAACTCAACAGTCATCAGAATAGAACCTCTTGAAAGTACAAAAATGCACAGCACCTATGAAACACAATGGAGAACACAAAATATCCAGGTAACAATCAACTGGATGGAACAGTACCTCACATCTCAGTATAAACGTTGAATATAAATCATATAAATGCTTCACTTAAAAAGATACACATTGGCAGAATGGATTAAAAAAAAAAAATTACAAACCAAATATCTGCTGTCTTTAAGAGACTCACCTGAAACATAAGGAGTCTTACAGAATCAAACTAAAGGTGGTGGAAAAAGATATTTCATGCAAATGGAAACCAAAAGTGAGCAGAATAGCTCTTCTTATGTAATATAAAAGAGACTTTAAAGCAACCAGTAAAAAACGACAAAGAAGGTCATTATATGATGATAAAAGTATCGATCTAACAGAAGATATTACAATCCTAAATATATATGCACCTAACTCTGAAGCTCCCAGATTCACAAAACAATTACTAGACCTAAGAAAAGATAGACTACATGACAGGCCACAAAGCGAGTCTCAATAAATTTTTTCAAAATCAAAATATATTGGCCGGGTGTGGTGGCTCACACCTGAAATCCCAGCACTTTGGGAGGCCAAGAAGGGCAGAGCACCTGAGATCAGGCATTCAAGACCAGCCTGGCCAACATGGTGAAACCCCATCTCTATTAAAAATATAAAAACAACTAGCCAGCCGTGGTGGCAGGGGCCTGTAATTCAGCTACTCAGGAGGCTGAGGCAAGAGAATTGCTTGAACCCAGGAGGCAGAGGTTGCAGTAAGCCAAGATCGTGCCACTGTACCCCAGCCTGGGGCGACACAGCAAGACTCAGTCTCAAATAAATAGATAGATAGATAGATAGATCGATAGATAGAACTATATCAAGTATCTTCTCAGACCACAATAGAATAAAACTAGAAATCAATTCCAAAAGGAACCCTCAAAACTATACAAATACATGGAAATTAAACAAGCTGCTCCTACATGATTTGGGGGTTAACAATGAAATCAAGACAGACATTTAAAAGTTCTTCGAAATAAATGATAGCAGAGATACAAGTTATCAAAACTTCTGGGATACAGCAAAAGCAGTGCTAAAAGGAAAGTTTATAGTGCTAAATGCCTACATCAAAGTCTGAAAGATCACAAACTGACAATCTAACATCATACCTCAAAGAACTAGAGAAACAAGAACCAACTAGGCCAGGTGTGGTGGCTTACACCTGTAATCCCAGCACTTTGGGAGGCAGAGGCAGGAGGACTGCTTAGTCCAAAAGTTTGAGACAAGCCTGGGCAACATGGTGAAATACTGTCTCTACAAAATATTAAAAAATTAGTTAGGCATGGTGGTGCATGACTATAGTCCCAGCTACTTGGGAGGCTGAGATGGGAGGATCACTTCAGCCGAGGAAGGTCAAGGCTGCAGTGATCGTGTCACCGCACACAAGCCTGGGTGACAGAGCACAACCCTGTCTCAAGAAGAACAAGCCAAACCCAAAGCTAGCAAAAGAAAAGAAATAACAAAGATCAGAGCAGAACTAAATGAAATTGAAACAAAAGATCAAAATACAAAATATAAAAGTTGGTTCTTTAAAAAGATAAATAAAATCGATAGATCATTAGCTAGATTAACCAAGAAGACAGAAAATTCAATTAGCTCAATTAGAAATAGAAATGGAGACATTATGGCTGGCACCACAGAAATACGAAAGACCATTTAAGACACTATGAACACCTCTGTGCAAACAAACAAGAAAATTTAGAGGAAATGAACAAACCTCTGGAAACATACAACCCTCCTAGCTTGAATCAGAAAGAAATAGCAGGTCTGAACAGACCAGTAACAACCAGTGAGACTGAATCGATAATAACAAAAATTGCCAAAACACAAAAAGACTAGGGCCAGATGGATACATGGCCAAACTCCACCAGACATTCAAAGAATTGGCATCAATCATACTGAAACTATTCCAAAAGGTTAAGAAAGAGAGAATCCCACCTAACTCTTACCTATGAAGCCAGTATCATTCTGATACCAAAAGCAGGCAAGGACATAACAAAAAACTACAGACCAATATCCCTGATGAACATCAGATGCAAAAATCCTCAACAAAATACTAGAAAACTGAATCCATCAGCACAGCAAAAAGATAATTCATCATGACCAAGTGGGTTTCATCTTAGGATGCAGGGATGGTTCAACATACCCAAGTAAATGTGATTCATCACATAAACAGAATTAAAAACAAAAACCATATGATCATCTCAATAGACACAGAAAAAACATTCAACAAAATCCAGCATCCCTTTATGATAGAAATTTAGGCATAGAAAGAAAATACCTCAAAATAATAAAAGCCACACATGACAAACCCATAGGCAACTTCATACTTAATGGGGAAAAGATGAAAGCATTGCCCCTAAGAAGTGGAACAAGACAAAGATGTCCACTTTCACCACTTCTATTCAGTATAGCACTGGAAGTTCTAGCCAGAACAATCAGGAAAGAGAAATAAACAAAGGGCATCTAAATTGGAAAAGAGGAAGGCAAACTATCTCTGTCTGCCAATGATATGATCATATACCTAGAAAACCCTAAAGACTTTACCAAAAGGCTCCTAGATTTGATCAATGAATTCAATAAAGTCTCAGGTAACAAAATCAATGTACACAAATCAGTAGCACTGCTATACATCAACAACCACTAAGCTGAGCAATCAAGAACACAGTCCCTTTTAAAATGGCTGCAAAAAAAAAAAAAAAAAAAAAAAAAAAAAAAAAAAAAAATCAAATGCCTGGGAATATACTTAATCAAGAAGATGAAAGCTCTCTACAAGGAAAACTATAAAACATGGCTGAAAGAAATCACAGATGACACAAACAAATGGAAATACATCCCATGCTCATGGATTAGAAGAACCAATACTATTAAAATGACCATATGCCCAAAGCAATATATAGATTCAATGCAATTCCTATGAAAACACCAACATCATTTTTCATACCATTAGAAAAAAATAATCCTAAAATTCATATGGAACCAAAAAAGAGCCCGAATAGCCAAAGCAATCTTAAGCAAAAAGAACAATTCTAAGGCATCACATCACCCCAACTTCAAATTATACTACAAGGCTATAGTAACCAAAACAGGATTGTACTGATACAAAGCTAGATATACAGACCAACAGAACAGAATAAAGAAACCAGAAATAAGGCCAAATACTTACAATCAACTGACCTTCCATAAAAGCATGCAAAAACAGAAATTGGGGAAAGAACCTCCTATTCAATAAATGGTTCTGGGAAAACTAAATAGCCACAGGCAGAAAAATGAAACTAGATCTCTCACCATATACAAAAATCAACTTGAGATGGATCGAAGATTTAAATCTAAGACCAGAAACCATAAAAATTCCAGGAGAAAACCTAGGAAAAACTTTATGACGTTGCCAAAGGCAAAGCATTTATTACAAAGATCCCAAAAGCAAATGGAACAAAAACTAAATAAATGAGACCTAGTCTCATTTATTGCTTCTGCACAGCAGAAGAAATAATCATCAGAGTAAACAACCAACAGAATGGGAGAAAACATTTGCAACTATGCATCTGACAAAGAACCAATATCCACAATCTACAAGGAACTCAAGCAAATCAGTAAGAAAAAAACAAACAATTCCATCAAAGAGTGAGCAGATGACATGAATGGACATTTCTCAAGAGAAGATCTACAAATGGCCAACGAACATGAAAAAATGCTCAACATCACTAATCATCAGGAAAATGCAAATTAAAACCACAATGAGATGCCACTTTACCCTGCCAGAATTGCCATTATTAAAAAGTCAAAAAAAACAACAGATGTTGCCATGGATGTAGTGAAAAAATGAACACACATACAATGCTGGGGGGAATGTAAAATAGTACAACCTTTATGGAAAACAGTATGGGGACTTCTCAAAAAACCAAAAGTAGAACTACCATTCAGTCCAGCAATCCCACTGCTGGATATCTACCCAAAGGAAAAGACACCTGCATGCATATGTTTATCACAGAACAATTCACAATTGCAAAGATATAGAACCAACCTAAGTACCCATCAACTGATGAATGAACAAAGAAAATGTGATATATATATACAATGGAATACTACTCAGCCATTAAAAAGAATGAAATAATGTCTTATGCAGTAACTTGGATGGAGCTGGAAGTCCTTTTTTTTTTTTTTTTTTTTCCCAGAGACAAGGTCTCACTCTATCACCTAGGCTGGAGTGCAGTAGCGTGATCTCAGCTCGCTGCAACCTCCACCTCCCAGGTTCAAGCGATTCTCATGCCTTAGCCTCCCTGAGTAGCTGGGATTACAGGCATGCGCCACCACATCTGGCTAATTTTTGTATCTCCAGTAGAGACGGGTTTTCTCCATGTTGGCCAGGCTAGTCTCAAACTCTTGGTCTCAAGTGATCTGACTTCCTCTGCCTCCCAAAGTGCTGGGATTACAGGTATGTGCCACCACGCCCAGTTGGAGGCCATTATTCTAAGTGAAGAACTCAGAAATGGAAAAATCAAATACCATATGTTCTCACTTATAAGTGGGAGCTAAGCTATGGGTACACAAAGGCGTACAGAGTAATAAAATGGACACTGGAGACTCAGAAGGCGGGGAGTTAGGAGGAGGGTAAGGATTAAAAACTACATATCAGGTATAATATACACTACTCAGGTGACAGATGCACTAAAATCGCCGACTTCACCACTATACAACTCATCCATGTAACCAAAAACCATTTGTACCCCTAAAAGCTACTGAAATGTTATGTCTATATAAAATAGATAGCCTATCTATCTATCTATCTATATATATATATCTATCACAAGTAGATCTATCTACATATATATACACATATATATACACACACACACACATGATTTTCAAGGAATGCTAAGAAAGAGGCCACCTATTCCGTGTGGCCCAAATGCCTGCTCTAAATATATTCCTTTTAAATTGGATTACATAATGTAGCAGTTATTGCTAAGTATAAGAAGTCAGGATCCCTGGCTTCAGGGAATTTGGCACCTAGTTCACTATTACTTGAATAGGTAATGAAATAGAAGAAAATAATTGTATCAGATTTGTGAGTGTTAAGGTATCCACAGATAGTGATGTGGAGAAATTAGAAAGAAAACAGATGGGTTACAACTGAAGAAAAGAACCAAACAATAGTACAGATCCTGAATTAGGGGCAGATCCCAAACAGGCAGTCCTGAGTGAGGATAGGAAGGGTGGGCCCCCAGGTGGTGGAAATCAAAGCTGTTCAGCAGCAACAGGAGACTCCGGTGTCCAAGTGGATGAAGTGCAGGGAGATCTGCAAGTGCTAAAGGGAAGTGGAAGCACATGCTGCCTTCCTTACACAATGACACACAGGCCAGCCTCCTCTGGCTCAACTTCTCCCTGGCCCAGCAGATGCCGCCTATATAATACAGCTTTATTATACTGTTATAAGATGAGAGAGCTAACAATGTGGATACTGAGTGATTTCAAAGGAAAGAAGGGGGCAACGTCAGAAATGAATCTTTAAAATATAAAAGCACAAACTAAGTTTGAATATCATTTCAGAATAGACTATCCTTCATTAAATGATCCTACTTACATTAAGTCATCTGCCATTTAAACCTTCTAATGGTTCCCGCTGTTAAGGAATGAGTCGAAAAGCTCTTTGGTGTGGCATACGGGTCTCCCCACCACACTCCACCCAACCCTCTCTCTCTTCCTTGAAAATATAAAAGAATACAAGCGGTCTAACAAATGCTAGTTACTCATTGACTTACTCGCTGTGGTGTGAAGGATGCAAAAGTAGGAAAGACCCAGCTAGAGGGGTTAGAGGCTAGCTGTCTAGAATTATTACACATTGGTGTGAAAGTCTTGCTCCCTTAACCCAGAAATCATCACTCAGGCTGCTTTGACTTCACCAGACACACCCCTCCAAGCAGAGCCATGCTGCCATAATTTTGCCTCTCAATCACTGGCTGTCGTTAGCGTTCTATTTCTAAGTCTCTCCTGATTAAATACAGTACTTACATAGTCTTCCTTAAAATTATGATTCCTGTTTTTTGTTTGTTTGTTTTTCATGTGACAAAGTCTCGCTCTGTTTCCCAGGCTGGAGTGCAGTGGAGCAATCTCAGCACACTGCAATCTCCACCTCCCGGGTTAAAGTGATTCTCCTGGCTCAGCCTCCGAGTAGCTGGAACCATAGTCCTCAGAACTCCAATTTGGAAAATGTCAAGAATAATACCTATTTCACAGCATTTGTGAGGATTAAGTGACAAGGGCTACGTGGTGCTTTCTATACGTAACACTGATGCTACCTGGAGAAAACGGCAAGGTCATCAGCATAGAAGTAGCAGTTGTTATACTTGTAGTTGCAGTAATAGTAGTAATAGCACGGAAGCAGAAATAGCAATAGCTCACGTTATAGATTAAGGTATTTGCCCTGGGTTACAGAGGTACTGAGGTGGTATTTGAACTCTTTCTGATGCCAAAGTCAATTATCCTGCAACACGTTTACGGGGGTGATCATTACATGCCAGGCACCGAGAGTTTTATACATATTTCAATCAGTTGTCACAACAATTTCATGGGGTAGCTACTATTACTATCCTCATTAACCTATCCAAAGTAGTAAGTGGCAGCACTAGCATCTGTCCTTCACTACGATGCTGTACATACACATTATAAACCTGAAAACTACACAAGCTGTTTACCATGACCAGCTAGTCCAATTTGTTAATATTCACTCCAATTCACCTGGAAAGGAGACTAGACAAGTATGGAAATGTAGGCTCTCATTTTTGCTGAAACATGTCATGTGAATTGGTAAGAGTCTATATCCAAAATGTCCCCACCAAGTAATCTGCACAAACAGACTACCAGCCTCTGGGTGAAGATGTCAACTAATTTTGACAACAATGAAAAGAACTAGCACAAGAAAAAAGCTTAAGAATTTACACAGCACTTTCACTCTTGTACATAAAAATGCATGGTTATTCTTCTCACGGTGAGGACAGGGACTGTGTCTCTGTAACGTTCACATGCACTCACTTGCCCTCTCACGTCCCACCATGGGATAACACAGCAAGAAAGCCCTCACCAAATGCTAGTGCCATGTTCTTGGACTTCCCAGCCTCAGACTGTTAGAAATACATTTCTTTTCTTTATAAATTGGCCACTCTCCAGTACTCTGTTATGGCAGCAGAAAACAGATTAAGACAGTGGATGCACCATTTACATTCCCAACAGTGGGAAATAAACAGTGCACAAGGGTTTCAATTTCTCCATATCCTTGTCCAAACTTCTTCTTTTCAGTTTGTTGATAGTAGCCATCCTAATGGGTATCAAGTGGTATCTCACTGTAGTTTATTGTTAATCAGTACAGAGTTTCTGACATACAAAATGAAAACGTTCTAGAGGTTGGCTGCACAACAATGTGAACATACTTAACACCATTGCACTGTACATTAAAAAATGGTTACAATGGTAGTCTGGCATGGTGACCCACACCTGTACCCCCAGCTACTGGGGAGGCTGAGGTGGGAGGACTGTTTGAGGCCAAGAGTTTGAAGCTGTAGTGCACCATGATCACACTTGTGAGCAGCCACTGCAGTCTAGCCTGGGCAACACACAGCAAGACCCTGTCTTATACCTTTTCCAAAAGAAAAAAAAAAAAAAGAAATGGTTACAATAGTTAACTTTACATTATGTGTGATTTACCACAATTTTTTGACAAAGGCTATTGTCAAAATCTAGTCAAAAATTCCATAGGGTAAACTAAGGCTGTGACAAAAAAGAGAATAAATACATAAGACTTTGGGATGATATAACTGATAAGGTTTACTGACCAGTATGAACTGAAAAGGTAAAGTGGAGAAGGTGAGTCTAACCTTGAGGTTTCCAACTTACTAGATAATATTACATTGATCAGTATACTAGCTGAACACTTTACTGAGTAAGAATATTCATTCATTCACTCATGCTTTCACTGAAACACTTTTTTTTCTTTTTGAGCACCCGCTATGTGCCAACCACTGACTGGAAATGTGGAATGAAGAATAAGGAGGGATGAATCCTCACCCTCAGGGCGCCAACAATCTAATGGAAATGTGCTACAGTAACAAGCAGGTATGTGACATGACACGATGAATGAATGATGCGATGAAATGACAACTCATCTCCTCCAGAAGAAAAATAAAGCAAGGGCAAGGGGAGGTGGCAACTGAGCAGAACCTTGAATGAAGTAAGGATGCACCTGATACAACTTTATCAATAAAAATAGAACATTTTTAGTCTACCATTCCCATGTAGTTATGTAATAAATCATTTAAAAATAGATAATTTAGATAGACTATGGAAAATATCAGCTTGAATATTAAAAATACAATTAAACTGTGCATTCTTCTTGTATTCAGGTGTTCCTTACTGCAAAAAAACTGACTAATTTTTAGCACTGTATATCGTATTATTTCTTTTAGGTCAAAAAACTACAAATACTTCTCTATCTGTAATGGGGGTATACATACAGGGAAAGGAGCACTGGAATTGGACTTATAAACCTGGTATTTCATATGACTTTAAAAGCATAAGCTTTTCCTTTTTGTTAAAGATATTAAAGAAGAGAAATGACTTAATTAATAAAAGACTACAAAAAGTACACAAAGCTTAACTACTGAAACCTAAATAAGTAAAAAGTCCAAAACCACTAAAACTCGTGACTACAATCAAAAGATTAGCAACTTTAAGAAATTTTCATCATTAGATCTGTAGTTTCTGAATATATTTTGTTATTTTCCTAAGGCAACATTTCTAATAAAGTTAGGAAAAATATATGCTATTGAAATGAAAAGTGTACTGCAAATTATTTATTCAGTCCCCTTAATTTACAGGTCAAGAAACTGAATCCTTTGTACCTTACCATAGAGGTTTAGGGGAAAAAAATACACACACACACACGAAACTGAATCCCAACAAGGTCACATGAAGAACTCTAATCATAGCAAGGCCCAGGGCCAGTGTCTTAGAACTCCTAGGTCACTCACTGCTTTTCCTACTACATTAACTGTAACATTGTGGACAGGTGTCAATTTTATTTTAGTCCGAATTATCCATCAGAAACCTACAAACCTAGCAGAGTGTATCACAAATAATAACACCCATGTCCTAAACAAATGAGTACACCTCAAATATTCAACTGTAATACACAGCTACATAAATTACTATTCTAAAATCCAGGCACATGCATAAGATTTTGTTCTTAACGTTTTTCTTAATATGCATTTACTGAATAATGGCACCAACCTGGATCCTGCTACCCTCCATAAATCACTGCCTATTGTGGCTAAGCTGTAATGTTAACCAACCAATTTAAAACCATTACCAACACAGAAACATGCATTTAGAGATTCTGTGCCAACTCAGAAACCACACAGCTTTTCAGTCATGTGCACAGAATACCCTATATGGAATGCTAAATACTGAAAACCATGCTGGCTAGGGGGTTACCTTTCTTGATTGTTCAGTTTGGGAAACATGGCTTGTACCAATTCCGGGCTTTTCAGAAAGAGGTCTGTAATAATCAAGAACCTAGGGAAAAAAGAGGAAGAAAGTTTAGTTACTCGAAACAAAGTAAAAGAGACATGACATGCCCTTATCTACTTTATAAGCACAGCTTACACACAAAAGCATTTCTTTTCAGTGAATTTTTGATTTGCTGTAATCTTAAATGTTTTAAAAGGTTCACATACTATTAATCTATTAGCAGCTAAAAGGAAAAAAAAAATCCTAAAAATATTTTTCTCCAATTTTACTTCCAAAAGCTTTATTGAAATAATTTAAATTGATTCAACAGGAAGACACGGGCTACTATAGCTTTTATCTAAGTTGAGAAAGAAAAATTCTTCATTTAGTAACAAGATAAGGTATAAACAAAAAACATACTGAAATGTTTTAGTCAGAAGTTAACTGCTATAATGAACCAGAGAAAGACTTGTCACACTTCCATTACTGGCTTGATTATTCACTCTTTAAGAATTCTCAAGTTACCAAGAAAACATCCTCATTGTCAAGCAATGCACTCATCTAAACTTAGAGATCAACTTAGGGAAACCCCAAGGCAAAGATTATAGGCATAGTTCTTCAAAGCACCCCTGTGACAACTGAAAAGATTCAACAGTATTATTAATTAATTCTGAATTATATTTACCAGAAGGCATCTGAGGAAAAAACTTAAGAACTAAGGAATATACTGTTTATAACCAGGTTATAGTAATAAAAATTGACTGTAAGCATTAAATATACTGACACATAGTTTAATCACTTAACAAATACAATACAATAAAACTATATTCAGTCTGATAACCAAACGAAGCATATTAACTACAATACACTGTCATTTCACATAAAAGCAAAATTCAAATACATATTCTATTTCCTCTACAGCATTTAAAACAGCTGATCAACACTCTGATGTAAAATATTCCTAACAATAATGGATAATATTTGGAATTCTCAAACAGTATTCCTATCAATCTGGGCAGGTCAATAGAAATCCATGCATTACAAGCTGGATACACAGACTAAACTGAGATCTTAAAGCTCATTCATAATTCAGGTACTTAGAATTCAAAGTATTTCCCCATAGGAATATCAAAACACAATATTCCAAGTCACAAGCCATAGTTCCAAATATATTCTCCAAACAATAAAGACCCATATTTAGACAGATAATTTACAGAAGAACATGTTAAGTGCTGACAGACACACATTAAGAATTATATAATAGAAACAAATGTATCTAACCAACAGGCTGGGGGCAAGAGGCGGTGATGGACAGGGGGCAAGAAGATCAAAGAGGCTAGAGGAGGTATTTTGGCAATTCCTAGAAGAAGGAAAAGAAGACAGCATTTAAATTAGAGGTGGAAGAAAGGACTTAGAAAAACAGCAAGAAGGAAAGAACAGCAGTGTGTTGGGGGAGCTATAAGCAATAAAATACTATTACGGCTTCAAAAGGAAATCAGGACCCAAAAGCGTGGGTCTTCAGAGTGTCTCAGGTGAAGAAAGTTGCCTCAACTAAGGTTTGAGTTTACTGAAGATTGATGTGATAACTACACATTCTTTCATAATGTTGGTAATTACTGCTCTCTTTCTTTTTTTTTTTTTTTTGAGACAGAGTCTTGCTCTGTCGCCCAGGCTGGAGTGCAGTGGCGAGATCTCGGCTCACTGCAAGCTCCGCCCCCTGGGTTCACGCCATTCTCCTGCCTCAGCCTCCTGAGTAGCTGGGACTATAGGCGCCCGCCACCACGCCCGGCTAATTTTTTGTATTTTTAGTAGAGACGGGGTTTCACTGTGTTCGCCAGGATGGTCTCGATCTCCTGACCTTGTGATCTGCCCACTTCGGCCTCCCAAAGTGCTGGGATTACAGGCGTGAGCCACCGGGCCCGGCCTCTTTCTTTATTCTTGATCAATTTTGTTGGTCAAAGATCAACTTTTGCCTCTGTGAATTTTTTCTACTGTTTTTGTCTTATGTTTCATTGATTTCTGCTTTCATCTTTTATTTCCTTCTTTCTGACTTATTCAGGACTTACTATGCTCTTCTTTTTCTATCCTCTAAAAGTAGAACTGTGGGTCACTGATTTCAAACCTTTCTTTATTAACAGAAACATTCGAGGCTGGTGGCTCACACCTTGTAATCCTAGTACTTGGGAGAATGAGGTGGGTGGATTACTTGAGGCCAAGAGTTTGAGACCAGCCTGGCCAACATAGCATAGTGAAACCCCATCTCTACCAAAAACACACAAAAAATAGGTTGGACGTGGTAGTGCATGCCTGTAATCCCAGCTACTCAGGAGGCTGAGGTATGAGAATCTCTTGAACGCAGGAGGCAGAGGTTGCAGTGAGCCAAGATCGTGCCACTGCACTCCATGCACTCCAGCATGGGCGACAGAGCAAGACTCTGTCTCAAAAAAAAAAAAAAAATGGAAGCATTCAAGGCAATAAAGTCTCCTCTAAGCGCTGCTTTCATTTTTGTTGTCTTTTTAATACACGGGGTCTCGCTCTGTCACCCTAGCTGGAGTGCAGTTGTGCGACCATAGCTCACTGCACCCTCAAACTTCTACGTTCAAATAATTCTCCCACCTCAGTCTCCCAAGTAGATAGGACCACACACGTGTGCCACCATACCCAGCTTTTTTTATTTTTATTTTTTTGGTAGAGACAATGCCTTACTATGTTGCCCTGACTGGTCATGAACTCCTGGACTCAAGCTATCCTCCCTTCTCAGACTCCCAAAGTGCTGGGATTACAGGCATTAGCCACCACACTTGGCTGCTTTTGCTTTATCCCACAAACTTGATACTACAGTTCAAAATATTTCTAATTTGCCTGTGATTTCTTCTTTGACAAATCAATCAGATGTGTTAATTTCCAAAAGTTTGGAATTTTTCTAGAAATCATCTTATGTGCAAGAGAATGTACTCTATGATTTCAATCCCTTACACATTTACTGAGACTGTTCTACAGCCCAACCTACAGTCTAACTTGGTGAACATCACACATGCGGGTGAAAAGAAAGTGGAGTTTGGAAGTGCTGAGGGAAGGTCTATAAATATCACTCAGGTGAAGGTGGCTACCTACGACAGTACTACCGAGATCATCTGTATCAGGGGTGTCCAATCCTTTGGCTTCCCTGGACCACGCTGGAAGAAGAAGAACGGTCTTGGGGCACAGATAAAATACGCTAACACTAACAATAGCTGATGAGCTTAACAACAACAACAAAATAACAAAAACAACTCATGTTATAAGAAAGTTCACGAATGTGTGTTGGGCCGCATTCAAAGCCATCCTGGGCTGCATGCGGCCCACAGCTTGGACAAGCTTGATCCATATCGTCATGTTTATATAATGTATAAAACATCAGTCTATATTGATATTTGTCTATGAGTTCTGCCCATGGCTGAAAAGCAGGTGTTAAAATCTCCAACTATCGCTTCTGCTTCTGGGCATACTGGAATAACAATTTACCCTCTACCTTAAACAACATAAAATCAGACGATATATATAAACAGTTCTTAAACAGTGGGAAACAGACTGGGTCTGCTTCACTTTGGAAATTTTCTTCTTGAAAAACCAAAAAACTCCTAATAAATGCTCAATAAATGTGATTTGATCAATATGTTTATAAAATCCTTAAGGACTTAAAATAGTAGAACTGAGACATCGTCAAGGAAGGACTAAGTTCTGCATGCTGGAATGTGTGTTTAGGAAGCAAAAGTTGAAGTAAAAAAGTTGTCCATGGATGGAGTAGTAAGGGTACAGGGATTAGGGCAAGGATGGAGGAAAAGGGGAGACAGGTCTCAGCCATGACAGTGCTCTGTTGCTGGGACCACCAGCATCATCTGAAACAAAAATGAGAGTGAATCCACATTGCAACATTTAAACCAACATAAATTCCAAGTAAATCAAACACTTAAATAAATAAATTGAAATTATATACTAGAGGAAAGCCTTGGTAGAGGAAAGGCCTTTACAGCTATTATCAAAACTCTGGAACACATTTTCTTAAAAGACTGATAAATTCACCTACTAAAAAAATCAAAAACTTTTACATAAAAAAGTACCACATGGCTGGACGCAGTGGCTCACGCCTGTATTCCCAGTACTTTGGGAGGCCAAGGTAGAAGGATTGCTTAAGTTAGGTCAGGACTTCAAGACCAGCCTGAGCAACATAGTGAGACCCCATCTCTACAAAATAAAAAATAAATCAGCCAGGTGTGGTGGTATGCGCCTGTGATCCCAGCTTCTCAGTGGGCTGAGGTGGGAAGATCACTTGAGTCTAGGAGATTGAGGCTTCAGTGAGCCATGATTGCACCATTGCACTCCAGCCTGAGTGACAGAGACTCTGTCTCAAAAAACTAAAACATAAAGTAGCACAAACAAAGTCAAAATACAAAAACAGAAAAATATAAGTATTTTATTTTATATGAAGGGTGGTATCCCTCATCTAGAAAATACTCCTATACACTGATAAAGATCAACATCCCAAGAGAAAAATAGGTAAAGAAAATTAGAATACACATAAAGGAAAAAAAAAGGTTCTCCAACTCGTAAGAAAACTACAAAATAAAACTGTGCAAGAAGGTCAGTTGACACTTTGGCAGAACTGGCAAATCCAACCCTTGCTAACACTATTAGCAATGATGTGGGACAGGGGAGTTAACACTGGCACAACAGCTAGGAAGGATAACCTGGTTTGTTAAAATTGTAACAGTACATTCCTTTTGACCCAATAATTGCACTTATGAATTTATTCTACAATCATACTTGTCCACATGCAATATGACATGTGCAACCAAGGCTGTTCATGGCAGTACTTACTAGTCACGAAAAAATGGAAACAATCGGAATGCCCGTCGGGAGGAGACTGATGAAATAAATCCTGGTACATTCATACAATGAAAGATCTTAAATTGAGGAAGGTCTTTATACAGGAATATGGAAAAATCTCAGAAATGCACTATTTAGTGAAAAAAACAAAAAGCCCAACAGTGTGGGGAGAACTAGGGGATGTGGTTGGAGGAACTAGGTAGATGGCTGGGGGGAACTATGCATTTTGATACTTGAACCACATGTTGTCTATCAAAAACTTCAGTATGTAATGTAAGAAATATATACAGGCAAAGTAAGCTCACACTTAGTTCTATTTAATAACCATTCTGCTAAAGAGTGACAGTATTTCTATATCTTGGTGGAAGCACCATTCAGAAGAACCTGGCTCCTCAGGCTTCAAGGACAAGGAACGGTCATGTAGGAGAACTCAGCTAAGTTCTCCTAAGAAACTCTTCAGTTTAATCTTGAAATTCATCATTTAAATGTCATTACAGAAAAGCTAACATTCACAAATCACATTGTTGATGCCAAAGCACTAACTACACTTTACATCATTCTCCACACTTGCTAAAAAACAAATTGCATGAAGGTCTCTCCTCTCATCTTTTTCTTTCTCTCAATCTTTCTCATTTATTACTGATTTTAAAGTATGTGAACAGTTGCAGGCAGAACCAACAGACGATGAAAGGCAGACTCCTCACTGGTAAACAGAGACAGTCCTAAAGGCAGGGGGGTTCAGGGAAATTTTTTTTTAATGAAGGTCATTTATTATCCATATCCATACATGCATACAAACGCAATGCTATACTCAACATGAGTAAAATAGATTTCATTCAGTTCAGAAACCTAGAAAATGTTTTTATGCCTCATAAACAAATTTTGATTTAAATGTCCTATGGAAAACAAATGCCACTCTCCTTTGCTGTAAGATCTGGTTACTGTAACCCACAGTTGCTTAACACAGCAATCTGGACAAAGCTTGCAAAGCTGCTCCAGAAAATAACCTCCCTTCTCCTGTTAAACAGTTAAGTAACATTTCCAATGGGTTAAATGTGAGTAGCATTAAATTAGAAAAATATCAGTCCACTGATTCAATGGCGATGCATCCTCTACTAGAAAAAAATGAGTTATAATCTGAAAAATATATAAATAGATTTTCTGTATCTACATGTGCCAGGCAGTGGGGAAAACGCATTCCACACATGCACATCGCAGCCACCCTTCCTTTAGTGTCGTCCTCTAAGGGAGGCAGTGGGTGTAAAGATTAAGAGCACAAATTTTGGTCTCAGAAAGAGCTGGGTTTGAGTCTCAGTCTAACACTTATCGGCAGAGTGACACTGGCTAAGCTGTCTACCCTTCAGTATCAAGGAATTCTGCTTCTCCTGTTTCCAGTAATAATGCATCAGAATTCAACTCCAACAAAAATCAGAGAAATTAAACTATATTTACCTCCTGAAGCAGAAGCAGATGATGAAAAGGACATGCATTCGCCAAACACTGACAGTTCTTGTGGCTATCTGCCGCTTTTTCCCCTGTTCGGCATCCCCTTTTTTCCTTCTTTGGAAAACAAGAATTCTTTTTCCTTCAAGAATGAGCCCAAACCTGGCAGCTTTTTCCTTCAAGAATGAGCCCAAACCTGACAGCCTGTGACCCCAGGGGAGGGCATGTGACTGCACACCCCAACAAACAGCATTGCCCCCGGGATGACAATGCGACCCAAAAAGAGACACTTGCATGCCTCACAAACATCCATCTGGTTATTACCTCTTTGTTTCTAATTCCCAAACTTCTCAATACACTTGCCAGTCAATGTTTACAGGAGAAACTTTTTTTTATATTCTAAAGTATTCCAGACAACATTTCACAAAAAGATATACACATACATACAAAATCACAAGATGCATTCCATACACTGTTGGTAAAAAGTCAGAACTGTGTACAGACATTTAAGAAGCTCTTCTGGCATAATGGTGGCATTAAGAGGCTCCGTGTTCCCGCATACAAAGCCAACTGTCTGCTGACAACTATACTAATTCTATGGTAATCAGAAAGAAATGTTTTAAGCAGTATACATCCTAACATGACAGTCTGTTACATATACAGGCGCTTTACCAAGTTTGGATTTTTTTTTAATTAAGCATTTTTATTTTGAGATCATTGTAGATGCACACGAAGTTTTACAAAATACAAGAGAAACTCTGTGTACCCTCACCCAGTTTTCCCCAATGGTAACATCTGTAAAACTATAGCATGTGACAACCCAGATGCTGACAGTGACACAATATGCGGATCTTACTCAGGTTTCCCAGGTTAACTTGTGCATTTACTCATGAGTAGCTGTGAGCGTGTCTTTAGCTCTATGTAATTTAATAATGTGGGTTCACAGATCCCCTCTCACAGGTAAGATCCAGAATGGTTTGGTACCCCTTTATAGGTACACCCACCTATAACTCAAGCATCCTTCCTCAATCCCTGACAACCACTAATCTGTTCTCCATTTCTATAATTTTGTCATTTCAAGAATGTCACGTAAATGGAATAATACATTATTTAACCTTTGGAGATTCATTGGCTTTTGTTTTTTTACTCTGCTATAATTACCATGAGATTTTCCTAAGTTATGGCTTGTACCAACAGTTGTTCCTTTTTATTGCTGAACAGTATTCTAGTTTGATTCTATTTTAAGACATTGACGGAGGTTTTGGGTAGACACGTAACATTTTATAATGTCCCTATTTTTAAGAAGGAAGTAGGCTCTTAGCCACTTTTTTGCACAGAATGTCTGATTTTCAGGAATAGATTACTGACGTAAAATGAAGAAGCCGGTATAGAGTTCTAGGGGACAATGATACAGACCCTTTGGGGATCTCTCACCAAAGTCTCATCTGGTTCAGGAGAACCAGATAAGCCTAAAGTGACTGACAGACAACAATGCCATCAATCACTAGACTTATTTGACAAGTATTACTATCAAAAACCCTTCAATGGATGGGGTTGGCAAACTTTTCCATAAAGGGCCAGATAGTAAACATTTTAGGCTTTGCAGGCCAAATGGTCTCCATCACAACTACTCAACTCTGCCACTATTGCATCAAAGCAGCCCTAGACAATATATAAACAAGCTTGGCTGTGTTCCGATAAATATTTATAAAAAGAAGCAGTGGGTTGGATTCAGAACATGGGCCATAGTTTGTAAACACATGTTCTAGGTGATTTGGATAGAACGATGACCAGGACAAACTCCAGGGCCTTATGGAGCAAGTCCTACATTCTAGCAACCAACAATAAACAAGAAAGCAAATAAGATTTGTATAATATTTGATAGTGGTAAGTGCTCTTAAACAAATGAATAAAAGAGAGTAAAGCGATACGGGTTTACAGGAAACACTACTGAACATAAAGTGCTGGGAAGGTCTCTCAGTCGAAATGATAGATATTTGAACAGAGACCTAAAAGAGCTAGCCACTCAAAGATCTAAAGGAAGGTTCCATGCAGAAAGACAGGGGTGTAAAGATTCAGGACAGAACAAACTCGGGATATTCAAAGAAAAACAGTAAAACCAGATGGAACTAATGAGCAGGAGTAAAAGTAGTAAGAAATAAGATGAGGTGGTCAGTCAGAAGCCAAGACATGACAAGTACTTTGGATTTGCTTCTAGGTTGCAATAAGAAAGCACTGAATGGTTTATTTAAGCAAGGAGTGACAAGAGGCACAGTAATTTTTAAAAGGTCACTCTGGCTACTGTGTGATGATTCAGAGGGCAAGAGGAGAGACAGAAAGATGACTGAGAAAGTTCTGGCAGCAGCAATGAAAGATGTCTATGGCAGAGGAGGTGTGAAGTAGGTGAATGTGGAATACATTTTGAAGATAGGACTGATGAGTATAAGTGGGTGAGAGTGGAAGAAAATCAGGACTCAAGTTCCAGGCCTCAGCAAATGAGTAAACGATGGTGCCAGTTACTGAACAATAAACACTGGTAGAGCAATAGCAGGTTTTATGCTGGGGGAAAATCAAAAGTTTGGATGCAGCCTTCACATATTTCAGATGCCAATTAGAAGCACATAATAGGAAGCTGTATATGTAAATCTGGAGCTTCAGCAAGAGGTCAAGGCCAGAAACATAAATGTGGAAATCATCAATTCAAAAGACGTATTTAAAGCTGTGGTATGAGATGAGGTCACCCAGAGAATGAGCAATAACGGAGAAGAGTGGTCTGAGGACCAGCCATGGGCCATGCCAACCCTGAGCAGGCAAGAACAGGAGCCAACACAGGAAGCAGGAAATGTGCCTTACAACAAAGCCAGCACAGGAGAAAAATGAGACAAAGATGAGACAGATACTGATGACATCTTTCAGCCCTGGATTCACCATGCCTTCACCCAATGACCCTAGAATTTTCCAATTGTACAAGCCAATAAATTCCTTTCTGTGCAAAAACCATCTGAAGTGGACTTCAGTCACTTAGATTCAGAGGAATCATAACTAAAAAAAGGCTTATCGTATGCCAGATATTATCTTGTTAAGGATCCAATAACAAACAACACTAAATCCTGCCTTACAGGGAGCTCACAGTCTAATGGACAATTAAATGTGCTAAGTGCCATGAAAGTGGAATGCATGGCTGTTGTGAGCGAACAGAAGAGGAGCAACAGATTCAGACTGCAAAAGGATGGACAATTATGTTTATCTTCCTAATAGCGTTATACTTAAGCTGATAATAAAATGTACATACATAAGGCAAGACACATCCCTAGAGAATACAAACAACTAGATAACTCAAATATTAACAAAAAAGAATGCTTTACTCCCAGTTATAACTTCATTTTTGTAGTGAAACTGGGTAAAAGTTGAATGGATTAATAAAAGTTTAGGCCGGGCGCAGGGGCTCATGCCTGTAATCCCAGCACTTTGGGAGACCAAGGCAGGGAGATCACCTGAGGTCAGTTCAAGACCAGCCTGGATAACATGATGAAACCCCGTCTCTACTAAAAATACAAAAAATTAGCCAGGAGTAGTGGCAGACACCTCTGTTCCTGGCTACTCAGGGGGCTGAGACAGGAGAATCGCTTGAACCCGGGAGGCAGAGGTTGCAGTGAGCCGAGATCACACCACTGCACTCCAGCCCGGGCAACAAGTGAGACTCTGTCTCAAAAACAAAAAGTTTATACCAAAAGAGGCTAAAACTGAAAGAGTTCATGCCTCACCTTTGAAGTGCAGACCACCTCTCTGAAAAGTGATCATTTTCATAATACATGACATGGCATTAATAAAAACGGGACAGGCCCTCGAGTTCAGCATCACTTGCAATCCTGCCTCTGCTATATGTTAGTCGTATGACCTTGGTCAAGTTGGTTTACGCTGCTTAACTTTCATATGTACATAGTAGCAAAACACAATTCACAGGATGGCAGCAATGTGAAAATGAGATTACACAGACAAAGCAACCAACACATCACAGGATCAGCACAAGGTAGTCCTACCTCTTCCTCTACTGTGTAATTCTGCACTGACTGACCTGACCTACCAGTGCACATTTACTGGACTTTCAGATTTAGATGAACCCAAAATAGAATCCTTGGATTCATCTAGGGTTATCTAAGAGCATGAAAACATCTTTCACACCTACAAACAAAAGAACAGACGTTTTTAGAAAGACATTATCCCAATAATTCAAACCAACTAGTGCCAAAGACTTTCTCGCCTACACTTTCCTGTGTCTCTAGAATACTCAAATTAAAAAACCCAAAGTTATTGGAATCACATTTGCCCTTTTCTAAGAAACAAGCAAGGGAAGAAAAGAAAACATAATGAAACCATGAATTCCGAGACCATTTAGTTTTGTACTATTTGCCACCTATCTTCTAAAATGTAGGGGAGAAAAAAGGCAGAAAGTGGGTTTTCTCCAATTTCCAGGGATGAGTTTATATTTAACAGTAAAAACAACAATTTTGTCGGAAGCCTCTGGATATCCTGTGATCTCATTGCTCATTACCAAATGTAGAGTTCCTCTCACACAAATCAAAGTATTCCGCACCTGGACTGCGTAAGTGATCTTTTAACCACTACTACATCCATCCTTTGTTCCTTTCTGAATTCCTTGTAGTGGTCTCTGATAACTTTAACTTGAGCTATTAACAGATTTTATATTTTGCCCTTTATGACCTTTTGCCCTTTATTCCAAGCTGCTAAAAAAAAAAAAAAAAAAAAAAAAAAAAAAAACTGCAGATGATTAAAATACAGACCCAAGGTACTCAACAAATAAAACAGAACTCAGCTACAGAAAATTTCTCTAAATAAGCTGACTCTAATGATCGATCCTGTCATGTTACATTTGCATACAAAGGGAAGTTTTCTAAGTCAACACATCATATTATTGTATGTACCAACCTCTGTTTGCAAATTTTAACTGAAATACAAATGAATATTCAGAAAAAGAAATAATTTCAAAATTAGGTATAATTTCAACAGAATGATAAAAGATTACACTGAAAGAAGCCAAAACTGAAAAAGCTCATACCTCACCTATGAATGCAAGTGGGATTACAGGTGCCTCAAGGCTTACTCCCTGGAGAAAATCTGTGGCCTAATCACACACTGACTACTATGTGCAAAACATGTTAAAAATAGATTTTTTAAAAAACGGGAGATTATTAAAATATAAACAACAAAATTTGTGATAAATTTTGTAATGAGAAAGGGTCAATGCATCAAAAAGGCATAACAATCATAAATATAAACGTGTATGTATGTACTTAACAGAGCATGGAAATAAGGGAAGCAAAAACTGACAGAACTAAAGGAGAAAATGGATGATAATTCACTTTCAATAATGAAAAGAACTAAAACAGAAGATCAGCAAGGAAATAGAAGATTTAAACAACACTATCAACCATCTAGCCAACCAGACCCAACAGGTATCTACAGAACATGCCACCAAAACCAGCAGCATACACATTCAAGTCTACATGGAACATTCTCTATGATAGACTATAGGTCAGGCCATAAAAGATGCCTCAGTAATGTCAAAAAGAATGAAATCATATAAAGTGTGTTCTCTGGCCACATGAAATAAAATTAGAAAACCATAACAAAAGGAAATTTAGGAAATACACAAATATGTGGAAATTAAACAACAAACTCCCAAATAACCAATAAGTCATAAGGGAAATTAAGACTATAATTTGAAATAGATGAAAATAAAATCACAAACACCAAAATTTATGGAACACTAAATTATGGGATGCTAAAGCAGTTCTTACCAGGAACTTTGTAGAAAAGTAAAAAAAGACGGAGGATCTCATGTCAGGAACCTAACCTTCCATCTCGAGAAACTAGAAAAAGAGCAAACCAAACCCAAAGCAAGCAGAAGAAAGAATATAATAAAGATTACAGCAAAAAGAAATGAAATAGAGAATAACAGTAAAGAAAATCAACAAAACCAAAAGTTGGCTCTCTGAAAAGAGCAAAAACTCTAACAAACCTTTAGCTATAGTGAACAAGAAAAAAGAGAAGACTCAAATTACTAAAATCAGTAATGAAGAGGGGACATTCCTACCAATCTTACATAAATAAAAAAGATTCTAAGGGTCTACTACTACTATGAACAATTTGTGCCAACAAATTAGATAGCCTAGACCAGTGGTCCCCAACCTTTTTGGCACCAGGAACTGGTTTCATGAAAGACAATTTTTCCATAGACAGGGGTGGGGGGATGGTTTCAGGATGAAACTGTTCTACCTCAGGTCATTAGGCATTAGTTATAACAGATTCTCATAAGGAGTGTGTGACCTAGATCCCTCACATGCACAGTTCACAATAGGGTTTGTGCTCCTATGAGAATCGAATGTGGCTGATGATCTGACAAGAGGTGGAGCTCAGGCAGGAATGCTCGCTCACCTGCTGCTTACCTTGTGCTGTGTGACCCTGTTTCTAACAGGCTATGGACAGGTACTAGTCCACAGGTTGGAGGCTGGAAGACCCCTGCCCTAGACCAAACAGGCAAATTCCTAGAAAGACACAAACTACCAAAACCAACCCAAGAAGACAACAATCTGAATAGACCTGTATGTAACGAGTAGGGGCCGGGCACGGTGGCTCATGCCTGTAATCCCAGCACTTTGGGAGGCTGAGGCAGGTGGATCACGGGCTTAGGAGTTCAATACCAACCTGGCCAAGATGGTGAAACCCCGTCTCTACTAAAAATACAAAAAAAAAAAAAAAAATTAGCTGGGCGTGGTGGCAGGTGCCTGCAATCCCAGCTATTTAGGAGGCTGAGTCAGAGAATTGCTTGAACCCAAGAGGCGGATGTTGCAGTGAGCCGAGATCACGCCACTGCACTCCAGCCTGGGCAACAGAGTAAGACTCTGTTTCAACAACAACAACAAAAAAAACAAGACAAGTAGGGATTGAATTAGTAACCAAAAACACTTCCCATAATAAAAAGTCCAAAACCAGATGGCTTCACCAGTGAATTCTACCACATATTTAAAGATTAATACTGATCCTTTACAATCTTCCAAAAACAAAACAAAAAAAACCTCTTTCTGTAAAGTCAGTATTTACCTGATACCAAAATTAGACAAAGAAATCACAAAAAGAAAACAAACTACAAACTACAAACCAATATGCCTTATGAATATACACACAAAAATCCCCAACAAAATATAAAAGAAATCCAGCAACATATAAAAAGGATTATACACGATGAACAAGTGGGATTTACCTCAGGAATCCAAAGTTGATTTAAAGTATAAAAATCACTGTTAGACAAAGTATTAATAGACTAAAAGACACAAGCCATATGATTATCTCAACAGACACAAAATGTATTTGATGAAATAGACTTTCATAATAAAAACATTCAACAAGTAAAAGAAAATCAGCAGAAGTAGAAGAAAAGTTTATCATCCTGAGCAAGGCCTTCTATGAAAACCCCACAGGCAACAACACACTGAAAGACTGAACACTTCCCCACTAAGATCTTAAACAGGACACATATGTCTGCTCTCACCAATTCTACTCAACATTGTATTGGAATTTCCAGTCAGGGCAACTAGGCAAGGAAAAGAAAGAAAAGGCAACCCAACTGGAAAGAAAAAAGTATTATCTACTTGCAAATGGCATGGTCCTGTACAGAGAAAATCCTAAGAATTACATACACAAAAAACTCTACTAAAACTATAAATAAGATCAGCATGAAAGATCGCAGGATACAAGATTAATATACAAAAATCAGTTGTATTTCTACACATTAGCAATGAATAATCCAAAAATCAAAGGATTCCATTTGCAATACCATCAAAAAGAATAAAATACTTAGAATAAGTTGAACTAACAACATCCAAAACTCATAGACTAAAAACTATAAAACATAACTGAAGAAAATTTCAAAGGCCTAAATAAATAGATGAATATCCTTTATTCATGGATTGGAACACTTAATCTAGGTAAGATGGCAATATTCCCCCAAGTTGGTCTATAGATTCATGTAATTCTTATCAAAATTCCAGCTTTTTAAAATTAACAAATGGAAAAGTTGATCCTAAAATTAATATGGAAACACAAGGGACCCAGAACAACAACGAAAAAAAAACTGAAAAAGAACAAAGTTGGAAGACTCACACTTCCTGATTTCAAAATTTACTATAAAATTACGGTAATCAAGACACCATAGTACTGGCAAAGAGAGAAAATGGACTGGAGGAAAAAAAAAAACACACAACACTGAAGAGAGCTTCAGGGACTTGCAAAACAACAACAGAAGACTAACACTTGTATCTTCAGAGTCTAGGGGAACAGCTCCATATAGCGCCCTGGTGACCTTGGACATATCCATGCATACCATGCATGCCAGAGCTTGAACAGCGGCTAATCTGAGTCTTGCCTGCTGACTACCTTGTGATCCTCCCGGAACCCGAGATGGGAGGCCTGAGGCTTCTGAGGCTGTCTCCTTTTTGCTCTTCTGTCTCCCAAGGGAGGCTGTCATGAGACAGGTTCTGATGAGTTTTGCACTAATGAGGTACAGAGCTTTCTGCCCCGCCCCTCTTAGCATATAAAGCCTTTTAACAGCCAAGAAGGGCTCCTCAGGAATGCGGTACCTCACAATTCATATCTTAATCATCCAGGTCTTTGTGGTATCTGGGACAAGGATCAGGAGGAGCTGGCCCCTTTGGCTTCTTTTCTCTGTCTATATAGTAACAAACTGTCTAAAGCTAAAAGTAGACTGTTGTAATTTGTATTACTTTCACAGTCCCATCAGTTGAGCCATAGCCTTGGCCCTGCCTTTGACTATGTGTGTGCCTAAAACATGGAGTCCCAGAAGAAGTAGAGAGAGAACAAGGGCCTGAAAAAAAGTATTCAAACAAATAACAGCTAAAATTTCCCAACTTAACTTCCCCAACTTGGTAAAAGACATAAATCTACTGATTCAAGAAGTTGAGGAGACCCCAAAAAGAGTAAACCCAAAGAAATCTAAGCCAATACCATAATTAACCTCTGAAAAGACAAAGAAAAATCTTAAAAGCAATCAGAGAGAAATAATACATTATCTACGAAGGGTGGCGGTACATTATGTATGGGCGGCAATTTGAATGGCAGTGACTATCTCATCTGCACAGATGCTCACAAGGCTCGCATCAACCTCTGATCTAATGAACTAGCTTCTGCAGCCACAACAGTCTGATCTGTACACTCCAAAGGTGCCAGGGCATTTCACACTGTTTTTTCATACACCAACAATGTCTTTCCCGCTCCTCACCACCTTAAAGAATTCTCTTTGTTCTTAAAGACTCAACTCAAGCTTCACTTTATTCACCTCTTTCACAAGTTCTCTAGATTCTGCTCAAAACCTTTTCTAATTTTGTCAACACGTTAAGTTTTAACTTATTGTTCAACTATCACAATGCCCAAATTTTTACTTAAAACCTCTGCAAGGAAAGTGATCTGTCAGGATGTCCTAAAGCAATCAAATTTCTAACAAGATACTTACGGCCATTCTGATTCAGGATGTTTTTGGTAAGCATCTATGACATCAATTGCAATATTGAGGTTTTCTTCCAGTTCTTTCATTCTTTCATGATTAAGGGATGTAAACAAAATCATTGAAGAGTAGGCAACAATTTTTTTGTCCGGATGATTTAAGCAAGACCTTCCAAACAAGGAAATGAGACTGTTAGCCCAATTTAATAACGTGATAAAATAAAACACAAAAATAACAGTAATACCATTGGCAAATTCACTACATACTAATACTTTTGAGGATTTAAGGGAGAATTATAGCACTTAAAAATAAGTAATTATTTACTGTAAAAATAGTAAATACAAACTTAGTCACAATAAAAAGTATCCAAAATACTAAAGTTGAAGTTGACATAGAACTCAGAAGGCAAAAAGCAAGTAACTTACTATTAGCAATAAAGATTAAAATGATTACATTTATAAAACATTAAAATGTTCATTCTTGTTAGAAAAAAATCAACAGGTACAAAATGATACCTCAATGACTGCTGACACTGCTTTAATAGTCCTTAGGGACAAGATGCCTATGGGAGAGATGGTACAGCGGAGCAAGAAATAGAATTTGGAGTCAGGAGCCTCGCTATAACTCCTAGCTCCTCTAACTATCAGCCAGGTGGCCTGGGGAAGGTCACTGACATATTGATTGCCAATTATATCATGTGTTACGCAATATGGTAGGATTTTGCTTTTCATTTAAACGTCATAATACTCTTCTTAAGGAGATATTATTCATATATTTCAGATAAAGAATTTGTTAGCTTCACTCGGCCAATAGCACAAAGCCAGCACCTGACAAAACTGGAATTCAAATTTGGTTATATCTGTCCCATAAATGCATAAAGAGTGAAGGCAAAGAACCTCTCTTAGCTTGTTTTCTGGTATAAAAAATAAAATACAGTAACAAAACCTTCTCTATTTCATAGGATTTTTATGACGATCAAATGAGATCTAAAAGCAACATGTAAACTATTAAGACTTCTCTGACTGTCCTACACTTAAGCCTCTCCCTTGTTTTTCCATTACACCCTGGATTTACCCTCATTACCTTAGTTCTTACATCACAACGTACGTGCCTGTTCCTTTATTTCCCTGACCAAAGAATGAAATCTTCAAGAATAACGAATATATAAGTTACCACCGTATTCTAATCATCTATCCCACAACCTGGCAGATATTAGGTGTCCAAAATGTTTTAAGGGAATAAATTCTCAAAAATAAGCAATGTCTGTTTCTGTAGCTTGAATTTCATAATTCTCTTCTTCCACCTAAGCTCAAATATCATTAATATATATATAGCATGAATATATATACACCTTCAACTTTTAATTATTTGCAGGAATTTGAGAAATTCCATGAGCTAGAAGTGAATTAGAGTTTATCCAATCTTAACACTAAACTTCACGGAGGAGCCCAGGAAAGCTGTACAACCAGGAAGGCCAGCACAGAATTTCAGCAGCACAGTGTTTACAATGAGCATAGGCTTTGGATTCAGATGGCAGCAATGGGTTTAAACTCTAGCTCTGCCATTTACCAGTGATAAGCTTCAGGTCTCTCATCTGTCCAGATGGGAAGACAGTAACACTTACTCTGCAGGCTATTGTGAGAACATAAAATATACGGATAATGCCCAGTTCAGGGTAGGTACACAACAGCTGCTGCCCTGCTGTGCTGCTCATACTGTTGCAACCACCAGAGTTACCCCATTCATTGGCACCAAAGCCTGGATTCGAAGCCAGGCCTCCCACTCCCAGACTGTGCCTTTCATACGGTATATTGACTCTATTGCCTACTCACCTTTTACCTCAATGCTCAATTTCTTATGTACAGAGCTGGTTTTTAAGAAGTAGAATCACCAGAAAAAGTACCAGGATCCAATCCAGATAAATGGAATGGTTACCCACTTCTTACACTGATAAACGGACTGGTTACCCATTTCTTACATGGATAAACTGATTGTTTACCCACATCTTCCTCTTACCTTCCAAAACATACAGCATTGTGCTGAACATATCAGTATTCAATACATAAAGAATTTTAATTCACTGCCCATATTTTGATGTTTTATTTTAATTGTGTTTCTTATAAATTTCAGTGTCCTTAACAATATTACTTACTTTATCCACGACTTTTATTTTCGTAAAAGTAAACTGATATACAAGCAAGGGCACAAATCTTAAGTGTACATACAGCTCAATGAACAAAGTTTGGATATGTACACATCCATGTAACCACCACTAAGGTCAAGATATAGACGAACACTTCCAGGACCCAGGTGTTTTCCTAATGCCCTCTCCCAGCTGGCACCCACCCACCAAGAACAACTACTATCCTGAACTCTATTACAGAGGGTTACTTTTCGAACTTTATATAAAATGGAAAAATATAACCACAATCTTCTCACAAGTTAGAAACATTCTTATCAATATACTCACAAAAACAGTTCTGGGAAAGCATGTACCCAAACAATAGACTGGGAATCTTCATTCCGTGAGGCAATGTTGCCTAAAAACTGCAGGCCACAGCGAAAAGCTAAGAATATATAAAAGTTTAAAATAAATAAATAAATGATTAAACATAATAAATAAATACATCTTAAGAAATATTCTCCATGTTATTAAACAGAAAGTTTCTGCTTGCTTCTTGTAAAAATTAAGGTCTCTCTCCACAAGGTCACTTTGGGAATAACATGAATATACCATGGCTGGGCGCGGTGGCTCACGCCTGCAATCCCAGTACTTTGGGAGGCCAAGGCAGGTGGATCACTTGAGGCCAGGAGTTGGAGACCAGCCTGGCCAATATGCTGAAACCCCATCTTTACTAAAAGTACAAAAAATTACTCAGGAGGCTGAGGCATGAGAATTGCCTGAATCTGGGAGGCAGAGGTTGCAGTGGGCCGAGATCATGCCACTGCACTCCAGCCTGGGAGACAGAGTGAGACACTGTCTCAAAAAAAAAAAAAAAAAAAAAAATTAACATGCCTTACCAAAACAATATACTCTACATACAAAATTGATTAACTCATTGCCTGGGTGCAATGCCACTGCACTCCAGCCTGGGAGACAGAGTGAGACTCTGTCTCAAAAAAAAAAAAAAAAAAATTAACATGCCTTACCAAAACAATATACTCTACATACAAAATTAATTAACTTATTGCCTGGGTGCAGAGGCTCATATCTGTAATCCCAGCACTTTGGGAAGACAGGGTGCGGAGGGGGGAGCGGATCACCTGAGGTCAGGAGTTAGAGACCAGCCTGACCAACATGGTGAAACCCCGTCGCTACTAAAAATACAAAAATTAGCTGGACGTGGTGGCAGGAGCCTGTAATCCCAGCGACTTAGGAGGCTGAGGCAGGGAGAACTGCTTGAACCCAGGAGGCAGAGGTTCCAGTGAGCCGAGATCAAGCCACTGCATCCAGCCTGGGAGACAGACCCAGAGACTCCATCTCAAAAGAAAAAAAAGATTTCTACTGAATATTTTGGAATATTAACACTCAAATCTGTGTAAAACTTAACATGCAAAAAGCCAACAGTATAGGTTGATCTGACAACCAACTGACCCAACAACTCATCAGGCACCTAAGATTAATGCTCGGGATCAGAACACAATTCTGAAAAGGAAAAGGCTTAAGGATGTCCCAGACACAAGAAAAGAAAACTCCAGACAGGTACAAATGACAGTTTACTTTACCAAACAGCTTATCAACTGATCTTTATGTAAATACTGCAAATATTATGAAGACCCTCAAAAATCCCAACATTATTTTTACAGATTAAGAAAGAATAAAGGCCAAAAACAACACCAATAACTCAATTAAAGTAACTCATGCTTGTGTTTACATAAAATTTGATGAGCATAATATATTCGTCACACCACTGCAATTATTCCCTGAAAATAATACTCTAAATATTATTTTGACAATGTAATTACAGTTCTTACCTCAAGTGTGGTAACAAAAAACTGGCACACATACCCTGCTAAAAAACCTACCTAGAATAAAGTTCTCACAGAAAAAGAGTCAAAAGAGTACAGGCGCTTTGTTAGGAACCAGAATACTTTTATTTAAAAGATTATTTGTATTAGGTTTGAACTAACACACCATAAAATTTTTTCTAAGTTTCACTGCTGAATCCAAATTTCATTGTTGAATTCCAACTAAAATTCAGTCATTTCACTAGCTGCCATTTTCAAGGTGATGAGAAATATTACTTCCTTTCCATTTTCCTTCTTGCCTAAATAATATCCTTCCAATAATATCTGTGGCTAAACACAAGCCATCTACTAAATAGGAACACAACTGAAAAATTAAATAAGACCTGAATAAATGGAGAGATATTCATGATATTGAAAACTCAATAGTGTTAAGATGGCAATTCTTACCAAACTGATCTATAGATTCAATATCATCCCAAGTATCTACAACATATAGAAAACCTTTACAACTCTACAAGGAATAGACACAAACAGATCAATTAAAAACTGGACAAAGGACTCATATAGACATTTCTCCAAAGATTTACAAATGGCCAGTAAGTACGTGATCATTTAGGAAATGCAAATCGAAACCACAATGAAGTACCCCCACTTCACATCCACCAGGATGACTACAACACAGAAATAAAGAGTCAGCAAGGATGCAAGAAACGGGAACATTCATACAGTGTCGGCAAAAAGTAATATGATTCAGCTGCTATGGAAAAGTCTGACAGCTCTTAAATGTTAAGCAGAGTTACCATATGACCCATCAATTCTATTCCTAGGTATACACCCAAAAGAATTAAAAACAGATAAACAAATGCATGTACCAGCATGTTCACAACAGCATTACTCATGATAGCCAAAAGGTGGAAACAACCTAAATGTCCGACAAACGATGAATGGATAAACAAAATATGATGCATCAACACAACAGAGTATTATTCCACCATAAAAAGGAACGAAGTCATGATACACACTACAAGGTGGATGAACCTTAAAAACATTATGCTCAGTGAAAGGAGTCAGACACCAAAGGTCACATATTAATTCTATGATTCCATTTATATGAAATATCCAGAGTAGGTAAATCTACAGAGACAGAATGCAAGAGTGGTTGCCAGGGGCTATGGGGAGGCAGAAAGAGAGCAACTACTCAATGAAAACAGGGTATCCTTTTGGGGTGATTTTCAGGCTGGGCATAGTGGCTCATGCCTGTAATTCCAGCACTTTTGGAGGCCGAGGTGGGTGGATCGCCTGAGGTCAGGAGTTCGAGACCAGCCTGGCCAACGTGGTGAAACCCCGTCTCTACTAAAAATACAAAAATTAGCCAGGCGTCGTGGTGGGCGCCTGTAATCCCGACTACTCAAGAGGCTGAGGCAGGAGAATCACTTGAAGCTGGGAGGCGGAGACTGCAGTGAGGCGAGATTGTGCCATTGCACTCCAGCATGGGCAACAAGAGCGAAACTCCAGCTCAAAAAAAAAACAATTTAATTAGGTAGAGATGGTAGTTGCACAATACTGTCAATGTACTAAATGTCTCTCGATTGTTCACTTTAAAATGGTTAACAATATGTGAATCTCAGATCAATAAAAAATAATTAAACTCATATAAATGCAACTACCTAAATTAAGAACAACTCTTAATACAGCTAACAGGTAATAGGTCTTTAAGAATCTACCCTCTCAGACTAGGAATATGAGTAAATAGCCAAGCTAATAACCAAATAACCAATTTACTCCTCAATGACAAGCTGGTTCATAAAAGTAGTTTCAGGTGGCCGGGCGCAGTGGCTCATGCCTGCAATCCCAGCACTTTGGGAGGCCAAGGCGGGTGGATCACGAGGTCAGGACATCGAGACCATCCTGGATAACACGGTGAAACCCCGTCTCTACTAAAATTACAAAAATTTAACAGGGCATGGTGGCGGGCGCCTGTAGTCCCAGCTACTCAGGAGGCTGAGGCAGGAGAATGGCGTGAACCCGGGAGGCAGAGCTTGCAGTGAGCCGAGATTGCGCCACCGCACTCCAGCCTGGGCGACAGAGCACGACTCCGTCTCAAAAAAAAAAAAAAAAAGTAGTTTCAGGTATCTGCTCCGTTAAATTTTTTCTTAGGTCATCTACCTGCTTCAGTGAAAATCTTGTGAAGAATGAAATAATCTTTTACCATATATTGTAAAAACTAAACACATCTTTTGTGGCACATTTGGGATACAGCAGAAAAACGAGATACTGGACTGAGGGGGACATGGAGTCAAAAGAAGATTTTTTAAATGAAAAATGGGAGAGCATATTATAAGCTGATGAAAATGATGGAGTAAGGAGGAAAAAAACAGAGGCTGCCTGAGAGCAAGGGGATAATTTCAGGAGAAAAGCTTCTGCGTGGGCAAGTGGCGATGAAATCCAGCACATGGTGGAGGGGCTGGCTCCACTCTAATAGTTATTTAATCACAGCATTTGTACGGCACTTCCCCTTTGCTTCTTTATTTAGGATATATCATTAAAAGAGAAACCTCCTTCTGCCCACCACAGCACTGCAGCTCTGGAGCGCCACACTGCCCGCCCCATCAGGATCGTCAATTATGAAACACGGTACATTCTGAACTCTCTTTCTCAATTACTATACCACACAGAGACCTCAAAACAGCTGCCTTCCCAAGTGACGCAGTGAAACACGGACTTTACTGCTAATTTATAATTCCCTAATTTTGAGTACTGATGCTTCCATTTTATTATAAAATGGAGCTACAGAAGTATCTTTAAATATACAATATCGTGAAAACATTTCACAACTAAATCCTACATCCTTTCAATTTCTTGAGACTATTTTAGAAACTACTAATGCTCAAAAAAAGTGGCAATGCACTTTGTGTGTAAATTCTCAAAGAAAGTAATTAATTTTTAATTACCATTTCCTAAAGGAATACTTCAAAATCAAATAGCAAGATCTAAGAATTTTTAGCAAATTGAGTTTAAAATGAAAACACCAGGAAATCACAGAAATTAAACCAAGCCAGGCAGTGGCTCTAACATGCTAATTTAGCCTATTTCACCTGTGAAATAAGACCGTCACCTCTAGTTCTTGTCTATCTACCAAGAGAAGCATACATATTAACATCAATAGAAATATGCCTCATGTGGCCAGGTGCAGTAGTTCACGCCTGTAATCTCAGCACTTTAGGAGGCGGAGGCGTGTGGATTACATGGTCAGGAGTTCAAGACCAGCCTGGCCAAAATGGCGAAACCACATCTCTACTAAAAAAACACAAAAAATTACCCGGGCACTGTGGCAGGTGCCTGTAATCTCAGCTACTCAGGTGGCTGAGGCAGGAGAATCGCTTGAACCCCGGGGGAAAGCGGCAGTTGCAGTGAGCCAATATTGCACCACTGCATTCCAGCCTGGGCAAGAGAGTTAAGACTACGTCTCAAAAAAAAAAAAAAAAAACAAAAAGAAACATGCCTCATGTTATATGCGAAGTACAGGCATTAAAGCTGTATATAAAACAATTTTTGTAAGTCAAATTATATTTTAAATGCAACTGGAGATTTCTCATTTAAAGGATAGCCATTGAATTATAAGGTAAAGACATTATTACAACAACAACGAAATTTAACCTATAATCTAGCACATCTAACTTATCCACCTGGAAATTTACATTAAAATTTTCTAGGGTGTTTTTTTTTTTTGTTTTTTTGTTTTTCTGTTTTTGAGACAGGGTCTTGCTCTGTCACCCAGGCTGGAAGTGCAGTGGCATGATCTCAGCTCACTACAACTTCCACCTCCCAGGCTCAAGCGATCTTCCTACCTCAGCCTCCAAGTAGCTGGGACTATAGGTGTGTGTTACCATGCCCAATTATTTTTTTTTTTTTTTTTTTTTTTTTTTTGAGACAGAATTTCGCTCTTGTCACCCAGGCTGGAGTCCAATGGCATGATCTCGGCTCACTGCAACCTCCGCCTCCTGGGTTCAAGCGATTCTCCTGCCTCAGCCTCCCAAGTAGCTGGGATTACAAGTATGCTCCATCACGCCCAGCTAATTTTTGTATTTTTAGTGGAGATGGGATTTCACCATGTTGGCCAGGCTGGTCTTGAACTCCTGACCTCAAGTGATCCGCCCACCTCAGCCTCCCAAAGTGATGGGATTACAGGCATGAGCCATTGCACCCAGTCTTTGTATTTTTTTAGAAACGGGGTTTCACCATGTTGCCCAGGCTGGTCCTGAACCCGAGCTCAAGCAATTTGTCCACCTCGGCATCTCCAAGTGCTAGGATTATAGGCATAAGCCACAGCACCCAGCCTACATTAAGATTTTCTTATCAAATAATTTAGGTTTACCCATAAAGTATTTCAATTCCTGGGACAAAGAGATCATATATTAAAAATCTATGTTTTTTTAACATTATGTTAAGATAATAACCACTGTCCAATGGAAAGGTGTTGATGCTAGAAGAACAAAGACCAAAACCATTCTACTAATGAGTCAAAAGAAGCTTGGTGTTTCTCTTAATCCCACGTCAACAACCATTAACAATCAGAGCTAAGTTCCATTTTCATCACACTAGACATTTGGCTTAGACACTTAACATGTGGCTCCCCTCAACGGAATGTGAGCTCTCTAAGGGCAGAGATTTTTTTGTCTGTTTTTGTCACTGTTTGAATCACACCCAAAACCTAGACCAGGGCCTGTCACGTTCATAAATATTAAAAGATGGTCTATTAGTCTTACCACAGACTGGGCGGCTTAAACAACAGACATTTATTTTTACACAGTTCTGTGGTTAGAGGTGTGTCAACAGGGCTGATATCTTCTGAGGTCTCTCTCCTTGGCCTGTAGATGGTCATCTTCTCCCTATGTCTTCACATGGTCTTTACTCTGTGCATGGCCATGTCCTAATTTCCTCTTCCTATAGAGGACACCAGTCATACACCCCCATTTGACCTTAACTACCTTAATTACCTCTTTAAAGATCCTATCTCCAAATTCAGTCACTTTCTGGGTACTGGGGGTTAGGACCATGCTGTGATCTGAATATCTGTGCCCCTCCAAAATTCCTATGCTGAAATCTAATCCCCAACATGCCAGTGTAAGATGGAGCCTTTGGGAAGTGACCAGGTCATGATGGTGGAGCCCTTGTGAATGGGATTAGTGCCCTTATAAAAGGGGCCCAGGGAGCTTGTTTGCGCCTTCTGCCTTCCACCTTCCACCATAGGAGAACAAAGCAAGAGGCACCATCTACGAAGACAAGAGCAGCCCTCGCAAAACACCCAGTCTGCTTAATCTTGGACTTTCCAGCCTCCAGAACTGTAAGCAATACATTTCTGTTGTTTAAAAACTACCCAGCCTAAGGCATTTTGTTACAGCAACTGGAACAGACAGACTTCAACATACAAATGTGAAAGGAACAAAATTCAGCCATTCAGGAAGGGAAGTTGCTACAACTTTATAATTATTTAATATTTCACTATTAAAGTTTCCCTATCTCATGAAATACAGAACATGCGTTTCAATGAATGATGTTAATACTCAAAGTACTGGTTTTGAACCCTTTATAAAGATATAAATAACCCATAAATTATATTGCATGCTACCTGTCAACAGAGCTTCCTGTTCCACTCGCAGTTCACGAAACAGAAGAATCAAATCAACAGCAACACCAATTGTATCCAAGTTCCTGTATCAGGTTTTTAAAAAAGGACAAAATTAGACATGTTCATTCATTCATATATTGTCTATGGCTGTTTTTGCACTATAATGGGAGAGCTGAGAAATCTGACAGAGATTACAAAGCCTAAATTTATTATCTGGCTCTTTACAGGAAAAGTATAGCAACCCTAGCAGTAGGGGTTATATTTATATGCAGAGCCAACTGCTTTCAACAGTTTTCTTTGAGCACTTCCTGAAGTTTCCCATGACTCAGATTCTTTGCTTTATTGTATTATACCCCATTCCATGCATTCTTGGCAAAAGCAGTCCCAGTCCACACAAAGTGCAAAAGATGTAAAAAGATCTAGGCCTTAATAGCATCACACCTTTTGATTAACTCTTTCTTTAGCGACTTAAAAATAAAACATCAGAAAAATATGTACTAGTTGCAATCTGCATCTTGACTGGCTCAGAAATACTGGCCTTAGTTAAGCTTGGCCACAGTCTTTACTAGACTCTTTGTTGTATTTCTAACTAGAAAATTCTTTTCTGAAAATTGCTGCCCTAAATGGTTGAAATTTTCCTTTAAAAATCAACAGTGAATAATAACACAATCGGAGAAGGGAAGAGGCAGAAAAATTAACACCCTTAAATGTTCCTTTTCATTTCAGCCCAACCATAAGTTGCATGCAATAAAAAGATCTTATCACAAACAGCACAGCCCTTGCTTTGCTGGCCCTACCAAAAGACCACCGATAACTTACTTGTCATAGTATTTATTTTTGTAATGTTTGAATTTTTATAGTTTGCATATATTACTCAAAAAAGAAAATAAAAATTGACTGCTTTGAAAGAAAGTATTAACATAAACTTGTACATTCGTTCCTGAGGCAGAGGAAGAAACATTTAAAGTTTACTGAGCATGCAATCTGCATTAGGCATTTACATAAGTAATCTCATTTACCCCCCATAACCAGCCTGTCTGGAAGACACTGCTTACCCAGTTTTACAGAGGAGAAAACTGATACTCAGGAAGACCAAGTCACCTGTCCAGGGTCAGGACAGAGCAGTCAGCCACAACAGGACCAGTGTGTAAGGCTCAGGACAGCAAGGGTAGATTGCATTTTTTTTTTTTTTTTTTTTGAGACAGAGTCTCACTCTGTTGCCCAGGCTGAAGTGCAGTGGTACAATCTTGGCTCACTGCAACCTCCACTTTCCTGGTTCAAGCAATTCTCCTGCCTCAGCCTCCAGAGTAGCTGGGACTACAGATGTGTGCCACCACACCCAGCTAATTTTTTATTTTTAGTAGAGACGGAGTTTCACCATGCTGGCCAGGCTGGTCTCGAACTCCTGACTTCAGGTGATCTGCCCACCTCAGCCTCCCAAAGTGCTGGGATTACAGGCATGAGCCACTGCGCCCGGCCCAAACTGCTTTTGAGTGTAAGGGCAGACTGCTTTTGAGCTTAAGCTTTACAGTCAGATGTCTGGATATGGAGAGAATGTTCCCAGCCTCTCTCACTTAACGAGTGACTCTCAGACAAGTTATTTACCCTCTCCAAGTTACAGTTTCTTATTTTGTAAAAATGGAAAAATTTCTTGAGTTTGTTCTAAGAATTAAAGAAGATACTACAAGCAAAGCACTTGGGACAAAGCCCAACGCTGAAGGCAGGCTCAACAAATGCTCGCTCCCTTCCCCACCAAGGTTAGCCAAGCACAAAGTGTATCTGCCAGCCACAGTCAAAAGTCAGTTCTAAGGCTCTCCTTTCCTTCCCCATCACACTAGAGCACCTCCTAACTGGAAAAGGACAAAAGAAACTAGCCTTCTGGCCAGATGCTTCTAGCATATAACTAGTTACGTTTTAGAATGCTGACTGTTATTATCAAGATTATTATTGTTTCTATCCACTTATCTGCAAATGGATGGCAGGTTTGGTTTAGTATTGAAGTTACACGACTTACTTTTTACCCTCTCTCTTTTGATCTTAAAAATCTCATTAATCATATCAAAGCCTCGGGTATATGTGTCTAACCGAAGGGAGTCCCTCAAATGGCTTCTGGACCAGCCCAAGCTCACCCGTCACAGCGGTGACAGGGAAGCCTGGAGGCTCTGTCTACATCCAAGTCCAGGAAAGAAAGTGAGCATCCTGTTTGTGGCTTCTGACTTCAAGTAAAAATTTTTAATAAAAAGCAAGTTCCACAAAATCAAAGAAGAAAGATGCTGGGTTCCGGGAGGAGACAGTAACATGTAAAAGCAAAGAGCACTGGACAGCTCACCTGCTCATGTTTTAACTACTTTTAAAAATGTGCACATCATAAAATAGGTGGAAACAGAGCTTGGAACTTTACACGATCTTTAGGAAAGACAGGTCATCTTGCAAATTTACAAAATATGCTTCTTGTTCAAACACAAAATTAACATAATTAAAAGTAATTAAAACATTTACAACCCAAGGTCAAAAACTACATATAAACTTACGCAGGTAAAATCTAGGAACAAAGACTCAAAATCAGCTTCAAAACACTATGAAGAACCAAATACCTCAAAACATGTGATAAAAACAAACAAGAAATCTAACCCCTGATGTTAAACACATTCTATTATTTTATACACTAGTCAGAGAGACTCCAATGGCAAGGCCTATAGAGGGCCTCTCCCCGCAGATGTAAAGGGCAATCCTGCAGTAAAAGTGGGTGATACTACCATGCCAATTTTTTTTTTTCCTGCGACAGGGTCTCACAACGTGGCCCAGTCTGGAGCAACGGCATCATCTCAGCTTACTGCAACCTCTGCCTCTCCCCGGCCCAAGCAATCCTCCCACCTCAGCCTCCTGAGTAGCTGGGATTACAGGTGCTCACCATCATGTCCAGCTAACTTTTTGTATTTATTTGTAGAGACAGGGTCTCGCCATGTTGCCCAGGCTGGTCTTGAACTCCTGGACTCAAGCAATCCTCCTGCCTCAGCCTCCCAAATTGCTGGGATTATAGGCATGAGCCACCTCGCCCAGCCCAAAACAACTTCTAACAGATAAACCAAATGACAGAACCAGCATGCACATATACAAAGAAACAGAATCCAAGGTACATGTGTAACTACCTGATTGAATTCTGGTTCACAGAACACTCTATGCAAGCATTGCGAAGACACCTGAAGCATTCTGTTATTAACTGCAGACTGGAAGCCAGGTTTTCCACTTGGGATGGATCTCTGCAGGCAAGCTCAACGGCATGAGAGGATTTCTTTAGGATATCCAGAACTCTTTGGAAGATAGTCCTGGGTGCTGTTTCTCTGAAAAAGGATAAAATTATCACAAACCAGAAAAAAAGATTATGATTTCCAAATGTCCTGTTCAGAAAACTGTTTTTATCTACCATTGTGGGGAGGTAGGCTAGGCTTATCTGTTCTAGCTCCTTAATTTACAACACCAAATAAAAGAGCTACACATGTTGAGCACTTACTATGCAGCAGACACTGTTCTTGTCCCTTTTCATGTATTATCTCAGTCTTTGCAATAGCCTTATGAAGCCAACACTGTCCTCTCCATGTACAGATAAGGTAAGTGAAGTAGAGATGGTAACTTGCCCAAATCAGTCAGCCAAAGACTGGCAGAACCACAAAGCCAACTGAAGCACTCTGGCCTAAGGACTTCCATTACCCATGACAACCCAAATCCCAGTTCCAGGGACTATTCATGCTAATGGATTTGCCCTTAATCAGAAGAACACAGTATCTTTATTTAATGTTCCAGACAGAGAATATAGTCCGGTCCTCTGTCACCCAATATGTACCCAAGTTCAGTTATAAGAAACAATATTCCTATAGGACAAGGATACTATCTACTCTGTAGACACAGTGAGGCTGACAACATACACACCAAACTTCTACACAGTCAACTACACAGATGGGAGAGAAAGGAGGGAGGGAGAATGTAAAGTGTGCCCGTTCTTCCACCAAGAATGTATGCCCAGGGAGAAAGATGAACCTGTGGCTGTTCCCTCTGGGCATCTCAGTCTCTGCGTGCTTCTCATGCCAGGAGTACTGTCTGCACTGGCTATCATTCCAGAGCTCTGAAGATAAGAATTTTTTGTGCAACATGGCACCTAAATGCAAGCCAACTTCCTCATTCCATAAATCCCCTAAAGAAACAGCACATCTCTTTTAATGTTAGAAGTAAAGTTGCCACATTGAACAATTTAAGAGATTCTATAAATGCCAAATGATTCAGACCATATGAATTTCCTCCTTTTGCTCTCACTGTAGATTCACAGTGCCCTACTTTCCACCCTTGGATTGAGCCAGACCAGCAGGGAGCCACATGTTCATTCAGAACTCCAGACACTGGGCTGCCCAGGATATGGAGCTGCTCAGCTGCTGCAGAAGACACCTATGGAGGCCCCTTTCCTGGGGCCACAGGAAACACTTCTCTCCTTGAACTTCAGTACCACAGCTTCTTATACACCAAGCGATGTGTGTTTTTATCTTACGAACAGACAATAGAACTCACATTATTTATTATGGTTTCTCTCTGTTGGGGCCTTTCTTAAGTCTGGAGTCAAATTTATGACCCAAACAATATGAATCCTTACTTTTTCTATCTGGCTTTTCCACTCTCTGTAATTTCTCCCCTGATCTTTTTCTCATATTTATTTTTTAAGGCATCTCAAATTTGGTTTTGGAAAGAAGCAGAGTATAAACTAATTAAAAACTGGGAAACTGCACATAAAATAATTTGTCTATGTCTCCCCCAGTCAGCCCTCTGAGTGTAGATAATGAAACTCTGACTCAGTGTCTCGGCAACTGAGTGACCAAATTAAAAAATGAAAATTCAAGGGTACAGCACTAATCCTGCCTCAATAAACTGTATGAAACAAGTATATAAGCCATTTTTAGTGACAACATTGCCATAAGAAGAATATTCACTAACAATATTTGTTTGTTTGTTTGTTTTTGAGATGGAGTTTTGCTCTGTCGCCCAGGCTGGAGTTGCACTGGCCCAATCTCAGCTCACTGCAACCTCCGCCTCCCGGGTTCAAGTGATTCTTCTGCCTCAGCCTGCCGAGTAGCTGGGACTATAGGCACATGCCACCACGCCCGGCTGATTTTTGTATTTTTAGTAGAGACAGGGTTTCACCATATTGACCAGGCTGGTCTCGAACTCCTGATCTCGTGATCTGCCTACCTCGGCCTCCCAAAGTGCTGGGGTTACAGGTGTGAGCCACCACACCCAGCAGATTCACTAACACTCTTAAGGTAACTTTAAGGAGTACCAAATATATTGTAGACACTAATAAGCTAAGAAAATACCCAGGAGTTTAAAACACTATGAAGAATGCTAAGGCTGATCACAATTTCTAGGACAAAGAACAAATCTAATCACCTCTATCTGCCCCATCTGCATGAAGTTTTGAAGCCATTTATTATTTAATATTACAGTCAAATAAAAGTAGAGCACTGCAACTTGAATAAGCTTCAATGACGCCTCTGTTTTCCTACTAAGATGACTAAGTATGTGTATTTAGAGCTGTAAGAAAGCAGCGAGAATTATTTCTTCCACCTGATCCTTTGCTGTCTGCCTCTCACATGGGAACCATCTTTCCCCCGTGAATGATCTTCCCTGAAGTCATTCCTTGCAATCTTAACATCTGTTTTACTCAAAATCGGTATCTAGCACAGCAAAAGCTTTGGAATCAAACTATGGTACAGACTAAACAAGACAGAAGAAAAGCAATATTCTTAAAGAAAACGTGAAAAATGATATCCCGACCACAGAATAAATATTAAGTTCATAAACTATGTTGTCAATAATTCTCAATGCTACATGTTAATTTGTTATATATGCACCATGCATTTATAATAATTTTAACGAAATGAAAAGCATTTAACTGAGCTAAGGCCAACCAAAAGATTCCTGAAATCCAAATAACTATTAATAGCGACTAAAGGGTAATCATGACAGCATCTATTTGGCACACAATAATTCGCATTTGCGGTATAAAGAAAAAATAATGTGGGGCTGTGATCACTGTCATATGTTCTCCCCAGGTTGTACACCATGGATTCCTAAAAACTCTCGATTTCGCCAATCTTCTGTCTTTGCTCAAATATATCCCACCACCAGAAGAAAGTCCTCTCCAAATCTCCCAATCCTCTGCCTGGGAGAAATCTGCATCTCCTTTTTTTTTTTTTTTTGAGATGGAGTCTTGCTCTGTTGCCCAGGCTGGAGTGCAGTGGCATGATCTCAGCTCACTGCAACTTCCACCTCCCGGGTTCAAGCGATTATTCTGCCTCAGCCTCCCAAGTAGCTGGGACTACAAGTGCATGCCACCACGCCCGGCTAATTTTTTTATATTTTAGTAGAGACAGAGTTTCACCATGTCGGCCAGGCTGGTCTGAATCTCCTGACCTCGTGATCCGCCCGCCTCAGCCTCCCAAAGTGCTGGGATTACAGGCGTGAGCCACTGCGCCCGGCCTGCGTCTCCTTTTAAACCTTTGGAAAACTCACAGACCTGGTGAAACTCCTCCACTTTTCCAGACAAACAGGCTCCCTCTATGTCACCCTGGAGCTCTGTTCATAAGACTGGAATAACTTGTCCACATCCAATAATATTTACTTATCCTATCTCCCCAGTTAGACTGTTAAGTCCTTGAAAAATAGAGACTATTTTATTCTTTTCTATATCTCTAGGGCCCAGAATTGGCACCCACTAATTGAATTTGTTCAAGTTTTAAACAGTGATGAGACTGTTCACACACTCAAAAGTGGCCCCTGACTGCATCACAGCCTTGCTATGTAATCCAAGCACTTACAGAGCTTGTGCTCAGAGCCAGGCATCAGGCCTGATACAGGCAGTGAAATCAGTGCTCTTTGAGTCAGCAACTGAAAGAAGGGGAAACTGAGGCATCAGCTCCCCCTCCCTTTCCCATTAAGAAATCCATATAATCTCAAATCAAAAACTTAAAAACTTGTCAGATTTTAAGATGTGAATATCATGTAGATACTTTATGATTGCTATTAAGCAAATATCGAATTTCTCCTTTCCCATTAAATGATACAGTGAATAAGCTTGCGGGTCTCAGAGGAGTTGTAACCCAATTAACTGTACTTTAAATTTCTTAAGAGCAAATAACATGTTTTAGATGTCTTGTTTCCTTTTATAAAAGGTGGCAGTAAAACTCTTCCTCTAGAGTCATACAATAAATAGCTATAGCTTCTATTCACCATATTTTTATACAATATAATACATCAACAAAGAGGCTTTTATTCAATAACAGTAAATATTATGAAAGCATTTAACTCTTCTATACATCTTTACCTTCTCTACAGCCTTGAAAGAAAACTATTTGGCATTACAGATCCAGAGCAGTCATAGTGTACTCTCGTCTGCAAAATCTATGTTCACTGTCAAGACAATGCAGCTAAATATGTGTAATGATTAACGACACTGAAATAGTAAAGATCACTCCAATATTACAAACATTATTAATAACTGCTGTCATTTCTGCTTTAACCAAACTAACAAAAAATACAGAGACTTTAAAAAGCTTAACTACTTCATTCACAGAAGGCAGAAAGTACTTACAAGAACAATTAAAATTCAACCATTAGACATTCCTATTAGAAAGGAATGCATACCCTGAAGACAATGTATAAATGAAATGTTACAGTACAGAACCAAAAAAATCCTTAGAATTATACAAAAGGTAGAATTTCATTTCCTTCAAGTTTGAACAGATCTGTAGGGTTTAATCTTGGCAAGTCCTATTTGAGTAAAATTAAAGAAAACTACCTGTGATTATATGTAACAGGTTAGATAGGTCTAATATACTGTATGTACTCACATTTTACAGTTAAATCATCAGGTGGGGCCTCCTACTGAAAAAAAAAGCTACATGCTAGTGATTGTAATGCTACAACTAAGACCTTCATACTTGTTAAAAGATTTATTCTAATACCTTAGATTTACTTAAAAACTGGCATATGTGGTTTAGAGTAGTTTAACAACTGCCAGTGAGAAAAACTATTAAAATACTCACAAGTTCAGAGATTAAAATAACAACCACTGGTTGTTATTTAAAACCATAAATCTTGCTGATTTGACTGGGCAGGATTGAACGAAAACAGAAAATAAAAACATTTGTATCTCCTGCCACAAACAGCCTAGGGTAAAATTTTGAAATCTGTGCAAACTTCTTTTTATACTCTTCTCTCCTATTCTGTCACATTCAGGATTCTGAAGCTGTCCTGACAATTCAGACCAATCCATTTTTCAGGGTCACAAACTTCTTCCGTAAAGGGTCAGAAAGTGAGTATTTCCAGTTCTGATGGCCAAACAGACTCTATCACACTCTCAACTCCCCTAGTGCACAAACACAGCCATGGGAAACACCTGAACAAGTGAACATGGCTGGGGTCTAATGAAACTCTGTTTGTGGAAACTAAAATTTTAAATTCATATAATTTTCACGTGTCGTGAAATTTTATTATCTCCCCAACCATTTAAAAATGTAAAAAACCATTCTAAACTCATGGGTCATAAAACAAACAGGTAGTGGGCCAGATCTGGCCATGGTTTGGCAACCCCTGCTTTAAAGGGCTCCAAACATACCAGTCCTCTCCCCACTCCTCAAAACCCACACACTTCCTCTTTCCTACTGTCCTCATCACGTTCAAAATTCATCTTTCATCAGAACAAATGCACTGTGCTAAATGAAAGGAACTAAGAAGGCCAGGCACAGTGGTTCATGCCTATAATTCCAGTGCTTTGAGAGGCAGAAGCCAGGAGTTCAAGAACCTGGCTAACATAGCAAACCCTATATCTACAAAAAAAAAAAACAAAAAAAAAAAACCTTGTTTTAATTAGCTGGGCTTGATGGTCTGTGCCTCATAGTCCCAGCTACTCAGAAGCCTGAGGCAGGACTGCTTGAACCCAGGAGTTCAAGGCTGTAGTGAGCTATGATCACAACACTGCACTCTGGCCTGGGTGACACAGCGAGACCTTGTCTCTAAAAAACATGAAAAGAAAAGAAAAGAAAGAGAAGCTAAGAAAAGGTGAAATTAGCACAGAGGCAGAAAATCAACCACTGGAATAGAATAGACAGCCCAAGAGCAGAACTGTGTATACATGGTAACTTGGTAAATGGCATCCAACAGCATTAAAGACCTGGGGAAGATGGACTGTGCTCGAAGAGGCATTGTAACAACTGTTAATCTCGAAGGAAAAAAAACTGAATTGGATCCTTACTTATACTACCCAAAAAGTAACTCCAGATGGATTTAGGAATATATGGAAGACAAAATTGCAAGGCTTTGGAAGAAAATATACAGAGAATGTCTTTATATTCTTAGAGAGAGATTTTGCATATAAGACATTATTTAAACCTTATTTTAAAAGTAGTATTTGAGCACAGATCCAAAAAAGGTGAGGGAGCCAACTATGCATCTTCCTGGGAGAAGAGCTTGGACTAGAGGCAAAGGCATACAGAGCACGTCACGGGGAAGTCAGAGCTGGCTTCAATGAACCCCAGTGAGAAAAAGAAAGAGAAGTGCAACTCGGAGAGAGAAGACGGAGCTACCCTGCACAGGCACAGTAGGCCATGGAAGGACGCTGGCTTTGATCCTGATGTGAAGCCATGGAAGGTTCTTTGTTTTGTTTTGTTTTGTTTTGTTTTTGAGAGTTGCTCTGTTGCCCAGGCTGGAGTGCAGAGTCAGGATCTCAGCTCACTGCAACCCCTGCCTTCCAGGTTAAAGCGATTCTCATGCCTAAGCCTCCCAAGTAGGTAGAATTACAGGCATGTGCCACCATGCCCAGCAAATTTTTGTATTTTTAATAGAGATGGGGTTTCACCATGTTGGCCAGGCTGGTCTCAAACTCCTGGCCTCAGCACCCGGCCCATGGAAAGTTCTGAGCAGGGGGGTGACATCATCTGACTTATGTGTTAAAAGGATCTCTTTGGCTGCTTTGTAAAGAATCACTCTTAAAAGGAGAAAGAGAAGACAGCAGGAGACCAGTTAGGAGGTTGTTTTTGGAGCAGAGGGAAAGCAGCAGATACAGTAAATAGAAATCAAATTCTGGATATTTTAAACAGAGCCAATAGGACTTGATGATGGATTATTATGAGGGTGTCTAAAAAGGGGGAGTGAAAGGTGACACCAAAACTTTAGCCTGAGACATAAACCGAAAGATGTATTTATTGTTTACAGAAACAAAGAAGAGTACTCTGAGGATCCTCAATCTGGTGAATGAGAGGATCAGGAGAAATACAAGTAGAATATGAAGTAGTCAGGTGAATAAACAAGTCTAGGGTTCAGGAGAGAAGTCTAGCTAAGTCTAGCTGGGTGTGGTGGCTCATGTCTGTAATCCCAGCACTTTGGGAGGCCAAGGCAGGAGGATCCCTTGAGCCCAGGAGTTCAAGACTAGACTGGGCAACATGGTAAGACCCTATCTCTACAAAAAAAATTTAAAAAAATAGCCAGGTGTGGTGGTGGATCCCTGTAGTCTCAGCTACAAGAGAGGCTGGGATGGGAGAACTGCTTATGCCTGGGAGGTCAAGGCTGCAGATCGTGCCCCTGCATTCCAGCCTGGATGGCAGAGCAAGACCCCATCTCAAAAAAAAAAAAAAAAAAAAAAAAAGACAGTCCAGCTAAAGAAAAGTGTTAGTCACCAGCAAACCGAAGTTATTAAAGCCACAAGATTGAGTGAGAATACTGTGAGAGTAAATACAGGCAGAAAAAAGAAGCGGTCTGAGGACTGAGTTCTGAGATCCGGGAAGGATTATCACTCAGGGAAATGGAGGGAAAGATTCTTCTTAGGATGGGAACAGTTACAGCAGATCTATAAACTGATGAGAGCAATCCAATAGAAAGGATAAAATTGATTATTTCTACGGCGGTGCGCGGAAGACTGCCGGAGCAATATGTGCAAAAGGCAATGGAATTTAGTGCAAACCTAAGGGGAGCTTATATTCAGAGCAAGACCACTCATCTACAGAACAGAAGCAAAGGCAGGTTATGGGCAGATATAAGTAGGTGGGCAGAGAGGGTGATGAGAGTTCCTGGAAATTATCTGCTAATTGCTCCTCTTTTTCAGGAAATAGCTGAGAGTGAGGATGAGGGGATAGAGGCTTGAAGAGAGTGGGGCATGAAATACCTGACTGGGGAGCAGGAGTCAAGGGACCAGGGCAAACATCGGGACTGACAGGTAGCATTACGGGCCACCTCAGTGAGTCATCAGCAAGTTAAAGTGAGAGCAGTCTGCACGGCTATACGTTTTTCTCTAGCCGTGTTCAGCTATTTGGGTGCTGGCACAAAGGACACAAGTTGGATTTGACCAGAGCTGGAGTTTTACCAGGCAAACATAACAAAGTTTAGAGAGGAGGCAGGGGAGTTGAGGATGTACTAAAAAAAGAAATGCTCTTATTACTCATCCATGGATCTAAGCCAGATCAAGATGGGAATGTGAACATTAAGAAGGGGAATGAAGAACAAAAGGGGTAGTAAATAGGAAATAGGGTCAAAAGATTGTAGGTCCTGGTGAGGTTAAAGACTTGATGGAGCAGGGGCCCTAAAGAAAAGATAAAACAGGGATTGGGACTCTTGAGATTGTGGGAGAAGGCAGCTACCGTTATGGATAAAGTCTAAGTAAGGTATGGCAGTGTGTGGCTGAGATGGAATGGAGGTCAAGCTCACTGAGAGAAAGTCAAAGAAATTCGAGGTCAGGATAATGAAAATAATCTATGTAAACAATGAAATAACTGAGATTTAAGACAGGAGAAGTAAGAGTGAAAAGTGAACCCAGGGCTAAACTCTTCAAGGAATGAGGCAAACTGACCCACAGGTCTCTTAACTACAAAAGTGATTGAATAAGTGATACCCTGATGTCATGAGATTAAAAGTTGGAGTGGTCTATGGAGGAAAAAAGGTCTGAAAGCAGCAATGACAATCAAGGTGAACTCCCGTACCTTTGACCAAGCATTACACTGAGTGCAGGACAGAAAACAGCCTCCCACTTTCAAGAACCCTGGGAAAGGCATGTCCTCAGAGCCATATTTCATTTAGATCAAGAAGATGAATGGGTGTTCACAGAAATTCAGGATACAGGGAATTTTGCTGAGGGCACAGAAAAGGATCTTAAGAACTGGGGAGTCAGAAAAGGATCCAAGTAAAAACCTTTAAGGGTGTCAGGCACAGTGGCTCACACCTGTAATCTCAACACTATGGGAGGCTGAGGCGGAGGATCGCTTGAGCCCAGGAGTTCAAGGCCAGCCTGGGAAACATAGTGAGACCTAATCTTTACAAAAAATTTTTTTAATTAGCGGGGCATGGTGGCACTGTGATAGCACCACTGCACTCCTTAAAGGGATGAGAGTTCAGAGAGTAAGAGAAAACCTAGGAGTTTCTCATATAACTTAGAAAATCAGTTTGTGAATTTCTAGCAAAAACCCTGCTGCAATTTTATTATGAATGGCATTGAATCCATACGTCAATTTAGGAAGTATTGATGTCTTTGTTATTGAGGTTTCCTATAATACAATGGTGTATCTTACCATTTAAGTCTTTTTAAATGTCTTTTCATAGTTTTGTAATATTCTCATTGATGATGATGATGACAATGACACCAACAACGATAATGCTAACACTTAAACTGTGTCTGTTAGGTGCCAGGCACTGTTCTAAGCAGTACACAAACTCCTCAACAGCCATCATGAAAGAACATCCCTCACTTATAGATCATCTTGTTAATTCTAATAACTTCTCTAAGCTTGTGGCCATCAAGAGGGCCCAGGGCGCCCTAGCGGTAGTCCCACCATTCCTTTGCTTTTGAGTGTCCTTGCCCACAGTCCAGTGACCAAGCCCTTGGGTCCAGTGACCACTACAAAAGACTGGAAGAATGAAAGAGCTGAGAAACTCTGCTCTGAGGGTACTGGTGGTCACAATCCTAACCTTATTTATTTTGATTGGCCGGCTCAAACTCTTTCCTGTCTACTTCATGCATTTAAGATAATTGAATGTAAGACGTGGCTCACACTGACCACTTCTGTATTTTGAAACTGAGTCAGAACACCTTACCAAACAATTCCATGTGGCATTCCAGCTCATGGCATAGGTAAAAATAAAAGAAATTGCCATCACACTCTAAAATGTGCTTTTTATAGTGTAACTTAATTGATGTTCTCTCTCAACAAAGTTGAGTTGAATCATGGTTGAGTCAAAACGCCATATGGCATCCTTAGCCAAGCTGATGACTCGTGTGGGTTTTTGTTTTTTGGGTTTTTGTGTTTTGGTGCAGTTAAAGACACTTGCTGGCTGGAGGTTCAGTAATGTCCGGGGAAAACCCACGTGCATGTAAATACACAGACGGATAGGTTTATTTTTTACCTCTGTGGTATGTTGACCTCTAAAGTGCTTCATCTATTCACTTTCTTTATGAAGGTTAGTCAACATATTTATACAAGCAGGTAACAATACCAAGTCATTTTTTACCCCTTGAAATCAGTCATCTGTCATAGTTAACCTTTCCCATCCCCTCCTAATTAAAGTCTTTCTTCTATGCTCTCATTTTCTCTCTCATGGCTCAAGAAAATTAGGTGTTCAAGAAAACAATAAAAATAGTATTGAATGCTCACTGTGTAGCAGGTCTGAAAGTTGGTACTGAAAACAGAGGTAAATAAGAATCCTGCCCTCAGACTGCTCTCACTCTAGTGAGACTGGTAGGTAATTAAGTGTTTGTAACACTCCATGTGAAGTTCTTTAAAAGAGGTAAGCACAGAGTGCCAAGGGAATACAGGTCAGAAACAGGTTTCAAAAGGAAGTGAAATGATAATTCAACCTTGAGGGAAAACGGGGAGTATGTATAAGCAAAGGATGAAGGCTTAAGGCATTTATATTTACAAATTTACAAATTTATTTTGTAAATATAAATTACAAATATACATTTTTAACAAATTACAAATTTATTAAATTTAATAATTTAATAGCATTAGAGCTACTCCTATGTTAGTAGTTCAAAGTAAGCTACACATAGTTCATTTTATCATATCAATCGCAGCTGCAGCACTAAGCACAGATCTTACATATATCATGTGTGGTGTGATTCAATGAATGAATTACATGGTAAACTAATCAATAGCATTTTAGTAATCTGAGTAATTACTGATTGGCTCACTGAAGGTACTGGCTCTTCATTGCTCTGTTTAGTTCAGTTCAATATTCACAGAGTACCCAAAATGGGCCAGGCACCCTGCTAAGAAACACCATAAAGTCCCTCCCTTCAAGAAAGGCACTACGGAGTAGGGAAAAAGATACATAAAAGGCTATTTTATTATGAAACAAAAATAGCAGTGAAGGAGGAGTTCACATTTTAAACACCTCCCCTCCACTCCAAACAATGTGACTTTTAAAAAATCATAAATATATAACTTTACATGCCCACCAAAATTCAGTGTCATTTTCATTGTAATAGCGATGCAGAGGTATCTTCTTACGCTTTTGTTCATAACAGCACTATTAAGATAGGGTTCACGTGGCACACAAGTCACCCACTTAAAGTGCACAATTAAATGGATTTTGGTACATTGCATTATTAATTTTTTTAACTGTGGTAAAATACATATATAAAACATAAAATTTGCCATTTTGTTCATTTTAAGTCTACAGTTCAGTGGCTTTAATTATATTCACAATGTTGTACAACTATCACCTCTACTTCCAAAATTTTTTTAACACCCAAATAGAAACTCTGTCAACATGAAGTAATAACTCCCCATTTCCCCTCTCTCCAAATCCTAGTAACCTCTAATCTACTTTCTGTCTCTACAAGTTTGTCTCTTCTAGGTATTTCATAAATGCAGAATCATACAATATTTGTCCTTTTTCATTTTCTTTTTTTTTTTTTTTTTTTTTTTTTTTTTAGACAGAGTCTCGCTGTGTCACCCAGGCTGGAGTGCAGTGGCGCAATCTCGGCTCACTGCAAGCTCTGCCTCCCGGGTTTTACGCCATTCTCCTGCCTCAGCCTCCGAGTAGCTGGGACTACAGGCGCCCGCCACCACGCCCGGCTAGTTTTTTGTATTTTTAGTAGAGACGGGGTTTCACGGTGTTAGCCAGGATGGTCTCGATCTCCTGACCTCGTGATCCACCCGCCTCGGCCTCCCAAAGTGCTGGGATTACAGGCTTGAGCCACCGCGCCCGGCCCCTTTTTCATTTTCTTCGGGCATATACCTAAGAGTAAAACTGTTTGGTCATATTCCATGTTTAGCTTTTTGAGGACCCACTATTTTCCATAGCGGCAGCACCATTTTACATGTCCACTAGCAACACACAAGGGTTCCCATTTCCCCACATCCTCAACAATACTTGTTCTTTTCCATTTTTTGGATAACAGCCATCCTAAACGGTGTGCAGTAGTCTCTCACTGCAGTTTTAACTGCCATTTCCCTAATGATTAACGATTTGGAGCACTTTATCATAAGCTTATTGGCCTTTATATTTCTTTTAAAAAAAAAAAATTTGCCCAATTTTTAAATTGAGTTGTAGGAGTCTTTTTTATTGAGTTGTAGGAGTACTTTATACATTCTAAAACAACTACTTTATCATATATATTTTAAATACTTCTCTAACTCCAGGACTTGCCTTTTCATTTTTTTTTAAAGACCTTTTGGCCTGAATTTATTGTTTAATTTTTAAATTAAACACCAACAAAAACCTCATTTTGTCTAAGCAGATTAACGAGAAAAAAATGAGCTATACTGATAGAAGCTGAAAAAAAAAAATTGCTGTCTACATGACTAAGAAAAAGACCAAGCAAGCACAATGAGTAATAACTTATAGAAACAGCAGCAACTCCACAAGAAACTGTTAAGAGTCTGCCACTATCAACTGTATGCTAGATGCCAGGCATACAGTGAATGTGAGGTGCCCACTTTATTCAAGAAGCTTGGCTGGGCGTGGTGGCTCACACCTGTAATCCCAGCACTTTGGGAGGCCGAGGCGGGTGGATCATGAGGTCAGGAGATCGAGACCATCCTGACTAATACAGTGAAACCCCGTTTCTACTAAAAATATAAAAAATTTTTAGTAGAGTAGTAGAGCCCGCCGGGCATGGTGGCAGGTGCCTGTAGTCCCAGCTACTTGGGAGGCTGAGGTAGGAGAATGGTGTGAACCTGGGAGGCGGAGCTTGGGGTGAGCCAAGATCACGCCACTGCACTCCAGCCTGGGCGACAGAGCAAGACTCCGTCGCAAAAAGAAAAAGAAGCTTATCAGCTGGACGACCAATGAGGTTATCAGTTTAAGTGTGAGATGAATTTATAGAAAGCAGTATCCAAATGTTCCATCATTTCAAGAATACTCAAGAATCAGAACACAGTCTCCCCCTACTGTTCTCTAATAAGAAAACATATTACAGAAGAGCACTATTTCCAGAACTTTCTGTGATGATAGAAATATTCTCTATCTGTGCTGTCACAATCACATGTGGCCACTGAGCACTTAAAATATGGCTAATGCCAGCGTGGGCAACATGGTGAGATCTCATCTCTACAAAAAATAAACAAAAAAAATTAGCTGGGCGTGGTGGTGTACACCTGTAGTCCCAGCTACTGGGGAAGGAGGCAGGAGGACTGCTTGAGCCCAGGAGGTCGAGGATGTAGTGAACTATGATCGTGGCACTGCACTCCAGCTTGGGCAACAGAGTGAGACTCTATCTCTAAAAAAATAATAATAAGGAGCCAGGCACGGTGGCTCATGCCTGTAATCTCAGCACTTTGGGAGGTCGAGGCAGGCGGATCACCTGAGGTCAGGAGTTTCAGACCAACCTGACCAACATGGAGAAACCCCGACTCTATTAAAAATACAAAATTAGCCATGTGTGGTGGCACATGCCTGTAATCCCAGCTACTCAGGAAACTGAGGCAGGTGAATCACTTGAACCCGGGAGGCGAAGACTGCAGTGAGCCGAGATCGCGCCATTGCACTCCAACCTGGGTAACAAGAGCGCAACTCTGTCTCAAAAAAAAAAAAAAAAAAAAAATTAAAAATTAAAAAATATGGCTAATGCAACTAAGGAAATGAACATTAATTTCACTTATTTTCAATTAATTAAGTAGCTACATGTAGCTAGTGGCTACTGAATTAATAGCACAGATGGAGTATGACAACCCATCTCACCTGGCTCTACACTTTGTGGGGTCTGGAGATGCCTCAGAGATGCATCATAAAGGCAACTAGCCAGGCACAGTGGCTCATGCCTGTAATCCCAACACTTTGGGAGGCCGAGGCAGGAGGATCACTTGAGGCCAGGAGTTCGAGACCAGCCTAGGCAACATAGTGAGACCCCCTTCTCTAAAAAAAATGCACTCCAGCCTGGATGACAAAGTGAGACCCTGTCTCGAAAAACAAAAGAAAAATAACTAAAGGAGCAACTCAAATAGAATTTTAAATGTATTTGTCTTACTTGTTCAGAAAGAATTTAACATGACTTGCAAAGATTCACAGCAAGATAAACCACTTGTTAAACAAATGTGAAATACACTGATATCTACGTTAAACAAAAAGTATAAAACAAATGTAAGAAAAAAGAATTATCTTACACAGAGAACAAACAGCTGAGGAATATCTCAATATTGATATTATATGACCATAAGCAATATGTTTAAATAATTTTAGTGACCAAGACACTTTAAGAAGTTACAGAATGCATGTAATACAGACCATGGAGAATTTAGACTTATGTATTAATGCTGTATTGCTATACAGCAAATTAGCCCAAAATTTAGCATTTTAAACCAACAACATTTATGATCTCCCACAGATCTGAGCAGCTTAGGGTGCCTCACAAGGTTGCACACTTGGTTGAGGATGTGACTGGAGCTCAGAGGACCTGCTTCCAAGGTGGTTTATCACATGGCTGTTCGAAGGAGGCCTCAGCTCCTCACCACACAGCTCTCTGCATAGGGATGCTTGAGTGTCCTCCTGACATGGCAGCTGGCTTTGTCAGAGTGGGCGATCCAAGAAAGAGCTAGCAAAGCGGAAACTACGATGCTTTATATGACCTAGTCTGAGAAGTCGCACACTGTCACTTCTGCCATATTCTACTCTTCACAAGCAAGTCACTAAGTTCAGCCCACACTCAAGGAGAAAATAATTAACCTCCTCCTCTTGAGAAGGTCAAAGAATTTGTGAACATATTTAAAATCACCACAATGGGATGTAAGAATTTCTTGCGGGTTGCTAAAATCGTAATGAGATCCTGAGATCCCTTTCTCTGGAAACCCCAAAATTAGAACCGTCTTCCTGAAATAGCTTCAATTTTTGGTTTTGATAAGACAGGAGATTCAACACAAACGGATTCTCGGTCATATAACCTTGTTATATTTTAATAACAGGTCCTAAATAACTGGCATTTACTATGCATAAACCACTATGCTACACATACAACATTACAGATCCTCAAAATAATCCCTCAAAGTGGCTGCCATCATCTCATTTTCAAGACAAGAAACAGGAAGTCTACAGAGACTAAGCCAGGATTCATATCCAGGTCTCCAGGGTTCCAAAGCCACTGCTCTTTCCACTGCATGACACTTCCACTACTCAAGCTACCAAAGACAGAAGTTTGTTTTGTAGCATGGAAGAGTTCAGAAGGACCACCAACTACATTATGTCTGTGATTCTTCAAATATAAAATGGAATCCTAGAGAAATAATGTATTCCACCAAAAGAGAAGAATCTCTTAATTACCTTCCTCGCCGTTTTTGCTTTTTGTCTGCTGTTTTCTATTTGCTACACTGAGGACTCATTGTGCTTGGCTTTTTGTCTCGTCCACCTTTAAACACCTTGGCCGATCCTTCCCCCGGGTCCATCTGTGTTCCTGTGCATACTAGACAACAGCCCTATGACCTCTCTCAAGAGGAGACCTCCAAGGACAAACACTGGCTCCCTGAGCATCAGAACTGGAGGGATCCTCTCAGAGGAGCGGGGAGTCTGGGCCCAGCCCCACAACAACCTTATGATTTGTCCAAAGACAAAGAGAAGCAGTGACAGAACCAGGACCAGAAGCCTGTCCTTATAAACTCTGATCATGAGTTCTCTGCCCCACCACATAACTGTGTCTTTCCATGCCAGGACCTGCACATCAGTTCACCTTTCCTGGTCTCCAATCTCTGCCTGGAAGGACACTGCCCCAGAACTCAGATGAAATCTGGGAAGCATCCTCATTTCCTCATTCTCCCCCCAACAATCCAATTGGTCCCTGAGTCCTGTCCATTCAACCTTGTATCTCTCAGTATTTATTCTACTCATCCCCACAGACAATGTCCTAATTTAGGCACTTTTCTCTTTCACATGGGCTTCTGCTACCACTCCTTAAAGATCCCCGCTATCTCTACCTTCATCCTCTCTCATTTATTCCCCACAATGGAGGCGGAGGTGGCCAGGAAGATCTAACAGGCAGATTATTATCATGCCACTCCCTTGACAAAAACCATCAATGGTTCTCTGTAACTTCTTCCCTCACAAGAGACAGAGTCAAGAAAGGCCTTCTAAACTAGCTCAGGAGCTTGGATTTTCTCCAAGTTATAAAAAGGGAACTGATGTTTGAATAAATGTCTCCTCTGTACGAGAAACCTAATCTATGTTACTTTACTTGTCTCCTCGGTTTTGCAAAATTAACATATGGCCCCTTTGCAGACACTGTTCCTTCTAGTCCTCTCATTTATAACCCAGCACCTGAAATAATCTTAAAAAGCCTTTCCTGAGCCGGGCATGGTGGCTCACGCCTGTAATCCCAGTACTTTGGGAGGCTGAGGCGGGCAGATCACGAGGTCAGGAGATCAAGACCATCCTGACTAACATGGTGAAACCCCGTCTCTACTAAAAAAATACAAAAAATTAGCCGGGCCTGGGGGCGGGCGCCTGTAGTCCCAGCCACTCGGGAGGCTGAGGCAGGAGAATGGTGTAAACCCAGAAGGCAGAGCGTGCAGTGAGCCAAGACCGAGCCACTGCACTCCAGCCTGGGCGACAGAGTGAGACTCTGTCTCAAAAAAAAAAAAGCCTTTCCTGGCTCACCAATCTTCCAACGGACCCACATGTTCTCCTGTGCCACCACCTCTTGTATAGATTTCCATTAAAATGTGTTTATTTAGCAATTTCCCAAACATGCTTGATAAAAGGAATCACATCATTCATCTTTGTACCCTCAGCCCCTAACAAAAAAATCTGTTTCATAGTAGGTGCTCAATAAATGGTTGATGACTGGGTTATTAACTAAAAGCAAGGTCCATCATGGTACAGAAATGTCTAAGCATTATATCAATAAATACATCTCCCCCAAAGGCCCATGGAGCAGTACCAGGGACTTTTATTAATAGCCTTCTTTCAGCAGCTCCACATTGCCCCAAGTTATTTGAGGTAAAGGAAGTGCTCAGACCAGGTGTCTAGTTTAAAGAGAGGAATAGTGATCACCTAGGCCGACCCAAGTCTTTCTTCAATGTTCCCTCTGCTCTTTGTACATACATACCCCCACAGCTGTTGTTATCTTGTACATACTAGTACAGGAGAGAGCAAGGACTTTCCATTTTCCCACCCCATCACCTAGCACAATAGCTGATACATGGGGAACTACCAATGTGTTAAGTGATAATATCAGCTACATTTAGTGCTATGTACAGGTATGTCCTAAGGATTTAATATGCATTATATCTCATTTAATCCTTATGACACTATCACTACTAGGGAGGTACTGTTCAACTTTACTCCCATTAAATAGACAAGAAAACTGAGGCCCCGATAGAACAAGATCAAACAAGCCTTGACTGAGGGCTTCGCACATTTTATATTTTCACATGCTTTATTTCATTTATTCCTCTGTACAATCCAGCAACTAAGCTGTGTATTAGAGTCCCATTTTTAGACAATAATTCTAAGGCTTGGAGAAACTGCACAGTAACACGCAGCTTGCAAGGCCAGGAACCAAATCCACAACTGTTGACTCCTGGGCACCTTCTCTTTTTGCCTGGCTATCTCGCCCCTCAGTGGCACCAGGACTGGACTGGCCTCTCCAGGCCCCTGCTCTTCCACACTGCACAGAGCGCAGCTCCCAGGGCGGATGGTGCAGCCTGGGCTTTAACGCCGAGGAGAAAGGAGTGCCAGTCCCACTCCATGCTTAGAGACTGGCATCCCCGCAACTGCCCAATTCCCGCGTCCGTAACACGCGTCTCTCCCGCTAAAATACACGCTTTATGACTCTGGGGGCCGCGTGGGTCTTGCAGCCAGGGCCTGGCGCAGCCCTCGCACATGACAGGGGCGGCCTAAGCGTGTGTTGGGTCAACAGTACCCGCGCGTCGCGGCTTCGCACCCGGACGGGCTGCGGTGGGGGAGCGGGGGCCCGCCCCGGACCCCGCGGGGACCCACGAGCACGAGGCGGTGCCTGGGAGTCGGGAGGCCTGGGTGGCGCTCGGGCCGCCCGCGCAAGCCTCGCCCTCCGCGTCTCCAGCGAGGAGGGGGCGGCGCCTGGGCCCAGGCCGGGGCCGCCGCGGGAGTCCCGGCCGCCCTCCCCTGCCCGGGGCAGACCCCCAGCCGGGCCCGTTACCGGTTCCGCTGCTCTTTGAAGAGCGCCGTGAGCGCGCGCAGGGCCTCCAGGTCCTGGATGGGTGCCGGCACCATGATGCCCGACAGCCTGGCAGGCGGCGGCCTGGGCGCCGCCATCTTGCCGCTCGCAGCTTGGCCGAGCCTGACGAGGAGGAGGAAGGCGAGGAGAAGGGAGGGGGAGGATGGCGAGGAGGGAGGAGTAAGATGGCGAGGAGGAAGGGAGAGGCCTCGCCCTACACAACCCTAACCGCCGCCGACGCTGCAGCCCACGCTGCCCAGAAGCTGCGCCGCGGCCGGAGAGCTCGAGGCTGAGCCCAGACTCGCCTCAGGCGGGAGGAGGGGACGGCGCCGCGGGGGAGGGGGCGCTGGCGGAAGTCCCGCCTGAGGGGAGGGGGCGCGGCGGAAGTTCTGGGTGAGGGCGGAGAGGGATGCTAGGGGTGATTGACCGGGAGGCATCGCAGACGGGGCTCCTCCGAGGGGAGGGGTCGCCGGGGGGAGGGGGCCCGTGTTGATAGGGCCGTAACAGGGTCTCATTCTTGGGAGCGGGTATCGGGGACAGAGGTTCACCCTGAGGAAGAGGGGCGCGTCCTATGGGAGGGGGCCCGCAGACAGAGGGGTCTCCCCCAGGGGAGGGGATCCGGGTGGTAAGGGGCCTGTGGGGGGTTGAGCCGTAACAGGGTCTCGGTCTTGGGAGCGGGTATTGGGGACAGAGGTTCACCCTGAGGAAGAAGGGCCCTCCTATGGGAGGGGGCCCGCAGACAGAGGGGTCTCCCCCAGGGGAGGAGATTCTGGGTGGAGGGCACCGTTTTTGGAGGAGACGCTGTCTGAGGGGCACGGGAACGAAGAGGGCCGGGCAGAGGCTCCCCCTGCTAAGGCTGAAGACCTTGATCCCACCGCTCAAGTGGGTTGATCAGTGCCCCCGCGCGGGCCCACTGGAAGCTGGAGCGGTCTGTCACCAGCTTGCAAGTCTCAGACCCTGAAAACTCACTTCCCAGTACTTACTGATCATTGCTGATCAATACCAGACCACTTACCAGGCACTCAGCCTCGGGCGAGAATACATTGCTCCAGCTCCTCAAAGGTTTAAAATACCGTTCTAAGTCAAGAAGCTAAGTTACATAGCAAGAGGGTAAGAATTGTTTTTTTTTCCTAAGGGAAATGAATATATTTCACAGGAATCAGACAAGGCTTCTCTAGCTGGTGTTGATCACATATTTTCTTTCCGCTGCCCTTTATTACAGTGTATATACTTTCTTTCAACAAAAATTGTTGCTAAGCCCTGTGCTAGGTGCTAGAGATATAAAGATCAATAAAAGATAGTTCCAAACCTAAAGGAACCTCACAGACTATTGAGAAGGAGAGAAGCAAACATAACTGAGTATAGCTGTGAACTGCTATAACTGTACAAATTGCTATGGGACCACTTAAAATATGTAAATACATACCCTCTACATTCTGCTTGGAGGGTAGGAGTGTGTTTATAATATGGTACTCAACATTCTTTGCTAAATAAAATGTAAAGATACAATAAATACCACCAGAGTATGCAGAAGAAGTGAATCCCGGTGGCGCATGGTGGTTCATGCCTGTAATCCCAGCACTTTGGGTGGCCAAGGCAGGAGGATTGCTTGAGCCCAGGAGGTCGACACTGCAGTGAGAGCTGTGATCACACTACTGTGTTCCAGCCTGGGTGGCAGAATGATACCCTGTATGAAAAAAAAAAAAAAAAGGAAGGAAGGAAATGAATGCTGCCACACAAGCAAGTTACTTGATATTGTCATTCAGTTTACCCCATGTCATTGAGTATATATTCATTCCACGAATATAGCTGTGTGCTATGTGCCAGGTATTAGATCACTTATTAATAGCAATGCTCAAGACAATGCAAAATGTTTAACAATCCTTAAGCTAGCAGGGTAAAATCTCTTTAATTTTCCCTTGAGGAGCACAGGATGGTAAAATGTACTTGTTATGCACCAAAATCCTGAACTTTAGGCCAGACACAGTGGCTCACATCTGTAATCCCAGCACTTTGGGAGGCCGAGGCGGGTAGATCACTTGAGGTCAGGAGTTCAAGACCAGTCTGGCCAACATGGCAAAACCCTGTTTCTACTAAAAATATAAAAATTAGTCGGGCATAGTGATTGGTACCTGTAGTCCCAGCTATTTGGGAGGCTGAGACAAGGGAATTGCTTGAACCTGGAAGGCAGAGGTTGCAGTGAACTGAGATCATACCACTGCACTCCAGCCTGGGCAACAGAGAGAGACTCCATCTCAAAAACAAAACAAAACCAAACAAAAAAAAAACCTGACCTTTAGTTTTCTTATCCTCAAATGTAACAACATTCCCAGAAAAACATTCCCCATAATATGCATACTTCTTGCCTGGAATATTGCAATATATTCCTGATTGGTCTTTTGGCTTCTACTCTTGCTTCCCTATGTTTTAGATCCTTTAAAAAATATGTCAACATTTAACTCTGCCCAAAATCCTTTAAGGGATTTCCATTTCACTCAGAGTAAAAGCCAAGTTCTTCCAATAGAAAAGCCCCTAAATGACCTGCCCGCTCCTTCACCGTCACCCCCAGCCCTTGCGGGCTCGAATCACATCTACTAGCCTCTTCCTCTTCCATTGCGCTTCAGCCATACTGATCTCCTTATTGTCCTCTGTCTACTTAAAAGGAAGAAGCTGAGGTAAAATCAATATAAAGAGTTTATTTGGGCCAACGTGAGCACTGCAGCCCAGGACATACATCCAAGTTGCCTTGGGGAGTGCCCTGGAGAACAAAAGAGAAGCTCAACTTTTTAAAGAAAACAGGACGAATCAGGAGAGAGGGTGATTTAAGAGGTTGATTGTCATGAATTCTCATTGGTTTAAGAAACAATGTTGGTTAGTGATTGGCTGTACAATGTTGAACTATAGGTTGTATGCCATTTTGTGGCTAGTTGACATCAGTCTAGAGCCCAAATAGAATGTGGCTTCAAGAAGTAATGGGGCCAAAGCACTGTAGTCTCAGAGCTTTGGGTGGCTGAGGCAGGAGGATTGCTGAAGCCCAGGAGTTTGAGACTAGGCTGCACAACATAGTGTAAGGCCCCATTTCTACGAAAAAATTTTTTAAAAATTAGGCAAGGCGGTGCATGGCAATAGTCCCAGCTACTCCAGAGGCCAAAATGGAAGGATTCATTGAGCCCAGGAGTTGAAGGCTTCAGTGAGCTATTACCACACCACTGCACTCCAGCCTGGGTAATAGAGTAAGACCCTGTCTCTAAAAATAATAATTCTTTTTAAAAAGAGGTGAGTATTTAGCTCAAGGAGGAGTGACATGATTTGCTGTTTCCTTCCAATGCTTCTCTAGGCCTGATCATTTAAAGGAGTTCATATTCCTCAGATAAGGTTTATTTTTTCCTTTTTTTTTTTAACCCCACAACTGCACCAAGAAAAGTACCCTCCTGCCTTAAGACTTTGTATATGCTTGTGTGTTTTGTTGTTGTTGTTGTTGCTGCTGTTGTTGTTTTACATAGAACAACTCCTCACAAACATCTCCATGACTTGCTCCTTATTTCCTTCAACTACCTGTTCAAATGATCTTTTAATGACCTTCCTGATCAATCTATTTAAAATTGTAACAGGCTACCCAAATTCCTGATCCCCAGGAATTTTCCACGTAGCACTTAACACTTGACATATTATATAACTTAGTTTTCTGTTTGGTTTATTGTTACTTATCCACCTCACTTACTACTAGAATGTAAGCTCCACAAGGGCAGAGATTTTTGTCTCTTTTGGTTATTTTTGTATCTCCAGCCCAGCACCTAGAAAAAGACCTACTATGTGGTAATTGCTCAATAAAAGTTGAATTAATGAACAAAGAATCTTTTTGACTATATCAGCAGAGGCTGGGCGCGGTGGCTCACGTCTGCTCATGCCTGTAATCCCAGCACTTTGGGAGGCGGAGGCAGGCAGATCACCTGAGGTCAGCAGTTCGAGACCAGCCTGGCCAACAGGGTGAAACCCCCATCTCTACTAAAAATACAGAAAAAAATTAGCCAGGCACCTGTAATCCCAGCTACTCAGGAGGCTGAGGCAGGAGAATCACTTGAGCCTGGGAGGCAGAGGTTGCAGTGAGCTGAGAGCATGCCATTACACTCCAGCCTGGGTGACAGAGTAAGACTCCATCTGTAAATAAATAAATATATATATTTTTTATTTTATATATATATAATATATATACATATATTTCTGCAGATATATATATATCTGCAGAAAGCAAAAAGGAGATCACATGCCTCTAGAAGAAGTGCAATAATCCAAAAAGTACAGAAAAGGAAGCTGATGGAAAAAGGAGAAAAAAATTATAAGGGAGAAGAGTAAAAGAGAGAGAGATTAACAGGACAGACAAAAAGTAGAAATATGCATAAGAGAAACGAAAGGAAATTAAACTGGTCAAACAGTGGATGTTATTGACTGCCCAAAATCGACTACAGGATTTCAACCTTGACTTAATTGACAGAACCAAGTTAATATTTCACTAGGGCTAAATGACATTTTTAATGTTGTATAGCTGTTTGACTTAGACAAACCCGATGAACATGCCACCATGTTGATGTACGTAAATTCAACTTCAAATGAAATTTGTGATATGAATTTGTATCTTGAGCCCACTGCAGAAGAATTGAATCAGCAATGACTCAGTAATCAAGAAAGAAGTAAATACAAAGAAAAGAAAAGGAAGGAAGGCAAAAAAGAAAATCAGAGAAGAAAGTAGGTGAGGTGTGAAGCAAAAACAGATTTGGACCAAAGTGTATATGATTTTGGCAAGGAAAAGAGAGAGAAAGTAAGTGAGTACTGGTAAAGAGAATAAAAGATAAGGCCGGGCGCGGTGGCTCACACCTGTAATCTCAGCACTTTCGGAGGCCAAGGCAGGTGAATCATGAGGTCAGGAGATCAAGGCCACCCTGGCTAACATGGTGAAACCCCGTTCTACTAAAAATACAAAAAAAAATAGCTGGGCGTGGTGTCGGGCGCCTGTAGTCCCAGCTATTCGGGAGACTGAGGCAGGAGAATGGTGTGAACCTGGGAGGGGGAGCTTGCAGTGAACTGAGATCGCACCACTGCACTCCAGCCTGGGCGACAGAGCGAGACTCCGTCTCAGAAAAAAAAAAAGAAAAGAAAAAAGAGAGAGATAGAATAGAAGATAAATGACAGGTGAATAGAAAAATGTGTGCTTGTGCTGGCTCCTCTCTTGGAAACTTCCTTCTTAGCATCTCTGCCTATGATGCTCTTGCTAGAAAGCTTTTGTCATATATCACCAACTCCACAAGATCTCATGTGTTCATCAGAAGAATCTCTGGTCAGCCTGTGCCTCTCTTTTGGCACTGACTTTCCATAGTCAGCCTGTGCTATAGATGTGTGTTTATGCCGTCCTCTTCCACATCCGAGGTCCCTCAAGGCAGGGATTTTCTCATCTTCATCCCAGCCGTGTGCTTAGAAGCAATGCTATCAATATCTGTTGTATGAAAAACTCCAGAGATTGAGAAAAAGGAGAAAAAAAGAGTAGTATACTTGTTCAGAGCAGGGATTGGCAAATTGTCACCAGTGAGCCAAACTCTTCCCGCCACCTATTTTCATAAATAAAATTGTATTACAAACTGTCATAGTCATTCATTTACATATTGTCTATGGCTACTTTGGCACTAAAGTGGCAGAGTTGACTTGTTGTTACAGAGACTGTACGGCCTCCAAAGCCTACAATATTAACTGTATGGCTCTTTTTAGAAAAGGTGTGCCAACCTCTGGTAAAGAACATGAGCTCTGGAGTCAGACCTGGGTGATACGAATCCCTCTTTTATCTATTAGCACCTCAACTTGGACAAGTAACCATCTCTTTAAGCCTTTTTTTTTTTTTCATTTGTAAAATGGAATAGTAATAGCACCTACTTAATTAAGTTGTTGGGAAGATTTGATGATAGTCAATCCTGAGTCTGTCATATATTTAGCTTAGTTCAATACATGTTAACAGTGAACTGTATGGTGTAAAAGTGAGACAGTAGGAAGAATGAAATTGGGCAAGGAGATCAAAAGCTGTTAGGTAGTTGGGCAAATGAGAAACAGTCGGAAATACGTAGGAAATTGTGGATACCAAGATATAATTGGTAATAAATGACTGACAATAGACTTCCGGTATTTGAGGTGATGATTCTGATGTTAGTAATAGTTGCCTTGTAGGGATCAATGATTTTTTTATAATTTATAAAGTTACTAACCTATTCCTCATGACTGTCACCAATCCATTTTACATTTTATTTTTCACATTTAAATTTAACCAGAAGTTTTTGAGCATCTATCATAGACTATATTAGAACCTAGTCTTATGAAGATGAATAATATAATACCTCAGTCATGAATAACCTCTGAGTCTATTAAAGGAAAACAGAAATATATACTGATAATATAGCATAGTAAATAATGTCAGCAAAAAAGATGTATAAAGAGCTAGGAAGCTGGAGAGATGAAGAAATACAACTAGAGAAACCATGTAAGCTGAATCTTAAATAATTATATGAGCACTAGACAAACAAAGGTGGAAGTACATTCCAGAAAATGAAGCACCAAAATATAGCCTCAAACCAGCTGGCTTTATATATGAGTTCTACCAAATGTGGAGAAAAGATGTAATCCCTGCCTTATACAAGAAGCTTCACAAAATAGAAAAAGTTTCACTTCTGATCATGTCACACTAAGTTATTTAAAGTTATCCTCTGAATGAGAAAAACTTGTATTTTAAACCCGAATGAAATTTCAAAAACCTCTTTGTCACCTGGTTGATCCACGCAACCAAAACATCTGACTTGGGATTAAGACAGACCCAGAGTGGTGGCACATTTAGACATAGGGCAGAAGCAAATGAAAAGCATCTTTGGAAGAATGTGCCATCCTAAGCACCAAGTTATTTCTACAAATACTTCTCAAATAGAGTGAACAACACAAAAATAACTCACTCTACAGGGAAACCAGATATTATAAGAACCAGCAGAAGCAACATACAACAGAAACTGATCCACAAAAACTTAAGCTATTGGAATGAAACATGGCAATGACACAACAGATTTACTATGTTCAAAGAAATAATTCGGCCAGGCACAGTGGGTCAGCCTGTAATCCTAGCACTTTGGGAGGCCGAGGCGGGCAGATCACAAGGTCGGGAGTTCGAGACCAGCCTGGCCAACATGGTGAAACCCCGTCTCCACTAAACATACGAAAAATGAGCTGGGCGTGGTGGCATGTGCCTGTAATCCCAGCTACTCAGGAGGCTAAGGCAGGAGAATTACTTGAACCTGAGAGGGAGAAGTTGCAGTGAGCTGAGACCACGCCACTGCACTCCAGCCTGGGCAACAGAGTGAGACTCCATCTCAAAAAAGAAAAAAGAAATAGTTCAAAAATCCAAGCAAGAAATTGAACTATAAAAATTGAAATAGTGTATTTATATAATAAACAAAAATTCTGGAACTGAAATGAGAAATAACACAGTAACAACTCAATTGATGTGATTAAAACAGATTAGAGAGACCTAAAGAGAGAATAAATGAACTAGAAGATTTAGAAAGAAACGATCCAGAATGAAGAAATTAAAATACAAAAAATGCAGAAGAGCTAAGAGATGGAGAAAATAAGGAGAGAAAGTCTAACACATGGAACTGGAGTCTCGAAAGGAGAGAGAAACAGGACAGAGGCAATACATAGGATAATAGCTGAGAATCTGCCAAAACTGATGAAAGATTCCAAACCACAGATTCAAGAAGCTCAATGAATAGAAAGCAGAATACACGGAAAGAAATCTATATAGAGACACACCATATATTCGCATGCAGTGAAGTTGTGGAAAAAGACAAAGACAAAATCTGATAAGAAGCCACAGGGGAATAAAAAGACAGTTTATTTTTAAAGGAGTGAGGATTGATTGAGTAAGCTGCATTCTCCACAGAAACACTGGAAATCAAAATAGTGGAATGCTATCTTCAATGTGCTGAAAAATAAAAATAACTGCCAACAGATCCATGCTAAAGGAAATACAAAAGAGTGTGAATTGGAGACAGAAACAATCCCAGATGGAAGATGAGAGACACAGAAAGGAATAAAGAAGACTGAGAATGGTATTTACCATCAGCTTCATCTAAATGAACATCTGATGTACAAAACAATCATAAAGCAACAATGTCTCAGAGGGTTAAAAATAAAAAATTAAAATATTCATGATACGGCTCTGCTCCAAACCATCATAACACTACCTGGGACTTTTGCCTTCTGCTGTCCCAGCTAGTGCTCCCAGGCTTCTCAAAAGACCATCTCTGTAGGAACAGGCCCAGGTTTATCTCCTGCCTAAGGACCTCCTCTGCCTCACACTTGCCAGCAGCCAAGATCACAGAAAGTCAAAGGCCAGCAAAGAAAGAAAATCTATTGACAGGGAAGAAGGGAAATCCATTGAGAACAGTCTGTAAAAGCCAGAACTGTTTTTTATGAAATGAGCTTCGTCAAGTCAATCAGTACCAAGCAATATTTGGATATTATTGGCACTCTGTGCTCCCTCTGCCTGAACTGGGAATTTCTCTATTAGTTTTGACATTATCTGGTATTTTTTTTTTTTTTTTTTTTTGAGACGGAGTCTTGCTCTGTCGCCCAGGCTGGAGTGCAGTGGCCGGATCTCAGCTCACTGCAAGCTCCGCCTCCCGGGTTTTCGCCATTCTCCTGCCTCAGCCTCCCGAGTAGCTGGGACTACAGGCGCCCGCCACCTCGCCCGGCTATTTTTTTTTTGTATTTTTTAGCAGAGACGGGGTTTCACTGTGTTAGCCAGGATGGTCTCGATCTCCTGACCTCGTGATCCGCCCGTCTCGGCCTCCCAAAGTGCTGGGATTACAGGCTTGAGCCACCGCGCCCGGCCCCGACATTATCTGGTATTGAACCTCAATTATAAACATCTGGTAGAAAACTATGGAAGAGAAACTTGCAAATACCATTCTGAACGGGGCCATTATTGAGACAGTGGTTTAGGCCAGGGCTATTCAAAGTGCTCTGCAGGTCATGACAAGCTTCCACTTCTGGGTAAGACGGACAAAGACCCTACTTGGTGACCCCCACACATATGTGCTTCACAGTAAACAGTCATAAAACCTAGATATACTACAAAGAAACAACCACCTGAAGGGCTTGAGAGTGAACAGAAGCAGACTCTGATGAGGAGTACCTGCTCACTTGGAGGAAGGGAGACACGGAGCTATCCAAGTAGGTTCACATCTCTGTAGCTTTTAGCCTGGGACTAATTGTAGCACGTGGATGTGCACAGCAGTGGTTGGGGGCACATGTGCAAAACTCTGCATTCTTTCTGGCCTGGGGAAGCATAAAAGTAAATGTATGAAAATATGAACACTGAAGAGAATGGGAAAAATCCCAAAAGGGAAAGAGCCAGAGAGGGTGCTATGGTTTGATGTTTCTCCTCTCCAAAACTCATGTTGAGATTTTAATCCCCCATGTGGCAGTATTGACACGTAGGGCCTTCAAGAGGTGATTGGGTCATGAGAGCTGTCCTCATGAGTGGATTAATCTATTCACAGAATAATGGATTAATTGGTTATCGTGGGAGTGGGTCTGTGGCTTTATAAGAAGAGGAAGAGAGACCTGAGCTAGCACCCTCAGCCCCCTCACTATGTGATGTCCTGCACTGCCTTGGGACTCTGGAGAGAGTCCCCTTCAGCAAGAAGGCTCTCGCCAGATGCAGCCCCTCAATTTTGAACTTTTCAGCCTCCATAACTGTAAGAAACAAATTTCTTTTCTTTAGAAATTACCCAGTTCCAGATATTCTGTTGTAAGCAGCAGAAAATGGACCAAGATAGAGGGGATCCCCAAATTAATTCTATCCATATAGCTAACTGCCCACTAAATAAACCATATCATGTGGTATAGACCCAAAGTAGCTCAACTAAATACTAAAGATCTGAACTACCCCTGAAAAAACAGTTTTCAGCCCAAGCCCACATAAGAAAATTGTCTATGAAAACAAAGGAAACAACACTCCACAGAGGAAAACAACAGAATCCAGAATCCCCACAGCTTACTATTAATAATATCAAAATACAATCCAAAAGTTACCTGAAAAACAAATATGAAATTGCAGAACATTCTCAGGAGAAAAGAAAATCAAATCCATCCATGAGATGAACTAGATGTGAGAACTGACAGATTTTAAAGCAATGATTATAAGTAAATTAAATGAGGTAAAACAACACATGACTTCAGTGAATAAAAACCTCAAGAGAGAAATGATCAATCTCAGCAGAGAAATATAAATGATAAAAAAAAGGGCTGGACACGATGGCTCATGCCTGTAATCCCAACACTTTGGGAGGCCAAGGTGGGCAGATCACTTGAGGCCAAGAGTTCAAGACCAGCCTGGCCAACATGGCAAAACCCTGTCTCTACTGAAAATACAAAAATAAATAAATAAATGATTTTTAAAAGGACAAAATGTAAGTTGTAAACCTGAAAAATTTCTTCATGTGAAAGTTCACTGGAGAGATTTAGCCAAAAGGTTATGACAGCAGAAAAATAAGTGAAATTGAATCAGTAGATAGGTCGATAAATGACAGATACATAGACATGCACACACATATATTGATACGTACATACAAAATTTCCAAGGAGAACATAAAACATATACATACATACACACACACACACACACACACACACATATATATATATATATTTTTTTTTTTTTGAGAGTCTCGCTCTGTCAGCCAGGCTGGAGTGTGGTGGCAAGATCTCAGCTCACTGCAGACTCAGTCTCCCAGCTCAAGCAATTCTCCTGCCTCAGCCTCCCCAGTAGCTGGGATTACAGGCGCATGCTACCACGCCCAGCTAATTTTTGTACTTTTAGTAGAGATGGGGTTTCACCATGTTGGCCAGGCTGGTCTCAAACTCCTGACCTCAGGTGATCCGCCCACCTTGGCCTCCCAAAGTCCTGGGATTACAAGTATGAGCCACCACACCCAGCCTAAAAAATATGTTTTTTTTTTAAAACAATGAAGAGAAAGAATCTCAAGGACCTGTTAGAGGATGTCAGATTTTCAAATATTAGTGTAATTGCAAGACTAGAAGGACGGAAAAGAGAAAACAGGACCCCCCAAAAAAAGTATTTGAAGAAATAATAGCCAAAATTTTCCAAATTGGTGAAAGGTGGAATCTTGTGAATGTAAGATGCTAAACTAACATCAAACAAAATCAACATAAAGAAGCCTGTGCTAAGACACATCACACTGGTGAAAGCCAAAGAAAGAGAGCAAACAAAAATCTCGATAGCATCAAGATAAAAATGACATACACAGAAAAACAATGATTGATTCTTGACTGCTTCTTATCAGAAACCATGGAGTCCAGAGGATAGTGGAACATTTGTAAACTCCTGAAGGAAGAAAAAAAAATTATCAATCAGGAATTTTACATCTAGAAAAAATTCTTCAAGAATAAAAACAATATAAAGACAGGTTCAGATAAAACAAAGCTAAGAGATGTCCTCAACCAATAGAACTGCACCACGAGAAATGCTAAAGGAACTTCTTCATGCTGAGGGAAATGATCAGATGGAAACTCAAATCCTCAGAAAAGCTGACAAGTATTAGACATGGTAAATAGCTAGGTAAATACAAATAATGTTTCCCATTTGCATTTTTCTTCTCAATTGTTTTATAAACCATAAAATGGTTCATAGCAAAAATTAAGCATGTTCTTGCGAGCTGTATAATCTATGTAGATGTATTACATGTAACAACAATAACAAAGGACAGAGGAAGATACTGACCTATAAGCTCATTGTATATTATATTCCTCAGGGTAGCCGTTAAAAAATGTAAGGAAGTATAGCTAAGAGGCTAATGGGAAAATCAAAATGTAGTTCTGAAAAACATTCAAATGAGAAAATAAAAAAGAAAAGGAGGAACTGAAAGGGGGAAAACAGGAAGACAAACAGAAAACAAAGGCCAGGTGTGGTGGCTCATACCTGTAATCCCAGCACTTTGGGAGCCCAAGGCAAGAGGATCACTTGAGCCCAGGAGTTCAAGACCAGCCTGGGCAACATTGTGAGACCCCCATCTCTAAAAAAATTTTTTTAAAAACTTAGCCGGGTATGGTGGTGCAGGCCTTAGCCCCAGCTACTTGGGAGGCTGAAGTTGGGGGACCCCTTGCTTGGAGGGTAAGACTGCAGTAAGCTATGATTGTGCCACTGCACTCCAGCCTGGGCAACAGAGCGAGACCCTGTCTCTAAATAAATACATAAATATAAATAAAATGATAGACCCAGCCAAATCATATCAATAATTACAGTAAAGTATAATGGAATAAACACTGATTAAAGATTATATATTATCATCCGGGCACGGTGGCTCACGCCTGTAATCCCAGCATTTTGGCAGGCTGAGGTGGGTGGATCACCTGATGTCAGGAGTTCAAGACCAGCTTGGTCAACATGGCGAAACCCTGTCTCTACTAAAAATACAAAACTTAGCTGGGCATTGTGGTGGGTGCCTATGATCCTGGCTACTCGGGAGGCTGAGGCAGGAGAATCGCTTGAACCTGGGAGGCAGAGGTTGCAGTGAGCCGAGATCGTGCCACTGCCCTCCAGCCTGGACAGAGCCAGACTCCGTCTCAAAAAAAAAGAATAATAGGCTGGGTGTGGTGGCTCACACTTGCAATCCCAGCACTTTGGGAAGCCAAGACGGGAAGATTGCTTGAGCTCAGGAGTTTGAGACCAGCGTGGGCAACATGGCGAGACTATGTCTCTACTAAAAAAATTAAAAAAAAAAAAAAAAATTAAGCTGGTTGTGGTGGTGCACACCTGTAGTCCCAGCTACTCAGGAGCCTGCGGTGGGAGGATTGTTGAGTCCAAGAGGTCAAGACTGCAATGAGCTGTGATCGCACCACTGCACTCCAGCCTAGGTAACAGAGCAAGACCCTATCTCAATTTAAAAATAAAAGAGCCAAGCTCTGTGGCTCATGCCTGTAATCCCAGCACTTTGGGAGGCCGAGGTGGGCAGATCACCTGAGGTCAGGAGTTCAAGACCAGCCTGGCCCAACATGACGAAACCCTGTCTCTACTAAAAATACAAAAATGATTTGTGCATGGTGGCATATGTCTTTAATCCCAGCTACTTGAGAGACTGAGGTAGGAGAATAGCTTGAACCTGGAAGGCAGAGGTTGCAGTGAGCCGAGATTGCACAACTGCACTCCAGCCTGGGCAACAGAGCGAGACTGCGTCTTGAAAACAAAAACAGGCCGGGTGCAGTAGCTCATGCCTGTAATCCCAGCACTTTGGGAGGTTGAGACGGGTGTATCACAAGGTCAGGAGATCGAGACCATCCTGGCTAACACAGTGAAACCTCGTCTCCATTAAAAATACAAAAAAAAATTAGCCAGGTGTGGTGGCGAGTGCCTGTAGTCCCAGCTACTCGGGAGGCTGAGGCAGGAGAAAGGTGTGAACCTCGGAGGCGGAGCTTGCATTGAGCTGAGATCACGCCACTGCACTCCAGCCTGGGCGTCAGAGCAAAACTCCGTCTCAAAAAAAAAAGCAAAAACAAACAGAAAAGAATAAAAAGGCCATATTGTGAACAACTTTATAACAATAAAGTTTCACATAACCTATGCAAAATGGTCAAATTCCCTAAAAGACACAAATTACCAACTCATTCAAGAAAAAAATAGAAAACTTAAACGGTCTGATAATCAATTAAATAAATTGAACTTATAAATGAAAACCTTCCCACAAAGCAACTCCAGGCTGACATGGCTTCAATGATAAATACTATCCTGCATTTAAGGAAGAAACAACACCAATTCTACACAAGCAAACCCTTTCAGAAAAGAGAGAGGGAACACTTTCTAACTTATTTTATACGAGGCTATTATTACTCTGATTCTAAAACCAGGCAAAAACTTTACACACACAGACACACACACACAATCCCTGCAGACAGGCGGGGCACGGTGGCTCACACCTGTAATTGCAACACTTCGGGAGGCCGAGGCCGGTGGATCATGAGGTCAGGAGTTTGAGACTAGCCCGGCCAAGATGGTGCAACCCCATCTCTACTAAAAATACAAAAATTAGCTGGGTGTGGTGGCAGGTGCCTGCAATCCCAGCTACTCAGGAGGCTGAGGCAGGAGAACCTGTTGAACCCGGGAGGTGGAGGTTGCAGTGAGCCAAGATCGCGCCACTGCACTCCAGCCTGGGCAACAGAGCAAAACTGTGTCTCAAAAAAAAAAAAAAAAAATCCCTGCAGGCCAATATTCCTAACTATCATAGACACAAAAATCCTTAACAAAATATTAGCAAATTAAATCAAACCATCTATAGAAAGAACAACGCATCAAGACCATGTGGGGCATATTTGGGGAATACAAGATTAGTTTAACTTCTAAAATGATTTAAAAGTTTGATGAATCAATATGATTCACCATATTAATAGAATAAGAAAGAAAAGTCTTATGATCATTTCAATAGATATGGGAAAAAGCATTTGATAAAATTCAATACCCTCTCAATAAAAACTTCCAGAAAATCAGAAATAGAAGGGAACTTTCACAACCCGACTGAGAGCTTCTACAAAACAAAAACAAACCAAAATTTACACCTAATATCATACTTAATGGTGAAGGACTCAGCTTTCATATAAGATCAAGAACAAGGCAAAGATGTCTGCCATCACTGTTTAGTATTTTACTGAAGGTCCTAGCCAAGGCTGGAAAAAGAAATAAAAGACATACAAATTGGGGGGGGAAGTGTATATAGACAGTCCTAATGAATTTATAAAAGCACTATTAAAACTAATAAGTGAATGTAGCAAGTTTGCAAGATACAGGTTAATATATGAAAAATACCCAGGAATATATTTCATGAAAGATATATAAGAAGTGTGCAATGAAAAACACAAACCATTACAAAATGGAGTTGAAAAAGACCTATTTCAATGGAAAGAGACACCATGTTTGTGGGTTGGAATATTCAATATTGTCAAGATGTAAGTCCTCTTCAAATTGACCTATCCATTTGGTATAATTCCAATTAAAATTTTAACACGCTTTGTGAAAAGATTTTGAAAATCTGATCTTAAATTTATATGAAAAGGCAAAGGACCCAGAATATCCAAAACAATTTTGAAAAACAACAAAGTTGAAGGCCTTAAACTATTTGATTTCAAGATACTATAAAACTACCGTCATCAAGATAGTGCGAAATTGTAGATCGAGGGAATAGAATACAGAGTCCAGAAATAAACACACATAGTGTTAAAAAAAAAAAAAAAAAAACTTTAGCTGAATTAAATTGAGTTGAATTGAGCAAAGAATGATTCATGAATTGAAGAGCCTCCTGAGCCATGGTAGGCTCAGAGGCACCAGCATAGCCACATGGTGGAAGAAGATTTATGGACAGATAAAGGAAAGCGACAGAAAACGGAAGTGAGGGACAGAAACAGCTGGACTGGTTACAGCTCAGCATTTCCCTTATTTGGACATGGTTTGAACAGCTGGCTGCCTTTGATTGGTTAAAACTCAGTGATTGGCACATTAGTAGGCACACAACTCTATTTAGGTTTTAGTTGACGATGTACAGAGAAACCTTTAGGCTGAACTTAAAATATGTAAGGAGGTAGCTTTAGATTAAACTTGATTTAACAATTCCCCTCGTTTGGTCATCCTCTCAATTTTGAGAGATTGACCAAAACTTTAGTTATCGATATTACTATTACCATCATAAATGTACTTAGTTAGTCTTGAAACCCACTGGGAAATAGCAAAACAGTGAGTTTTGTAAGTGGGAACAACGACTTCAGGTTACTTTTTTGTAAAGCTTAGAATAGAGGGTACATCCTGGAATGTCCTGTTCACAGGAAAAAGATAAAATCAAGTCTTTTCTAAGATCTATGTGTTTCCTGAAAGTCATAGTTTGATTACGTCACATTTAGCATAAGGAACTCCATTTTGGTTTGGTCTGGTCTATTGGGGCTTAGTGCATGAGCTCAGTACAAAACAATGGCCTCCCATAATTTTCTTTGACATTTCTCCCCTTTTGGTCATGTTCTCAGTTAGGTGAGAGTGTGACCAAAACATAGGGCCTTAGTGCCACTCTCAGTTACCATCATTTTGGGCTTCTGGTCTCAGCATGTCATTTATAGGTTATGGTGCCCTCATGGCCACACACTTCTTTCAGCTCTTGTCATTCCACCTAAAGAGAGACCATTTGACATTCTAGAGATGCCTGCATGGAGACATTTAAAATTTTTAAGAGAAGACAGCACACCAGGGAGACGATGATTATGAATATCAGAAGGATAATACCAAGAGTTTGGAGTATTCTCCTTAGCCAGGGTCCCCATAAACCAAACAAGCTAAAACCAAATAGATCCAAGAATGAGCTAAAGAGTCTACTCACTGTAACCGAGCAGTCTCTTTGTTAATCCCCTACAACTGAATCTCTATAATAGCAGATGTTATGTATTTCTCCGTGGGCAACAAGTGCCAGCAGCTCGATGGATACTTCCGTTTATCCAGTAAGTAATCTAGAGAAATTCTATTATTTAGCATAACTTTTCCAAGAGAATTTAAAGTCTGTTGTGTAATCACAGGCTTTATGGTAGAATCTGCTATAGGGCCTTTCATGAGTGATACATTTCTAATCATTGCCTCATTTACTCCAAACCATGGAAAAAGGACCTAACAAATGATGCCCTTCTAGAAGAGTGAAGACCTCCTGGCAATGTTCTCTTTAACCCATGAGGTGGGTAAAGAGGAGTAGACCAATGTTGCCTTTCTGACTGATTATGAGGGAACGTAATATACCATTCAAATTTCTCACCTACATTGGGCCTTCATCTTCCATCTATCAAACCGTGAGGTTATCCATGTATAAGACTGGCTGCAAAATCCTTCACAAATAAAAGTATACCCCATGAGTGCACACAACTGACCCCGACTTCACTTCTATTGCTTATAGAGGCATAAGCAAGGGGGGAATATTTGAAAGATTAAGAGTCTCCTGGTAGTAGAGAAATCTTGATTCACGATCTTGGGGAAAAGCTGTTCACATCAAGAATATCATCTTCTGGGGAGACACTTGCCTGGTTAGCGTTACCTTAAAGTTTCCAATGGGTGTGCAGTTCCGGGAGTGTGGAGGGAACCTTTTGGGTTGTGAGATTATGAACCCAAAGTTCAAGGTCCCAGAGTTTTGCTGTCGTATGGATGGCAAAGACAGTCTGTTTCTGATGTTCTCAGAAGATCCGGTCTTCAGGTTCTAGATTGTGGAGGGGTTGATTTTCCTCAGTCAGTGAACCATGAAAAGCTTTCTTCACCTGGAGAGAAATCACTGCAGCATAATGAGCCACTGTCATAACATCAGCCCTCTTGCATGGGAAAGCTTTTCTACACCAGAAAACAGGCACCGAAGATGACATTTGAATGAAATCTGTCCATACATATTTAAATGGCCCATCAGGTAGCAGAATATACCTGACGTTTTGATAGTCTTACCAGAAACATGGGTTTGACCGAAATGCAAATTTAATTCAAATAGGAAATCAATAAGCTATCAATACACATCCTTTAGAAAAAACAAAGTTTATGAGTGTCATTGAGGATTACAGTAAATGGAACTTTTTTTTTTTTAAAAAAACAGAGTCTCACTCTGTCACCTAGGCTGGAGTGCAGTGGCACCATCTCGGCTCACTGCAACCTCCACCTCCCGGGTTCAAGTGATTCTCCTGTTTCAGCCTCCCAAGTAACTGGGACTACAGGTGCCCGCCACCACGCCTGGCTAATTTTTATATTTTTAGTAGAGGTGGATTTTCACCATGTTAGGCTGGTCTCGAACTCCTGACCTCAGGTGATCCACCCACCTCGGCCTCCCAAAGTGCTGGGATTACAGGCACGAGCCACCGCGCCAGGCCTAGAGTAACTGGAACTCTTACACATTGCTAGTTGGAGTGCAAATTGATATGGCCACTTTGCAAAACAGTATGGCAATACCTTTAAAAACTCAACATTGCCAGGCACAGTGACTCACACCCTCACACCTGCAATCCCAGCACTTTGCGAGGCCAAGACAGGAGGATTATTTGAGCCCAGGAGTTCAAGACCAGCCTGGGTAACATAGGGAGACCCTGTCTCTACAAAAAAAATGACAAATGAGCTGGGCATGGTAGTGCACACCTGTAGTCCCAACTACTCGGGAAGCTGAGGCGAGAGAATTGCTTGAGCCCAGGAGTTTGAGGTTATAGTGAGTTATGATGGCACCACTGCACTCCAGCCTGCATGACAGAGTGAGGCCTTGTCTCAAAAAAAAACAAAAGCTAACCATACATTTACAACATGTCCCAGCATTTCCACATATGTCCACACAAAACATGTACGTGAATCCTTCCAGCAGCATTATTCATAATAGCCCAAAACAGAAGCAACTTAAATGTCCATCACCTGGTGAATGGGCAAGCGAACTGTGATACAGCCATATAATAAAATGCTGTGCAGCAATAAAAAGAAACAAAATACTAACACATGCAAAAATGTGGGTGAGTCTCAAAAACATCATACTAAATGAAGGGCATCAAGTACAAGAGACTGTGTACTGTATAACTTCATTTATACGGAATTATAGAAAAGACAAAACTATAGTGATAACATGGAAGACCAAGGTAGGTGGATCACCTGAGGTCAGGAGTTCGTAGACCAGCCTGGCCAACATGGTGAAACCCTGTCTTTACTAAAAAATACAAAAATTAGCTGGGCGTGGTGGCACGTCCCTGTAATCCCAGCTACTTGGGAGACTTAGGCAGGAGAATTGCTGGAACCAGGGAGTCAGAGGTTGCAGTGAGCCGATATTATGCCACAGAACACCAGCCTGGCGACATAGCGAGACTCTGTCAAAAAAAAAAAAAAATCCAACAACAATAATGGTCATGAAGGATAACTAGTGGCAGACTTGCCCTCTTGCCTCAAACAACTAAAAAACTGGGCAAAATATATGGGAAACAGAACGCTTTCTCAGACATTGATTAACAGGAAAAATAGGACTGGGATCTCTGAGAGAAGGAAATAAACGAGGTGATCTTTATGATCGCCCAGGCTTTCTGCCTGGACTCACGTTCCACATCACAGCACAGAAAGCAGGGGCTCAGGATAGCAAGACAATCTCAATGAATTAAGGAGGCAGAGATCGCAGATTGCAAATCGAAGCGGCTGGAATTTCCGGAGGTGGGAGCTTGCTTTGCAGAGAATGAACTCCAGAAATCAGATAGGCATCTGCTTGGGTCTCGGACTAAATATTAAACTGTGCATGCACTGGGGGAGAGTCCACAGAACAAGACAAAGAACAACTGTCAGGGAACTGTAACCTTCACGGTTCCCGGGGCTCACACAGGGCTAGGAGACATTGCAGTTCTGACTGTCAGAGTGGGGAGATACCTACGACATGGATATACCTAAAAAGCATTACGATAAAGGAAAGACAGCAGACAAAAAAGGCTACATAGTATATGATTACATTTACATGAAATCTCTAGAAAAGACCAAAAATGATACAGGCAAGCAGTAGATTTGTATTTGCCTGGAGCTGGGAGTAGAAACAGGGATATTCGGCAAATGACCACAGGACACACTGCAAATAGACCACAAATGGAAATACTAGGGGTGATGGAAGTGCTCTAAAATGCCTTGATTGTGCCACTGAGTAAATTTACCAACAGTCAGCAAAATTCTTTTATTTTTGAGATAAGAGTCTCGCTCTGTCGCCCAGGCTGGAGTGCAGTGGTGCAATCTCGGCTCACTGTAGCCTCCGCCTTCCGGGTTCAAATGATTCTCCCGTCTCAGCCTCTGGGGTGGCTGGGATTACAGGCATGTGCCACTGTGCCTGGCTAATTTTTATATTTTTAGTAGAGAGGGGATTTCACCATGTTGGCCAGGCTCATCTCGAACTCCTGACCTCAAGTGATCCACCTGCCTCAGCCTCCCAAATTGCTGGGATTACAGACATGAGCCACTGTGCCCAGCCCCAGTCAGCAAACTTTTAAAGAAAACAAGCTCCTGGCATGCTACCGAGCCCTGGTAGATATGGAGACCCTGACCATGATGTCAAGTGTCCATGTGACCAGTACCGTGCATCACAAGCCTGAGTCTATCACACCCTGGCAGGTGCTGCAGCAATTCACCAGAGGACAAAAGTGGCACATCTGGGACTGAGAACTGGCTAGGCCAGAGGGCAAAAGCACGTCACACAAGCCAGTGGCCCAAACTCACGTCATCCACCTCCGTTGCACTGGTACGTATCCCTAAGCTCGCACCTGTGGCCACCAGGTGGGAGTGCCTTAGGATCACAGGAAGAAGGAAAAAGAGCAGGCTTGATTCACAGATGGAATTGCTTGGTGTATTAGTTCCTGGTGGTGCAGTAACAAATACTCACAAATTTAGTGACTTAAAACAACACACATTTAATATCTCACTGTCCTGCGGTTCAGAAGACCGAAATGGGTCTCACTGGGCTAAAATCAAGGTGTCCATCAGCTCCTTTTTTTTTTTTTCTTGAGATGGAGTCTCACTCTGTCACCCAGGCTGGAATGCAACGGTACGACTTTGGCTCACTGCAACCGCCACCTCCCAAGTTCAAGCAATTCTCCTGCCTCAGCTTCTTGAGTAACTGGAACTACAGGCACATGCCATCATGCCCGGCTAACTTTTGTATTTTTAGTAGAGATGGGGTTTCACCATGTTGGCCAGGCTGGTCTCGAACTCCTGAGCTTAGGTGAACCACCACCTCGGCCTCCCAAAGTGTTGGGATTACAGCTGTGAGCCACCTCACCTGGCCCATCAGTTCCTTCTGGAGACTCTGGGGCAGAATGTTTCCCTGTATTTTCTACCTTTAGAGGAGTCCACACTCCTTGGCTCATGGCTTCTTCCTCCAGTTTCAAAGCCAGCCACACAGGGCTGCCATCCTTTCTCATGCTGCCATCCTTCTGGTTCTTTGCTTTCATTATCACACTTCCTTTCTGTCTCTAACATGAACTTTCCTTTCTCCTTTTTTTTTTTTTTATAAGATCCCTGCGATTACATTGGGACCACCCAGATAATTTAGGATAATCTCCCACTTCAAGATCAGCTGATGAGCAACCTGAATCCACCCCCGCCATGTAATTTAACATATTCACAGGTGCCAGCACTTAGGATTGGGGCCTCCTTGGGAGACTGTTCTGCCGACCACACTCGGTACGCGGGCACAAGCCAAAAGCGGAATGTGGCTGGATTGCAGTCCCATCTGGGGGTGGCTTTGAAAGCAGCGATAAGTTGAAATCTTAAGGGACAGAGCTCCAAGGGGTGGGCTGGTCATCTATTTCACAAGGAAAGAGAGGTGGCCCAAGGTTGGAGTATATATAGATTCATGAGCAGTGGCAGATAGCCTGGTCAGAAGCCTGAAGATTGGGAATCAGACGATCTTGAGGAGAAAGAAGGTGTGAATGAACGAAGAGAATGGGCAACAAGAAAAAAAAAAATCTTTGTATCACAGCTTCATGTGCGCTGGAGAGTGACCAACACAGAAGAGGCATTCGATAACCAACAATGGCATTAGCCACCAGCCTTTGTCCTTGGCCCCCATGGAACGGACACAATGTTCTCATGAATCGATTGGCTACAGTGGCAGGGATTGAAGTCATGCATGAGCCCACCAGCACGGACAGCCACTCACTAAAACTGATCACCCACTGTCACCATCAAACGTTCAGCTTCTCCCCCTGCCCAATCCCACTTCCTTTACTCTCCACTGTGATCCCGAGAGAACTTCCCAATAAATTTCCTATGCCCAAATCCTCTATCCCCCACGGCCTAGGGAGTCCCAGCTGGGACAAGATGCTCACTGACTATTTGCTGACAGGAATCAAACTAACCTGCCTCCATTGAGGCTCATGCCATCGTCCAAAGATGGAGGGACCCAGCTAAGGCACCCATCCAAGGCTGGTGACCCAAACCCGGGTTTTCTCTCTCTCTTTTTTTTTTAGATGGAGTCTTGCTCTGTTGCCCAGGCTGGAGTGCAGTGGCACCATCTTGGCTCACTGCAGCCTCTATCTCCCAGATTCAAGTGATTCTTCCACTTCAGCCTCCCAGGTAGCTGGGATTACAGGCACCCGCCACCACCCCCGGCTGATTTTTGTATTTTTAGTGCAGATAGGGTTTCACCATGTTGGCCAGGCTGGTCTCGAACTCCTGACCTCAGGTGATCTGCCTACTTCGGCCTTCCAAAGTATTGGGATTACAGGCATGAGCCACTGCGCCTGGCCCCTGGTTTTCTCTATAAGGACCCATTTCTTCCGTAGATGATTGACCCCAGAAATACGCCTACAACCTCTCCACCGCTAGGCCTCAGTCCCCTAAGCTCATCATCTATACCAAGGCTGCTTGTCCACAGTGAGGGTGAGACGCTTTGCTAACGCTGGCATCCTGAGCACAAGCGAGTGCACCGCTCTGGAACAGGTGGAGGTGGATAGCAAGGAACAGGTGGCTAGCAAGAGAGGACATGACTCACCTGCTGGGGTCTCCACTGACCCCCCACCTAAGCCAGTGTGCTCTGCATTCTGGGTCATTGAACTCTGCATCTCCCTTTGCTGACACCTACACAGTCTGTTATTATTCAGTGGAGTCACTCATCTCCTTGTTTGTTGCCTGTCTATCCTAAAACATATGCTTCATGAGGGTAGGAACGTCGTCTATCCAGCTTGTGGTTCTGTTCTTGGCACCAAGTCTGATACCTGGCTCTGTGGACTCAGGGCACACATGTGAAACCCCACAGCCTCGTTTTCCTACCTGCTGCCTGTGGAACATCAGGCAGGTCAAAGTCACTCCATCTCACTGAGCCCCAGGTTCCTTACCTGCAAAATGAGAATAAAGGGGGGTTGGCACAAGGATGAACGAGATGACACAGCCACAAAGCACTTGGCACGGTGGTCACACACAGAAAATGTATTTCTAGGCCGGTGCGGTGGCTCATACCTGTAATCCCAGCACTTTGGGAGGCCGAGGTGGGCAGATCACAAGGCCAGGAGTTCAAGACCAGCCTGGCCAACATGGGGAAACCCCATCTCTACTAAAAATACAAAAATTAGCTGGGGGTGGTGGTAGGTGCCTGTAATCCCAGTTACTCGGGAGGCTGAGGCGGAAGAATCACTTGATTCTGGGAGATAGAGGTTGAAGTGAGCCAATATGGTGATACTGCACTCCAGCCTAGGCAACAGAGCAAGACTCCATCTAAAAAAAAAAAAAAAAAGGAAGAAAGAATATGCATTTCTAGGTAGGGGAGCATAGCACCCTGGGCGTCCATGCCTGTGCCCTGCCCTGTTTCTTTGTGAACTAGAAGGCAGAGCCATCTGCCGGAAAATATGTCACCCATGTGGAATACATGCTGGGGAGAGGAGGAGGCGTAAGGCACAGAGCAAGCAGCTGCTTCCGGGTACCATGGCTTTGCCGGCACCAAACATCCTTGGTGTGGGCTCTCTCCCATCAGAGCGTGGAGGCTAGCATGGGGTGGCGGAGACAGGTGCTGTGTAAATCCCTGGCTTGAGTGTTGCGGATGAGCAGGACGGAAGGACAAAAGGGCCAGGCATGTGAGGGCACTGGCAAGAGGGTGGCTGGGATGATCTTCTCTGCGGTCTGGAGGCCTGGAGATGGGGACCTGGTGTGGCTGGTGTCCACGGGAAAGTGCAGGGAGCTGAGATCAGGACGAGGTCCGGGGTGTGGTGGGACGGAGGCGTGAGAGGCCTGGCAGTGTCGGAAGTGGTCAGGGAGTGGGATCTCGGAGTGCAGTTGGAACCTTCGAGTGATGACAGGGCCCAGGGCGTGGGTGGCCACAGTGAGCGGAGGTGAAGGTCACTGCCCAGGAGGTGTGGGAAGGGCGGCCCAGCGCTGGCAGCCCCCCGAGGCTTTGCGTGCATGGTTCCTGGGTTCCATGCATCCCCCGATGACTCACAGGTGTGCTTCTGTGGTCCTTACCTCTCACCCTCACTTCCTGCTTCTGTCTACCCTGTGAGCAGTGTCTCACCACCACCAAACATTGCTGAACAGGACTTATTTTCTTTATACCAAATCCTTCCCTTTTTAAACCACCCTATCATTGTCTTCCCAAGCCCCCAATTTTTATGTCACTCATTTCCTTCTCTTCTTCGCTGGTTCGGCTCCTCCCCGCCCCCAGAGTCTATTACAAATCCTCAAGAATTATTTCGTCCATAACATTTCTAAGCTAAGTGTCCTTCTTTCCATTTTCAGAGCTAAAACCATCCCCAGGAACTGGCGTCGCAAATCTAAACAGTGAGGCTTGAGAAGCAGGCTGGATTCCACGGTGGGCAAGCGTGCAGAGGACATCAGCCGAGAAGAGGCCCTCAGAGAGGACAGAAATAACAACATCGTAGGCAGACAGTTGTGGGCTCTGCCAGTCACGCTTTCGCACAAGTCACAGCACTCAGCCTCAGTAAGTGGAGGAAAATAACAGAAAACAAAGTTGGAAAGCGTGGCTGAGGAGAGGGAGATACACTGAGATAAATCATGAAGAGTGGTTGAAACTAGCTACCGACAGGCCTGACCCACAGCAGGTGCCTGACTGTGCTGGTTCCCAGGCCAGCCCCAGCTCAGGTGCACGAGGTGTCCGGGGGGCTGCCAGCGCTGCACAGCCCTTTCCACACCTCCTGGGTGGTGACCTTCACCTCCGTTCCACCACGGCCACCCATACCCTGGGCCTTGTTACCACTCGAAAGTTCCCACTGCACTCTGAAATCCCACTCCCTGACTGCAGCTTCCGAAGCTGCCAGGAAGCTACCAGCTTCCAGGCCAGCCACTCAACAGCCTCCGAGACTCACTTTCCTCATCTGTAAAATGGGTTTGCTAATATCTGATTTGCCCAGCACACAGGGCTGCTGGGAGAATCAAATATGATTATGTATATGAAGATACTTTGCAAACGATGACATTCTAGTAAGCTAGCAAATAGTTGTCCTAGCTTCTTCGTACATACCCACTGCCAAATGGGCCACTCGGTCGGCGTCCAGGGAGATCACTCTTCCTCAAATGCTATTTTATTCGTATCATTCAGGACCTTCATGGTGGAGGCTTGTCGATACCAGCTTGTGGTTGAGAGGAGCTCCAGGGTCAAGCCGTCTGTGTCCAGATCCCTGCCTCAGATGCTACCAACCATGTGACCTGAGTGCATATTATATAACTTCAGCATGACTCTGTCCACTTCTGAAAGATGGGATGGATGATGGTGACAGGGTCAACCCTTTGGGTCATTGTGAGCATTAAGCGGGAGGGCATAGGACAGCGGCTGGTGAGTGCTCATTACCTGTTAGCTGGCCTGGCACGGTGGCTCACGCCTGCAATCCCAGCACTTTGGGAGGCCGAGGTGGGCAGATCACCTGAGGTCAGGAGTTCGAGACCAGCCTGGACAACATGGTGAAACCTCGTCTCTACTAAAAGTACAAAAATTAGCCAGGTCTGGTGGTAGGCACTTGTAATCCCAGCTACTCGGGAGGCTGAGGCAGGAGAATCCCTTGAACCCAGGAGGCAGAGGTTGCAATAAGCTGATATTATGAGATTGCACTCCAGCCTGGGCAACAGAACGAGACGCCATCTCAAAAAAAAAGAAAAAAGAAATAACCTGTTAGCCATTATTATGATCACACTGTTCACAAGTTCACCCCACTACCAAAAAATAGCCACATTCCACCCACTCCCCACTAACCAAAGGCACAAGCACCTCTGCCATCTGCTGTCTCAGGACGGTCATACATCTCAATGACCTGGACCATGAGCCAAGGGTGGACGTTCATCCTGGGTGGCCCCGCTTTCCAACTTTGTTTTCTGTTGTTTTTATGCTGCATAAAAACCCCACTGCTACAGACAGTACCGTCCAAGCAAACTGCTAAGTAATTAATGGTTCGACCATTTTTTAACCTCGGCTTCTGGGAGAGGAGACATTTGTACACAACCTGGGATGTCAGGAAACAAGACCAAGGGTGGGAAGAGGGTTGGGGCAGGTCTCCCGGCTGCCCCTTTGCAGCCGGAAGCCTCTCATTGCTCCACAGACGTCTGTTTCTGCCCCCAAGCAATAGCCCATGCCTTGCCCTGCGCCTGGGAGGTTCTCTGGCCTCTGCCCGTGCCCTGCCAAGGCCTCCCTCACAATGCAATGTGAGTTGATACTGCCCTCAAACCCTCTCCAAGTCAGGACCCCATACCCAGCCCACATTTACCCTGTGCGTGGACACACACCTCCTTGCTTTCTTTACTTTTATCATGAGCGCAATGATTGGTTTTGAACAAGTTTCCTTGTCAGGGTTGTGTACGTTTAAAAGGTTTCTTGTTTTTTTTCTTCAGTGTCATCAACCCCAAACAGCACAGTCCACCGTGTGCCTTGCTGTGTGGTGTAGGGCATTAAAGGGGGGAGATACTCGCTCACAATCTGGAGGGTAGAGGGCGACAGGCAGGAGTTCCAGGTCTGCAGGCCTCCTGAGACGTCGATGCGGACACGACCCTGCCTGGGGCGGGGGCTGAGACACTCACTCCCGGGGTGGCACGCCCGGAGCCACCAGTGCCTCGGCCTCTCCTGCCCCCGGGGCGCTCACAGCGGGTTGTCCACGGAGTTCAGCGGCGTCCACAGGCTGTGTTGGGAGCCCCATTCGGGGACATTGCCAACCATAAGGGGACCACAGAAGGGAAGGGGGCGCATTGCGGAGGCGGGGACAGAGCGGAAAGAGGGCAGGCGGTTCAGCAGAACAGTATGGAGCAGGGTGAGACAGTGCTGGAGGAGGAAACGCCCCCGGCGAGGAGCCGCCGCGTCCCGGCCCTGCCAGCCGCCATTCGAGGCCGCGCACCGCCACCTGCTGGGCGCCCGGGGAGGTGCGGCCTAGGCGCAGGTGGGTCCGAGCGCAGGCGCCACGCAGCAGCGGAGTTCACCTGGGCAGGTGCGGATCCCCGGGCTTTCTCCTCTCCACCTCGGAGAGAAGAGCCTGACTGAGGACTCTGGGTTCCAGTCCCAGCTCAGACATCGGCTGGGAGGCTTCCGTGACGGTCAGGTCGGGAGAGGGCTCTCCTGCCTGCTCCACATCCTGTGAGTCCGTTTGTTCCTTTGCCGGCCCCAGCCCCACCGCAAGGCCCCTGCCTCCGCTGCTCGGCCCACCCTCCCTGGGGCACTGGAGTGGGCCCTGAGGAACGGCAGAGGCCCATCTGCAAAGCTTTGAGTACCGCTCCCAACAGCAGATGAAATGAAAGTCACGGAGGCCAAGCTCTCAGCACAGCGCTTGACTGCTCCTCTGGAGGCCCAGAGGACCATCGGTCCGTCTGTCCTTCCGAGGAAAGAGCCCGGGACCTTGAGTCAGGATCCTAGCCCGGTCTAAACATACGCACTCTGGGAACTGGGAGCTGAGCAGTTTTTCTAGAAAGGTCTCCTTGTTCCTTAGTCAAAATACAGGTTTGCCCCGTTTGTTCTTGTTCAGCCTTCTGAAGCAATCAGAATAACTTTTTTCATACGATGCCTACAAGCAGCTTTAATGTTCCTTGTAAATATTCACTTCGAGCTAAGTGTGCCCAACTTCCTGCATTCTTTAGAACAGTGGACAATTTCAACCGAGGACGATTTTGCCCTGCAGGGGACATTTGGCAATGTCTGGAGACCTTTTGGTGATCTACCTGGAGGAGGGAGACCACTCCTGGCATTGGTGGGGAGAAGCCGCCATGCTGCTAAACATCCTACAGTACATTGGGTAGCACCTCCACCCTGCCACACACACAACAGAGAATTGTCCCACTCAAAAGTCAGCAGTGCTGAGGTTGAGAAGTCCTGCTTGAGAGTTCTGGGTTTTTGTTTTGTTGTGTTTTGTTTGAGACGGAATCTTGCTCTATCACCCAGGCTGGAGTGCAGTGGTGCAATCTCAGCTCACTGCAACCTCCGCCTCCCAGGTTCGGGCAATTCTCCTGCCTCAGCCTCACGAGCAGCTGGGATTACAGGCACGTACCACCACACCTGGCTAATTTTTGTATTTTTAGTAGAGTGGGGGTTTCACCATGTTGGCCAGGCTGGTCTCAAACTCCTGGATTCAAGTGATCTGCCTGCCTCGGCCTCCCAAAGCACTGGAATTACAGGCTTGAGCCATCACAACCGGCCTCTGCTTGAGAGCTCTGAGTCTTCTCAAGGTTCTGGTCCCTTCTGTGGATACTCTTCATACATTCATGTTTCTATCGCTGTGGAGTACTAACTCCAGGCCAGCTCCCACCAGCCTGGACATTGTGAGTTTTAGACACCAGATGTCTCTCAGTGGAGCGTAACAATTACATCAGGCTTCTTAGCAATGCTTTGCTCTTATGATCAGTTTTTGTTGTTGTTGTTGTTGTTGAGATGGAGTCTCACTCTGTCACCCAGGCTGGAGTGTAGTGGCGGGATCTTGGCTCACTGCAACCTTTGCCTCCTGGGTTCAAGTAATTCTCCTGCCTCAGCCTTCCAAGTAGCTGGGATTACAGGCGCATGCCACCATGCCCAGCTAATTTTTTGTATTTTTAGTAGAGACGGGGTTTCACTATGCTGGCCAGGCTGGCCTCAAACTCCTGACCTCGTGATCTGCCCCCCTTGGCCTCCCAAAGTGCTGGGATTACAAGGGTGAGCCACCACGCCCAGCCGATCGGTATGTCTTGAATCTGTGTTCTGGGCCAGGTGCGGTGGCTCATGCCTGGAATCCTAACACTTTGGGAGGCCAAGGTGGGCAGATTGCTTAAGTCCAGGAGTTCAAGACCAGCTTGCACAACATGGTGAAACCCCACCTCTACAAAAATTAGAAAAATTAGCTGGGCGTGGTGATGTACGCCTGTAGTCCCAGCTACTTGGGTGGCTAAGGTGGGAGGATTGCTTGAGCCTGGGAGGTCAAGGCTGCAGTGAGTCATGATAGTGCCACTGCACTCCAGCCTGGGCGACAGAGCGAGACCTGTCTCAAAAAAAAAAAAAAAAAAAATTCAGTGTTTTGAACAAAGAACTTAGAGGCTTAAATATGCATATGATTAAATAAAAGATATATATTACCTAGAAAAACTAGTGTTATTTTCACACAGAAAAATGTTGGGTAAAATAAACATTCCTATTGGATGGATTCAATTTTAAATGATTCCTCTTAAATAAATTTCGTTTCAACCATTCCTCTTAACAAAGAAATGGCGAAGCTCTCCTAAAGCCCTCCAGAACAGACTGAACAAAGAAAAAAAGATGCTTGTTAACTCAAATATGAAAGGCCTGCTCCAAGCTCCCCTAATTATATCTTGGAAGGGAAGCTTTGTCCTATTGAATTCGGGATCATTTTTCACAAGCTCAGGTTACTCCCTTGAAGATTTTTAGGAAGTTTCATGATATGGAGACATTGTTGAAAAATTGGCTGCTTGACTTCTGCCAGGCAATCAGATACAGAGATCAAATCTGTTTCTGCCCACTTAGCTTAGAGCATTTCTGGTTATCTTGGGCAAAATGAGTTTGCAACTTTTAACTCAGACTTCTAACAAGTCAGACGGTTTCACCCACTTTTTCTGTGTGTGGTTTTTTTTTTTTTTTTTTTTACAAAGGATCTCTGAGGAAGCTTGGCTGAAGGTGTGTGTGGGTTGATCTCTAATATCTGCCATATTCTGCTTTCGTAAATACCAGTGTACTTAAGAAACAACAAAAATGGTTTTTATTTTATGAACTGGAAGAAAAGATCCAAGGAAATACAACTCCTTTCATCAGACCCTTAGATCTTTCCTTTAAAACATAAAATTCTAAAGTAAATTGTGGGTTAGTCTTGCCCTGTCCTGAATTGTGTTTGGCTGCTTAAAATATCATTAAGACATAATGAAACAAAGCTGAGGTGGCCATGCTGCATATTGATTGATGCACATCTGTTCATATGCTAATGAAAACTTTTGAGGAGCATATTGTTATATGGGGTCAAGATACTGAGCAGACCTCCTGTTTCTGTGCTGGGTCTTCATTCCTGGGAAAAGGAGTGTCTAGCAAATAGAAATATACTATAAATCACATTTTTAGCGAGAATGACAAAGCAACCCTTGCCTTGGGGAACCTGTCCAATTTGTCAGTTAAAATTCAGCCTTCTGATATAAAACGAGCCCATTCATGTTGCGTGCGGGCTAATTCCCTGTGGAAAGAATCTGTTTGAGAGCTGTCAGCAGTGCAGAGAACGGGAGTAATACCGGGTGGAATGTGGGAGCCCTGTGCAGGAGGCTTCGTGTCACTTCCTCAGTTTACCGCCTGTCCCTAAATCACTCACCCGTGCAGGGCCTCTCTCAGACCCTACATGGGCACGTGAGTGAGCCTCTGAAAACGCAGAACTCCTTTCCAGGGGGTTTTTGGTACTCAGGATTGGAACACAAGTCGGAATCTGTTCTCTTTATGAACAGATGGGAGTATCTCATCTGAGCCTGTAAACCAAAGTAAAAGCATTTCATTGAAAGGAGAGGGTGGCCGGGCACGGTGGCACACGCCTGTAATCCCAGCACTTAGAGAGATGGAGGCGGGTGGATCACTTGAGGCCAGGAGTTCGAGACCAGCCTGGCCAACAAGACAAAATCCTGTCTCTACTAAAAATACAAAAATTAGCCAGGTGCAGTGGTGCACACCTGTAGTCCCAGCTCCTCAGGAGGCTGAGGTGGGAGAATCGCTTGACCCCGGAGGCAGAGGTTGCAGTGAGCTGAGATCGCGCCAAAGGAGAGGGTCAAGGCAGATACATTTCCCTCAACATTTGGGTGCAGACAGCCCTTTCTGGTATAGGGGGAAGAGGTGGGTTTTAATTTTGAGCCCCGTAATTTGTTGATTCTGAGAGTGTGCCCGACAGGTTCACTGAAGGCCTCGTGGACAGTAAATGCAAGGGGCTTTATGTTGAATGGTGGCACATTTTGGGGAGCAGAGGATGCACTGTAGGCCCACACCCTACATCGTGTGTTCCCTTGGTGTCCCAAGCCCAGGGGGAAGCCCGGCCTCATCCTGCCCTGTCTTCCCAGGGCCAGTGGCAGTCGGCCCCTGTGGCTGCTGCATGAACCCCGCACTGACGCTGGACCAAGGCCTTGAGTGCCATGCACAGACCGCCTGCTTCAGACCCCACACCTGCAGTGCTGGCAAAAATTATGCCTTTTGGGGCCCCACCCCAGTCCTCCCAGTCAGGATCTCTGGGGACTGGGCCTGGAGACTGCACTGAACTTTCATCTCGGGTGATTTGAGAGCAGCATGAGAGTCCACTTGTGCCTTCCACGCCTTTCCTTTGTCTGGGGGTGACCGTCCCACAGGGCCCAGCCCCAGCCCTGCTTTATGGACCCCTGCCACCACTGCCTCTTCACACGCCGGTCTGTGAACCCCACAGGCACCTTGTAAGGCCAGCCGCATCATTTCCAGATGGGCCCAGAAGCTTGAGCCATGGCAAAGCTCACGGAATTTGGGAGCTGAGATTCTGGGCCGCTGCGCCTTGCACCTGCCCAAGCCCAGCAGGAAGGGTGGACTGAAGCATGAACACTGTGAACCTAGCTTGGCTGCTCCCCGGAGAGGAGGGCGCGGGACTGGACTGAGGCCTGCATGCCTGAGGGAGGAGCACAGGCCTCAGGGGCTCCTGGTCTGGGTTACCACCGCTTATTCCTGGCTGTGTTTCTTCCTGTCCATCGGGCAACCTCTCTGAACTAGACTGTCCAATCAACAAAATGTGGGTAAGGGAGCACCCCTCAGCCTCTTCCAGGGTGGAAGGGGAGGGTGGGGTTGACCCTCTGTCAGCTTCCTCCCCTGTCCACCTTCCCATTTTAGCCCTGGGGTTGGGGACGTGTAGACCGTGTTCCAGGATTCAGTCTCAGGTTCTTGGCAGACGTGAATGCTTGGCTGCCCTTCAGGCCGAGTGTAGTTGCTACAAAGACAAAGGGCCCGCTGACCCCAGGACTACTGTGTGCCCTCATTCCGAGGCCTGCAAGCTGCCAGCCCTGTCCCTTCAAAGGGGAAGTTAGGTGCATGTATCTCAGACCAGGAGCCACCACAGTGAGGTGGGAAAGTCAAGCACCTCCACAGCCCCTCCCTCTGGGACCCAAGGGAGTCTTCCCAGCCCCTAGCACTTCCTACTCTCCACCAAGGCCAACCAGCACCCGAGGGCAGGTCCCTCCCTCTCCCCAGCACAGTTTCCTGACCAGGGACCACAGGGCTAGGGTCTTCCCAGACTGGCACTTGCTCCGAGGGTGTGAGGAGGGTAGGACAGGGTCTGCCCTCAGAGACCTCAGGCTCAGAGAATCAAGCTTCTTCCTCCCCTCCTGGGACCTACAGGGTCTGGGATTGTCCACCAGGAAGAGGAGAAAGGAGTAGAGACCCCCTTCCTGGCTGCTGTCCTAGGACAACGGGTACCCCTGGCACCCTCTTCCCCCCCCCCCCCCACACCTCCATGGCTCTGCCCTCTTGGCTTTCTGAGCCTCTGCCAAGCTTCTGTGCATTCTTCAAGACCCATCTCAAAAGCCACCTCCGGGGAGCTTTCCTGGGTTTCTGTCCCTCGACCCCCAACAGAATTAACTGCCCTCGCCTCTGCTCTCGCCTCCTGCTCCAGGACCCTGGGGCTCACAGCTCTCGGGCTGTGGTTTTTCTCACCTCCCTGCACCACAGCACCTCCCTGCACAGACCAGCCTTACCCATTAAACAAACAGGCTCTGAGTCCCTCCCTGAGCAAGCTCCGTGGAGGAAAGGGGCCGCCATGTGGGGATGTGAGATAGTTTATCCCCATGGCCTACATGCAGGGGTGGGCTGGATAAGGCACCCCTCTCACTGACAGTCCTGTGGAGGCTCTGAGGGCACCCAGTATCTAGAGCTGGGGACAGAAGCTGGACCTGTTGCCAACCAAGACGCTGGCTCCCTGGCTTCCGCTTCCCTCACTGTAAGAATAGGAGCAGTGCATGCAAAGGTGTGCCCTCAGCAGCCCTTCAAGGGAGGTGCTGTGAGGGGGGTTGGTGGCCAGGGCACAGAGAGGTTAAGTGGCTGGCTGAGGCCACACAGCAAGGCAGGTGCGACGCCAGGAGGTCTCTGCACAGGGCGTGTTCTCCATCTGCCATCTCTGCTACCCCCGGTGTGGCCTCCAGAGAGAGCCCATCTCCAACTGCACACTTCCTGGGTAGCAGCGATCATAGACACATTTCAGGTTGGGCACTCGCAGTGCCAAGGGGAGGAGGATGCAATGTGAAGGGAAGGTTTCTCAGTCATGGTCTGGATCAACAAGAAGGGCCAGAGGCAAACAAGGATCACCCAGACGGGACGGTTCACCTCTCTCTAACCTCCACAGCGACCCCAGGGCTGTTGGGCACCAGAGGAGGAAATGCTGACTCACAAATAGGAAGCTGGGACACACCCTCGTGTCGCAACCGTGGCCTCCCAGGGGTGTGTCGGCCTCACCTGGCCACCGGACTGGCGTCCCCCTCTGTTTTCCATCAGTGAAGGAAGCATGCTGGCTTCCCTCACCTTTTGCCGTCCCCACACCGTGCCACCCTGCACCTGGCACCACTCAGCACCTCCTCCTGGCCCTACCCCTCTGCTGTGGAATCCAGCCACTGAGAAAGGCACCACTGAAACTGACATAATCATGGCTCAGAAGATGTGGCTCTGCCTCTACTCAAATCTGTTTGTCAAACCAAAAGGTGCTTTGTGTTTAAGTCAAACTATCCCTAATGTACCATTTTCTTTGATCCATTAAAATCCAAGAGTGAGCCCTTCTTCGTCTCTAGAGTGTGAAGCAAAGAGGGAATAATTATCCATAAAGTGGCCGTCTGAGTGTTTGCTTTGCGATGAAAGAAAACTTTTGAGAGCTTGGAATAAAGAAGGAATATGTAAGTCTCTTCAGATCCCATCAATAATAATATTAATCAATTAATGATTTACTTGCGTTTTATATGTCTATTTGCTTTGCTATTCATAAGCATACATCGTTTCCTTAGTAACCCTGACATCAGCCCAAACTCCATCTCTCTGGGAGCTAAAAGGCAGCTCTCAAGGAAAGACATACAGCTTCTCTCATTTTTTTTTTCAATGTTTGCAAATGGGAAATGATGAATTGATATATTTTAAAGGACCCATTTTTCTTCTTTCTTTTCCTTCCCATTACCATTGAAATCTGACATTTGAAACACCTACTGTATCAACATCTAATTCCACCACCTCCTTTCCCAACAATGCCTTTAGTCTTAACCAAATAACATTGCTTTCACCATGTGTGTCATTTATTTACATATGTGTATGTGCACACACACACATATATATACACAGTACATATATATGCCATCAACCTCTTACTGACAAACAAAAATGTTGATTTATTTTCTTAACTGACTTTAAAAACTTTAGTAATCTCCTTGCTCATATACAAGACTGTAGTAGAGTAAGGAGATTACTCCTTAATAGGAGCTCACAAAGTGTGTGTTGATGACGACGGAAAGTTCTGGATTTGCCAACTAAAAAGCCCATTTATCCACAATACCTCAAATGGCAGCAAGTGAAATTTCCTTAGTACAAATACTTACAAAGGAATCCAGTCAGACAGAGAAATATAGATGGCTGAGAGTGGAGTGAATGTAGATTCAGGCATGCCCAGCTCAGTAACAGTCTTTTTCATCTGCCAGTGCTGTGGAGAATATTCTTTTAAGAGGATTTTGTAAGTTTCCTTTTTGGGGACAGATTACAAAAGAAATCGGGCTGGTCAAGGTGGCTCGCACTTGTAATCCCAGCTCTTTGGGCAGCTGAGGCTGGCAGATCACCTGAGATCAGCCTGACCGACATGGAGAAACCCAGTCTCTACTAAAAAATACAAAAATTAGCTGGGCATGGTGGCGCACGCCTGTAATCCCAGCTACTTAGGAGGCTGAAGCAGGAGAATCACTTGAATCTGGAAGGCAGGGGTTGCAGTGAGCGGAGATTAGGCCACTGCACTCCAGCAGCCTAGGCAACAGAGTGAAACCCTGTCTCCAAAAAAAGAAAAAAAAGAAAAAAGAAAAGAAATTGAAGGCGTGGGAAGGGAAATCTACTCGCTGAGGAAAAATTGGAATATTTTCCAACAAGCAGAAAACTGGGAGGTCAAACAGGTGTTCCCCCATGTCAATGAACATCTTTTCATTTTTATAGGGGTTTCCCTTCCTGCAGTAGCTACTTTGTTTGGGTCTGAGAAGCACCAGTCATGGTCAAGGTGAAACTTAGTGGCTGGGGCAGCTGGAGGAAGGAGCCATTTGCTTATTCATTCAAGCAAATGAGGGTGTCCTGGGCAGGTCGGACAGCTCTTGGCCTCGAGAAGTCTCTGGTCTAGTGGGATGGAGCTATTCAGACAGCAATGAGTTGGGGGTCTAGAAAAGAGATGAGAGCACAGAAGAGGGGTTCATTCATCCTGAAAGGGGTTGGAAAGGCTTTGTCTGGACACAGAAGACAGTGGTTGAGCAGGGCTTTGGTAGGTGCACAGGTCGGGAGAGAAGACATTGTTCTATGGCAAATTTCAGATTCTGAAACTATCACTTTCCTTCCTATATCAGTGAAATTCACCAGACTCAGAAAACTGCCCTGTCCCGTGACTTCCATCTGCTCCTCTCCTGATAATTGTAAAAGCCAATGAAGATTATGCTTCTTAACACACATCAGCTGGTTGGTTGTAAGTGTTGGGAATATAACTTAGGGGTACACGGCTCTGACCCTCACTCTTCGTAGGTTTAACAAGATTGGACTTACATAATGGCAAGAAGGAAATCGAGATTGAAAATGACCAATTTTGCTGGTTGAGAGGCATCTTGTTTTCTGAAAGGAACTGAGAATCCGCAGTTGGAGGCTGGGAGAACCTCTGGAGTGGCATCAAGTCGATCTGGGGCCAAAACCATGAGAAAGCACGAACATTTTCCACCGTTTTTAACCAAACTCGGCTGTTGTTGGTCTAAAACCTGCCCTGGGTTTTGAGGGAGTGGTGCTTTTGTGAGCCCAGCTTGCCTTGAGTGCAAGGAGGGGAATCTGAAACCAGCCAGTCTTGCCTCCCACCCTCTCAAATTTTCCAGTAAAAAATGTGACGGGCACTTTTTTTTCCGGTAAAACTGTTACCCCAGCAGGACAGCCTATCTACAGCTAGGTTCCTGGCAAATGAGCAGGGAATAATAGCTGACTTGAGGTGGGTGAGACTGGAACACAGCTGTCCACCTCTCCAGGAAACATCACCCAATGTTCTCCCCATCTGACCTTCCAGCCGCTAAACAAATAAGTACGGCCTTAGAGGCTCCTGGAGTCAACCGCGGCCTCAGCTTCTAAACCAAGGCTGTGATTCTGCGAAACTCACCTCACATCTGTGTCATCTTTGAAAGACTCCAGTGGCTGGATTCATTTGATCCTAATCCGAAGGGCTTATAAAGAAGAATCAAGCCGGGCGTGGTGGCTCATGCCTGTAATCCCAGCACTTTGGGAGGCCAAGGCAGGCGGATCGCTTGAGTTCCGGAGTTTCAGGCCAGCCTGGGAAACATGGCAAAACCCCATCTGTACAAAATATACAAAAATTAGCCAGGCATGTGACGCACGCCTGTAGTCCTGGCTACCCAAGAGGCTGAGGTGGGAAGATCGCTTGAGTTTGGGAGGTAGAGGTTGTAGTGAGCTGAGATTGTGCCACCGCACTCCAACCTGGGCAACAGAGCCAGACCTCGTCTCAAAGAAAAAAAAAAAACCAAAACCTTAAACTCACTCAGTAAATGGAATGCTCCTGGCCTTGCTGCTGTTCGTCTGACTGGGTTAAGTTCATGTAGAGAACAGATCTGGAACATTTCTACGCAGTTCCTAGTGATGCATGCGTGCGTGGGGGGATCCCTGGACCTCTTTCCTGAGCAGAGGCCATTTACAGCTTATAATTGTTCACGTTGCAATCAGTACGTACTTGAGACCTAACTACAGAGTTTTCTTGTGAGCACAATGGGAGCCTGGCTTGGAGATCTTTGCTGAGCCCCTATCCCCCAGGATGAGTTCCAGAGTCATTTACTTGTGGTTTTCTTTCTTTCTTTCCTTCTCTTTTTTTCTGAATGATCCAGTTACAAATACTTTAAGTGGATTTTTATTGTTGTTGTTGTTTTGAGATGGAATTTTGCTCTTGTTGCCCAGGCTAGAGTGCAGTGGCGCAATCTCTGTTCACCTCAACCTCCACCTCCCAGGCTCAAGCCATTCTCCTGCCTCAGCCTCCCGAGTAGCTGGGATTATAGACATGCGCCACCACTCCCGGCTAATTTTGTATTTTTATTAGAGACAGGGTTTCTCTATGTTGGTCAGGCTGGTCTTAAACTCCCGACCTCAGGTGACCCACCCACCTCAGCCTCCCAAAGTGCTGGGACTACAGGTGTGAGCCACCATGCCCAGCTTAAGTGGACTTTTAAGAAAGGAAAAGCTCAATATAAACAAAGCAGGTGGTTTTAGAATATAGTATCTTGATGGAAACCCATCTGAGAAGATTCTTTTTTTTTTTTTTTTTTTTTCTGAGACAGAGTCTCACTCTGTAGCCCAGGCTGGAGTGCAGTGGTGTGATCTCAGCTCACTGCAACCTTCCAGGTTCAAATGATTCTCCTGCCTCAGCCTCCCAAATAGCTGGGACTACAGGCGTGTGCCACGACAGCCGGCTAATTTTTATATTTTTAGTAGAGATGGAGTTTCACCATGTTGGCCAGGCTGGCCTTGAACTCCTAGCCTCAAGTGATCCTCCTGCCTCAGCCTCCCAAAGTGCTGGGATTACAGGCGTGAGCCACCACACCCGGCAGAAGATTCATTTTCAAAAGTGTTCTTCCCAGGACTTTGGGATGCCAAGGTAGGAATATCACTTGAGGCCAGAAGTTAGAGACCAGCCTGTGCAATCTAGCAAGACCCTGTCTCTACAAAAAAAGCACAAAAATTAGCCAGGTATGGTGGTGTGCATCTATAGTCCCAGCTGCTCAGGAGGCTGAGGTAGAGGATTGCTTGAGTCTAGGAGCTGGAGGCTGCAATAAGCCAGGATTGCTCCACTACAGTCAGCCTGGGTGACAGAGCGAGGCCCTGTCTCAAAAGAAAGTATTCTGAGGCCCTAGAGCACAGAGCTGAAGGGAAGGGAGTCTGAACGTGGTTCTCTGCCAGCAAATTCTGCTGCTCCTGCTGACATGTGACCTTGGCTGCATTACACAACCTCTCGGAGCCTCAGTTTCCCCATCGGCAAAAGGAGGTGATGCAAAGAAACACTGGCTTAGAGGGCTGGGTCGGTATCGAATGAGCTGCTGCCTTTAAAGCACCCAGAAGTGGCACTGCCCATGGTACCCACCACACAAGGGTGTTGGCCATTAGGATGATTAAGTTGTGTCTTGAAGGAGTGCTTCCTTTAGGCATTAAGGATATAAGAACAGGAACCCATCAAGAACACAGCCTTCCCTTGAGGAGGGGAGACATACTTGAGCCTCACCTCAGGAAAAATTACTTCCCGGCCAGGCGTGGTGGCTCGCGCCTGTAATCCCAGCACTTTGGGAGGCTGAGGCGGGCAGATCACCTGATGTCAGGAGTTCGAGACCAGCCTGGCCAACATGGCAAAACCCCATCTCCACTAAACATACAAAAATTAGCTGGGCATGGTGGCACGCGGCTGTAGTCCCAGCTACTTGGGAGGCTTGAACCTGGGAGGCGAAGGTTGCAGTGAGCTGAGATCGCACCACTGCACTCCAGCCTGGGCGACACAGAGAGATTGTCTTAAAAAAAAAAAAAAAAAAAAAGAGTAACTTCCCCCATTTGCATACAAGGAAACGGGAGCTCAGCAAGCCTCAGGAACTGATCCTGGATCACACAGCCAGCATATGGCAGAAGCAGGAATTTTACCGAAGTCTCTGTGACTTCAAGGCATACACGATTGTTTTTTCACTTTCAGCTCAGTGGCTGCTCCGCGACATAAGGATGAGAAATACAAACACAAATACACAAAATGTGACTGCTTCTTCAAATGCCCCCCCTCACCTAGGATGCCCTTGACCAAGGGCGGATGACAGCAGTAACCCTTTGAGAAGCAGCTGCCCTTTGGGAATCTAAGACAATCCTTCTGGCTTCAGGGTCTCAGGGTCACAGGAAGGCATCTTGGTCTGCCAGTGTGGCTCCATCCCGTTTGCATCTGCAGGCGTGGCCTCTAGAGTTCTCTACACTTGGGGGCTGTGTTGTAGGATTTTGACTGCCCAGCCCTGCCTGTCTTCATCCCAGGGACCTGGTGTCCCCCTCCCAGGCCAGGCAGATAGTACTGTCAGCATTCCTCCAGTTTGGGCTAACTTAGGGGAATCAGAGCTGTTGCTTCTCTGCAGCAGTGATTAGCTGGCACCTGCCCGGCTCCGAGCTATTTATCAGTCCAGTCCCTCATCACGTCTTAGTTTCCATGACTTCTATTTTCCAGGGTCGACCCTGCACTACACACTAAGGTGGCTTCTGCAGACAAAACAATAGAAGCACATTCTTGCTTGGGTGGTTTGAAGTTAGGTCATAATCCCGGGCTATCTGTCAGTTAGGAAAATAAACACTGGCACCCCCGACCAAACCCCTGTCTCCCCTGCCCCCACAGAAGGGAATGCAGGTTTCAGACCAGAGCACAATGCTTCTCTTTTTCCATTGCCTGCTCTGGGGGATAAGGAATCACTTTCAAGGTAGGGTTAGCCAGAGGAACAGTAGACAACTTGCCTCTTGACCCATGGGGAGAGGACAGATTGGGCACTCCTCCGGCAGGGGTGGTGTGGGGGTGGGGCAGGTGAGCGGCTGCTGCAGGACTGGCCACTCAGTTACCAGGGACCTCAGGCACTGCCCAGAAATCCCGGCTCCTGCGCCTTCCTCTGCTGGGAGTTTCCGTTTCCCCGCACCTTTTCTTGTCCTCTTGTTGTGCCTCCTTCTCTTTTGGCAATATACTTATTCCTTTATTTCTTGCTCTGCTGATCACTGAAGACACGATCTCTCTCCTGTTTTCAGAATGTTCCTTTCTCAGAGTAGTCTGTTCTTGGTTTATGAATACAGCATCTTCTCCAATCTCTCTAAGGATCCTGATTAGAGATCTTTGTGGTGGTTGTTTTTGAAGTTCTCACTAATTTCCTTAATTCTCTGTTACTTTAGGGATTTTTCTTCTGTTTGTTCCTTCTGTTTTTTTATGTGTGGGTCTCACTCTGTCACCCAGCCTGGAGTGCAGTGGTACAGTCACAGCTCGCCACAGCCTCAGCCTCCCAGGCTCATGTGATCCTCCCACCACAGCCTCCCAAGCAGCTGAGACTACCAGCACATGCCACCATGCCCAGCTAATTTTTTTATTTTTTGAAGAGACAGGGTTTCACCATGTTGCCCAGGCTGGTCTTGAACTCTAGGGCTCAAGCAATCTCCCCACCTCAGCCTCCCAAAGTGCTGGGATTACAGGTATGAGCCACTGCACCCAGCTATTTACTTTCACCTTGAATGTAGAGGCTTTCCTCAAAGTCCAATGCTCCTTGGTTGTCCCCTCACATTTTATTTTTACTTTATTTATTTATTTATAGAGATTGGGTCTCGCTATGTTGCCCAGGCTGTGCTCCATTGATCCTCCTGCCTTCGCCTCCCACAGTGCTGGGTTTACAGGCGTGCATCGCAGTCCCTGGCCCTCCCTCATGTTTTAGGAAGTCATTAAAGATACAGGTGGGCAGGGCTGCATTGGTAGGTTTCAGTTTGGAGTGACTAGGTGGGTAGCAGAATACTTGTCAGAATATGGGGGGTTCATCTTTAGAGAACTGTTTTCGGTATGAGGGCCGATGCCCAGCCCCCTGGGGTTCTTAGTGAGTGAATGGTTGAGGGGTCTGGAAACTGACTTTTGAATCTGTCACCAGCTGTGTGAGCTTGGGTGAGTCGTGCACTCTTTCCAAGCCTCTGCTTTCTCATCTGTAAGAAGGAGATAATTCTAGTAGTGCTGACAGCTGATCCTGCTCCCGCTGGTCTCTGCAGCAGGCATTATACCGGTCAGGGGCAGCCGTGGGACTCCAGACATTCACCAGACATCTGACCACCACCAACGTTAAGCGGGGGATCCACTAGGACCCAAGGGACCCCTGGGCACCCTGGGCCCAGTGTAGGCTTTTATGCAATGCGAGTTCTTTTCGTGGCCTCATTCTTTGCTGCACAAATACCTCCTGGACTCCTCCCCAGTGCGGCCTCAAGGACAGACCAAGTGTTTGCTCTTCCCCGCTAACTGCAATTTACCTCATTTGCATGCAGCTTTTTCATTCTAATTCCCTGAACCAAGGCTGGCAGCGTTGCCAGGGCAACTGAGAGCAGGGCTGGCTCCCTCCCTCCCTGGCTGTCTGGGAGACCACAGTATCCCTCGGCACCCCCAGAGGGTAAACCAATCTGCAGTTTCCTCTGCTCATTTTGTCTGTTTGTCCCGGGGTCTCGGTGATCTTTGCAACCCCCAGACTCACTCAATTTGTCCTGGTTGACTTGGGCTTATGCATCCCTCCTCTGACGTGGTGAACCCCATTCTCTCTCTTTTTTTTTTTTTTTTTTTTTTGAGACAGAGTTTCGCTTTTGTCGCCCAGGCTGGAGTGCAATGGCATGATCTCGGCTCACCACAACCTCCATCTTCTGGATTCAAGCGATTCTCCTGCCTCAGCCTTCTGAATAGCTGGGATTACAGGCATGCACCACCATGCCTGGCTGATTTTTTGTATTTTTAGTAGAGATGGGGTTTCTCCATGTTGGTCAGGCTGGCCTCGAACTCCTGACCTCAGGTGATCCACCCGCCTCGGCCTCCCAAAGTGCTGGGATTACAGGTGTGCGCCATCGCACCCAGCTGAACCCCATTCTTATCAATACTGCTCCCCTCAGCTGGGCCGCCTCTGGGGTTCTTGTGATGCTGAAAGAGATGATGTGTGCGCCTCTCTTAATCTCCAGTCGTGATTATAGCTGTCACCTGTCTGGTGCTCCACCCGGCCCACATGGGGGTCTCGGGTCCTGATACAGGATCCGCATTTGTTGGCTAGCCCGCTTTGTTGATTGCACCTCCCTGGGGTAGTGGCTCAGCTCACCTCTCCCCCCTCCCCGCTTCCAGCCACCAGCACCATTTCCTTGGACACCGCAAGCACGTTCTCCCGCTTCATCCCCCTGCTTCCTCTCTTGAAAACATTTTTATTTAATTTAATTAATCTATTTATTTATTTATTTTTGAGATGGAGTCTTGCTCTGTTGCCCAGGCTGGAGCGCAATGGTGCGATCTCGGCTCACTGCAACCTCCGCCTCCCGGGTTCAACCTATTCTCCTGCCTCAGCCTCCCAAGCAGCTGGGATTACAGGCTCCCGCCACCACGCCCGGCTATTTTTTTTGTATTTTTAGTAGAGACGGGGTTTCGCCATGTTAGCCAGGCCGGTTTCTAACTCCTGACCTCAAGTGATCCACCCGCCTCGGCCTCCCAAAGTGCTAGGATGACAGGCGTGAGCCACCGCACCTGGCCGAAAACATTTTTAAAATGGGAACCTCAGGTGTATCTATTGAAGCACGGCTCATGACAGCCCTGGGCTGCTGACACGTGCTGCTGGAGGAGCCAATGGAGGGATGTGAGGCCCTCACCACGTTCACATCCCACCGCCTAGTTCACAGCTTAATGTGGACAACTGGCGAGCAAGGGCAAGGACAAAGCAACGTCAACAAGCCCATACATCATCCTCCAGCTGCTCGGGGCCACGCTTCTCCCTGTAGCTACTAAGTAGCCCATATGGCTTAATTTTCCCGGCAGAGCCTTCAGAGGTGGTGGGGATATGTGGTGAGATTAACAGTGCGTGGACGGGAAGGAGATAATTCATGAGAGGACTGCTGTGAGGTCACACCTTCCTGGCTAGCCAAGCTACTGTGGGCTGCCTGATAGTGGCCTCGGGGGCTTCCCCAGAATATCTGCGTGGTCCCCGACTTCTGGAGAGAGAGGGGGTGATGGCAGAGGGTAGGCAGGGAGGGGGCGGGGACGGTAGGGGGTGGGCAGAGAGGACAGCCCTTACAATAATGGTTTATGTATGTGACAACTGCTACCTTGAAAGGTGGCCCTTCAAAAAGCTGACCTCATGAACACTTTGGGGAGGTATTTAAACAAGGAAGGACTGTAATTACTGCCACAACATGATTGCCACAAATCTGTTTTGCTGAAGTGAGCTTTTTACCTTCTCATCTTCCTCGAGTGGCTCCCGGCGCACTCGGAGGTTCATTCTGGTGAGGCAAAGGGACGGTCACCCACCAAGGCAGTGTTCCCATCACGTGCATCGGGAACTGCCAGGGTTTCTGGAAATATTTTACAGACGTGATCATCTGCCTCTCTGCAGAGCCTTCATTGATGTGTTATACCCCGTTTCATTAGAGGTTTGGGGGTTTGTTTTATGCAGTCCCAGGAAAGGAATTCCAAGGTGACACCCACCCAGCATAAGCAAAGACCAGCGCCACCCCCTCGCGTTGAAATCCACATGGCCCTTGTGCTGCAGATAAATGAGCCATGGCAGGAGAGCCCATGGCAGTGGAAAAACACAGCACAGACGTGGCCTTGACCTCTGCCTGTCAGCAAGCCTGCGGCTGTACAGGGTTTTACAGCTTTACATTTCAAAATGGTTTGTTTTGTTTTGTTTTTTTGTTTTGTTTTGAGATGGACTCTCGCTCTGTTGCCCAGGCTGGAGTGCAGTGGCACAATCTCGGCTCACTGTAACCGCCACACACTGGGGTCAAGTGATTCTCCTGCTTCAGCCTCCCAAGTAGCTGGGACTACAGGCACGTGCCAACAGGCCCAGCTAATTTTTTGTGTGTTCTCAGTAGAGACAGGGTTTCACTGTGTTAGCCAGGATGGTCTCCATCTCCTGATCTCATGATCTGCCCGCCTCGGCCTCCCAAAGTGCTGAGATTACAGGCGTGAGTCACTGCACCTGGCCTCAAAATCTTAAGCAATTGTTTTCAACGCCATTAGTGATTATGCATTTTTTTGGTTTGGCTTCTTTTTTCCCCTGTTTACACCTCCACCCTAAGTCAAGAGGCCTGAGCTTCACTCAGACCTGGGTCAGGATCCAGAGCTCTCTTAGTGCAGCCAGGCCTGGGCCTCCATTTCCTCATTTGTCAAATAGAAAATTTAAAAAACAGGCTGGGCGCAGTGGCTCACACCTGTAATCCCAGCGCTTTGGGAGGCCAAGGCAGGTGGGGTCACCTGAGGTCAGGAGTTCGAGACCAGCCTGGCCAACATGGCAAAACCCTGTCTCTACTAAAAATACAAAAATTAACTGGGTGTGGTGGCACATGCTTGTGATCTCAGCTACTTGGGAGGCTGAGCTAGGAGAATCGGTTGAACCTGGGAGGTAGAGTTCGCAGTGAGCTGAGATCACGCCACTGTACTCCAGCCTGGGAGACAGAGTGAGACTCCATCTCAAATAAATAAATAAATAAATAATATAAATAAATAATAAATAAAATACAAATAATTCTTACTCTGAAGGAACCAAAACCAGTTGTGATGACAGGACTTCACCCAAACACCACAGGACAGAGTTTGACTAAAGCACTGTAACATGAACAGGGTTTTGTCCTGAGCTTCTCAGAAATGAGACCCAGCCCCTACCCAACACATCAATCCCTCATACTCTAGTGACCTCTAGACTTCATTACCTGGTGGCCGCGTCCTCCCTCCCTCGTCTCCCTTTAGAGCGAGGTGGGCGTGTCACGGAAGGGGCATTTCTCCCATGTGTGTTCCATCCTGGAGCCTGGCAACCTTTGCCAAAGATGACTCAGGTAAACGTGTTATCAGGCTGAGCCGCCAGTCACCCTGCAGTGACCCAGCCAGTACAGCCATGCCAGGTCTCCAACTCTGCTCACTCGCACAGCTCCCGGAAACTTCCCCAGCTTGTCTCTACTGGAATCGGGATGGAGGGGAGCCACGGCTGGCTTAGCCCCTCTCAGAGCAGAAAGAGGAAACTTCTGAAAAGAAGATGGGGGCTGGGGGAGGACACCAATCAGCACGGACAAGTAAGTACTCAGTGCCAGGTGCCCACGTGGCCAGGAACAAAACAGATGTGCCTGTGCCTTGTAAAGGAGGCAACACAGGTTACAAAAATAACAAGATGCATTATAGGATTACAAAGTATAGGCCTGGCACGGTGGCTCACACCTGTAATCTCAGCACTTTGGGAGGCTAAGGCAGGTGGATCACCTGAAGTCAGGAGTTCGAGACCAGCCTGGCCAACATGGTGAAACCCCGTCTCTACTAAAAACACACAAAAAGATTAGCCAGGCATGGTGGCAGGCTCCTGTAATCCCAGCTACTTGGGAGGCTGTGGCAGGAGAATCACTCGAACCCGTGAGGCAGAGGTTTCAGTGAAGTGAGGGCGGGTCATTGCTCTCCAGCCTGGGCAAAAAGAGCAGAACTCTGTCTTGAAAAATATTAAATAAATAAATAAAATATGGTAAGTTCTAGAAAGAAAACAAATGAACAGGAATGATAGAAGGTTATGAAGAGGACCTGATTTAAACTGGGGAGGGGTGAAGATGGACAACTGTAACAGGAGCATTTACACTGAGACCTGCAGGAGTGGGACCTGGCCGATGAACAGGGCAAGGACAAGCATCTCAGCCGAAGGAAAAGCACAGATGACTCCAATGTGGGAAAGAGTTTGCAGTGTCTTAGAAACGGAAAAGGGGCCAACATAGCTAAAATATTGCGAGCAAGGAGGAGAGTGGTTTGATACTATTATTTCATGTAAATAAAGATAAAATCTTTAATAAGGCTGCCATGTGGGGAGCCTACCTTGGTTCCCCACAAGGTAGTTGGGAACCGGAAACCCATTCCACTTTTAAAACCTTGCTCGAGGCTGGGCACAGTGTCTCACACCTGTAACCCTAGCACTTTGGGAGGCTGACATGGGTGGATCACAAGGTCAGGAGTTCGAGACCAGCCTGGCCAACATGGTGAAACCCTGTCTCTACTAGAAATACACAAATTAGGTGGATGTGGTGGTGCATGCCTGTAATCCCAGCTACTCAGTGGGGCTGAAGCAGGAGAATCGCTTGAACCTGGGAGGCAGAGGTTGCAGTGAACCAAGATCGCACCACTGTGCTGCAGCCTAGGGGAGAGAGTAAGACTCTGTCCCCCCCAAAAAACAAAATAAAACAAAAACAAAAACTTGCTCGGTTGAGACTGACTTGGATTTGAATCCTGACCTGGCTGCTACGAGAATGTAGCTTAATTCTTAGAACTTTGGTCCCCTGCCTGTCCAGTGGAGCTGTTGCCTCAGAGGATGGGGCTCTGGGTGGAGTGAGAAAAAGTGTGGGATGTGCCCATTGTGGTGTCAGGCACAGGGCAGGCTCTCATTAAATGGGAGCTGCTGTCCTTGTTCCAGATGTCACTTCCACTCTCAACTTGGGCCCCTGTGTTCACGGTGAAAGGGGCAGAGCTGCACCTGCCTCTCCCTGTGGTGCTTCTCAGCTTGCTCAGAACCTGGGTGAGGGAAGACGGTATGATTTTTTTAGGACCTTTTGGAAACCCGCACCAAGAAAACAAGCAGAGGGTGTGTGGCCTCTCCCTTCTGCTCCTCATCGAGGGGAGGGACCGAACGGAGAAACTGGAAAGAAAGGTATTTTTAAGGGCATGCGTAAATGCTTTACAAACGATGCTGTGTGCTTGTTTGGGCAGCACGTATCCTAAAATTGGAATGACACATGGAAGGCGGCACAGCCCCCAAGAGTGACATGCAAATTGGTGAAACATTTCACATTTTTGGAATCCAGGAGATGACAGAATAACATCTTTAAATTGCTGAAAGAAAAAAACCAAACAAACTGGCCAACCTTTTGGAGGAGATGTTCTTCAGAAATGAAGCATAAACAAAAATGTCTCCAAACGAAAGCTAAGAAAATTCATCACCAGCAGCTCCACCAAGAAACCCCAGAGCAAGTTCTTTGGGCTGAAAGAAAGGGACCCCCAGTGGAAGCCTCAAACTGCAGGAAGGAATGAAAAACACAGAAAATGGGAAATATTGGATGAATATACAAAAATGTTAGCTACGTAAGGTAAAAATAAAGGAGTAAATGCTACAATGCCTATCAATGGTGCCAGGGCGGGAGAGGAACAATGGAACCAAGGAACATTTACCAAAATAGACCATATGCCGGGCCTAGAGCAAGTCTCAACAGATTTCCAAGGGCTGAAATCACCTAAGAGTGTGTTCTCTGACCATAGTGCAATTAAACAAGAAATTAATAACAGAAAGATAATTGGAGAATCCCCAAGTGTTTGGAAATTAAGCAACACACTTCTCAATAACCTGTGGGTCAGAGAAGAAATCGCAATGGAAATTAGGAAGTACCTTGAACTGAGTAATAATAAATAAACATTGAAACTTGTGGGAAGTGGCTAACAAGTGCTTTCGTGGAGAGTTTTAGCTTCAAATGCATGTATTAGAAAATATTGGCCGGGCGCGACGGCTCACGCCTGTAATCCCAGCACTTTGGGAGGCCGAGGCAAGTGGATCATGAAGTCAGGAGATCGAGACCATCTTGGCTAACACGGTGAAACCCCATCTCTACTAAAAATACAAAAAATGAGCCGGGCGTGTTGGTGGGCGCCTGTAGTCCCAGCTACTCGGGAGGCTGAGGCAGGAGAATGGTGTGAACCTGGGAGGCAGAGCTTGCAATGAGCCAAGATCGCGCCACTGCACTCCAGCCTGGGCGACAGAGCGGGACTCCATCTAAAAATTAATTAATTGGGAGCAATAGAGAAAATAAAGCCCAGGTAGGTGTTTGAAAAGATTAATAAAAGATTAATAAAACGGACAGGATCAGGTGCAATGGCTCATGCCTGTAATCCCAACACTTTGGGAGGCCAAGGTAGGAGGTTCACTTGACCCAAGGAATTTGACATCATCCTAGGCAACACAATGAGACTCCATCTCTACAAAAAAAAAAAAAAAAAAAAAAAAAAAAAAAAAAAAAAAAAAAAGATTAGCTGGGCATGGCAGTGGATGCCTGTATTCCCAGCTACTTAGGAGGCTTAGATGGGAGAATAACTTGAGCCCAGGAGGTTGAGGCTTGCAGTGAACGGCGATCACACTGTTAGAGGACCTTTGGGGTGTTAATTTTCTGGCCAGAAACCTCTGTGGTCATGGCGTCTTTGGCTGAGTTCTTGTCCTGCATCCAGGAAGAATGAGGTACACAGACAAATAAAGGATGAATAAGATAAAGATGAGCTTTACTGAGTGTTAAAACAGTCCAGAGGAGACCCACAGAGGGTAGCTCCTCTCTGTAGGCAGATCATTGAGTGTTCCATTCTCAGCAGAGAGGAGGCCCTGGAGAGGGTCCTCTGACCATTCTCTACCCTGTTCTGGCTGAGCCCAGGGCTTTTATGGACCTCAAAGGGGAGGAAATGCATGCCGATTGGTCAATGGATGGCCATGGGTGGGCCCCAAAGAGGCATCTGAGTCCTCATTCTGGTCTGCGGGGCTGACAGCCTGGCCTCCAGCCTTCAGGCTCTCCTCAGCCTGAAGGTGGGGCCTTACTGGGGACCCGTCTGCTTCTACCCAGTAATCTGTCTGCCTCCCACTGCCATTCATAGTCCCAGGGCTTGGCCCCAACCCCATTCCAAGAACAGAGTGGGTACTGGAGCGGAGAAAGGCCAGACAGTGAGAGCAGACACCCTGAAGCCAGCAGGGATGGGGTGGGGGCCTCTCCTGGGCCCTCGAGGGTGCAGGCTGCAGATACACCCAGGTCCTGCACCTGGGAGGGTGGCTGCAGAGGCACCTGGGGAGCTCCCGCCCCAACTCAGAAGGAGCAGGGCTCCCACTGGCTCCATGGAGTGTGCAGCCCCAGCCATGCCTCCCTGCTGCAGTTGGCATGATGGCAGCAGCCACTATCAACACCACTGCATGGCAGCCTGGGTGACAGAGCAAGACTTTTGTCTCGAAAATAAAATATAATAAAATAGACAATTCCATCAATACTGACCAAGGGGAAAAAAAAAACAGGAAAAACTCACATTTTTTTCATTCTAATATCAGAAATAAAAAGAGGCCTTTACTATGGTAGAGCCTAATGATATTGTAAATGTAACAAGAGGATATTAAAAACACTTTTGTGCCAATAAAAGTGAAAACCTAGATGAAATGGAAATGTTCTTTAAAAACTACAAGTTAGCGGCTGGGCACGGTGGCTCATGCCTGTAATCCCAGCACTTTGGGAGGCCGAGGCGGGTGGATCACCTGAAGTCAGGAGTTCAAGACCAGCCTGACCAACATGGAGAAACTCCATCTCTACTAAAAATACAAAATTGGCCAGGTGGGTGGCACATGCCTGTAATCCCAGCTACCCAGGAAGCTGAGGCAGGAGAATCGCTTGAACTCGGGAGGTGGAGGTTGGAGCTGGTAGTGAGCCAAGATCATGCCATTGCATCCAACCTGGGCAACAAGAGCAACACTCCGTCTCAAAAACAAAACAAAACAAAACAAAACAAAAAAACCCTACAATTTAGCAAACTCCAAATAATACTCTACTGTTAAAAACAATTAAATCTGTAATTTAAGCCCTTCTCACAAAGAAAATTCCAGACTCAGGTGGTTTCACTGGTAATTTTCCAAACATTTACGAAATAATACTGATCTTATACAAACTCAGAAACACAACACAGGAAATAAAAAAAGAATACCTCCCAACTCATTTTATGAGGCCAGAAAAATTCTGATATTACAGCTGGGCACAAATCTTACAATAAGATAAATTTACAGACTTACATGGTTTGGCTGTGTCCCCACCTAAATTTCATCTCGAATTGTAATCCAAATTGTGATCCCCATGTGTCAAGGGAGGGACCTGGTGGGAGGTGATTAGATAATGAAGCGGTTTTCCCCCATGCCGTTCTCATGATAGTAACCGAGTTCTCATGAGATCTGGTTGTTTGATGAGTATCTGACACTTCCCCCTTCGCTCTCTCTCCTGCCGCCTTGTAAAGAAGGTATATGCTTCTCCTTTGCCTTCTGCCATGATTGTAAGTTTCCTGAGGCCTCCTCAGCCTGCTGACCTGTAAGTCAATTAAACCTCTTTCCTTTATAAATTACCCAGTCTCAGGTAGTGTCTTTATAGCAGTGTGAGAATGGACTAATACATAGACTTATATCTGTCATTAATATAGATGAAAGATTCTAAATAAAATGTTAGTAAATCAAATCCAGAGATATATTAAAAAGATAATACCTCAAGACCAATTAGAGCTTATTCCAGAAATACAAAGTGGATTTAATAACATTTGAGAAAAAATCAATCAATGTAATTTTCCATAATAACAGAATAAAGGAGAAATATCACATAATCATGCCCTTTGATGCAGAAAAACATTTGATAAAATTCAACACTTGTTCATGATAAAAACTCTCCGACAATTAAGAATACATTTTTAAAGGAACTTCTTTAATCTGATAAGGAGTATATATTTTAAAAACCCTACTGTTAACATAAATGCAACTATTGAACACTTTCTTCTTGTCAGCCATGATCACCACTTTGGCTCAACCTGGTACTGGAGGTCCTGGCCAGTGCAATAAGGCAAGAAAAAGAAAAAGGCATGAAGATTGGAAAGGAAAAAGGTAAAACTGCTTTTGTTTTCTGATGACATAACTGTATAGATAGGAAATCCAAAAAAGTCTATAAACTATTAGAATTAATAAATTTAGCAAGGCCACTAGATAAAATATCAACATACAAAATTAAGTTTATTTCTATATACTAGCAATAACCAACCAGAAAACAAAATTAAAGACAATTTACAATAGCATGAAAATATAAATAGCTAGGAATAAATCTTTTGAAAGATATGTAAGACCTCCACTTAAAACCACAAAACATTTCTAAGAGAGATTAAAGAAGACCTAGATAAGGTCAGGAGCAGTGGCTCATACCTGTAATCCTAGTGCTTTAAGAGGCCAAGGTGGGAGGATCACTTGAGGCCAAGAGTTTGAGACCAGCCTGGGCAACATAGACAGAGTTCAAATCTACAAAAAACTAAAAAACTAGTCAAGCACTGTGGCATGTAGCTATACTCAGAGCTACTCAGGAGGCTAAGATGGGATGATTGCCCAAGCTCGGGAGTTTGAAATTACAGTGAGCAGTGATCACACCCCTGCACTCCATCCTGGGCAACAGGGTAAGACTCTGTCTCTAAAAAAAAAAAAAGGCCAGGCATGGTGGCTCATGCCTGTAATCCCCAACTTTCAAGGCCAATGTGGGCAGATCATGAGGTCAGGAGTTTGAGACCAGCCTGGCCAATATTGTAAAACCCTGACTCTACTAAAAACACAAAAATTAGTTGGGCATGGTGGTGCATGCCTGTAGTCCCAGCTACTCGGGAGGCTGAGGCAGAAGAATCGCTTGAGCCCGGGAGGCAGAGGTTGCAGTGGGCCAAGATCGCACCACTGCACTCCAGCCTGCACGACAGAGCAAGAGTCAGTCTCAAAAAAAAAAAAAAAGAAAGAAAGAAAAAAGAAAAAACCTAGATAAATGGAGAGATAGATCACATTTATGAATTGAAAGTCTCAATGTTGTTATGTCAATCTCCTAAGTCAATCTATAGATTCAATATTGTAGTAAATTGCCTCAGCATTTTTTTTTTTTTTTTTTTTTTTTTTTTTTTTGAGACAGGGTCTCACTCTGTCCCCCAGCTGCAGAGGCATGATCACTACAGTTTCGACCTCCTGGGCTCAGGTGATCCTCCCGCCTCAGCCTCTTAGATAGCTAGGACTACATGCACTCCACCACACCTGGCTCATTTTTGTATATTTTTATAGAGATGGAGTTTTGCCATATTGCCTAGGCTGATCTTGAACTCCTGGGCTCAAGCGATTCACCTGTCTTGGCCTCCCAAAGTGCTGGGATTGGATTACAGGTGTGAGCCATTGCACCCAGCCTCAGCATTCATTTTGAATATAGGCTTAGCTTTCTCATACCAGAAACAGGGCTTAGTCAGCCTTGACATAATTTCCTGTTCTTCACCTCCTCCCAGTTCCTCAAGATGGTCAATCCAGATTGTCTGCCTTACATTACCACCTCCCGGGGACTCCATTCCCAAGGGACAGTTGGATACAACCCACTTGACTTGCCTTAAAGGCCCCCACCTTCTCAGGGACTGTGTTGGTCTATGCAGCAGTGACTCTTTCTCAGTCAGGGCGACCCTATGCCCTCATGCACCCCCCAAACCCCCCAGTGGAAATCCTGCTTGGGTAACGACCTGGATTCCAAACAAGGCTTTATAAAGTCCGAAGGTCTTTCTCGCTCTCTCTCCACCCCCCACCACCTGCTGGCTGAGCTCCCTGCCGTCTCCAGACTTCCCCTGGTTCCTTGCGGAGGGGAGGCCCCCCTTCTCTGTGGACCTGGGGCGATAAACTGCTTCTGTTATTTCATGTGTTCTGGTGTGCTGTCTCTCCTGTGGCCCACCTGACCAACGCACCCAGACCTAACTCTCTCCCGGCCAGGGCTCTTCCAGGGAGTGTCTGTCTTGGTGGAAATAAACTGGACTTAGGTCCGACAAGAGCCACAGGGCGTCTGCCAGGGTAAACGAGTTTCCTGTGAGAGGGACACCTGGTCACAGTCAGACACTGAGGCATCAGACTGTCCGTGAGGATAAAGAAGGATTCCTGAGAGATGCATGTGACACCCACAGCCGCCTGCCCTTGCACTCTGTCAGGGCAGGGCTAGAGTTCACAGCCCCTCTGTAAACTGGGAGCCACCCCATGAGCAAATTAGAGGAAAATACAACAGACATCATCTCAGTCACAATCCCAGCGGTGCTTTTGTAATGGATATTGACAAACAGATTTATACAGCATCACAAAGAACCTAGCAGAAGAGACAGAACAGTTTTGAAGAACGAAGTTGGAAGGCTTATTCTTCTAGATATCAAGACCTACTATAAAGCAACCCTAATTAAGCACAGGTAATTAAACAGTGTGATATTGGTATGAGAACGGACATATAAGCCATAAGATAGAATCGAGGGTTCAGAAACAGACCCACACATAGATGGCTATGTAATTAACAATAAAGTTACCTGAGCAAGTTAGCAGAGAAGAGGATGGTCTTGCCAAAAAATGACGCCGAATTGGATATCCATGTGGAAAAAAATGAATCTTGGCCCCTAGCTCAAATTATGCACAAATTTTAATTCAAGATGACCTATATTAATGTAAAAGGTAAAATAATAAAGCTTCTAGAAAAAAATATAATATCTTCATGACATTGAGATAAGGCAAAGATTTATTAAACAGGACACAAAAATCATTAACCCAAAGATTAGTGATTAAGATTGATACACTAGACTTGATCAAAATTAAGAACTTCTGCCTGGGCACAGTGGTTCATGCCTGTAATCCCAGCACTTTGGGAGGCCAAGATGGGCGGATCACGAGGTCAGGAGATGGAGACCATCTTGGCTAACACGGTGAAACCCCGTCTCTACTAAAAAATACAAAAAACTAGCCGGGTGAGGTGGCGGGTGCCTGTAGTCCCAGCTACTCGGGAGGCTGAGGCAGGAGAATGGTGTAAACCCGGGAGGCGGGGCTTGCAGTGAGCGGAGAACTGGCCACCGCACTCCAGCCTGGGTGACAGAGCGAGACTCCGTCTCAAAAAAATAAATAAATAAATACATGCATACATAAAATAAATAAATAAATAAATAGAACAGATGCTGTCTCAAAAACAAACCAAAAAAAACCCCTAAAACTAAGACCCAAGTATAGAAATCACGTTTTAAAGAAATTTCATAGAAAAAAAAAAGAAAAAAAAGAAAAACAAGCTTTCTATGAGGTTGAACCTCTCAGCTGCAGTCTCAGTGGGCTCCTGTGCAGTGGAATGCCCTGCTGTCTGTGCCGTTGCCCTGCACAAGGGCCATGGGGAGCTGACGCCTGCAGCTGCTCTTCCCTTCACTCTCTAAGCAAGCAATAAACCAAGGCCAAAGAGGACTCGTTGCCCCTGTACTGCTGGTTCCGCCAGCCACTGGCCTCACCTTGCCTCATGCTTTACAGTTCTTTTTTTTTTTTTTTTTTTTTTTCTGGATGGAGTTTCACTCTTTTGCCCAGGCTGGAGTGTAGTGGCATGATCTTGGCTCACTGCAACCTCAGCCTTCTGGTTTCAAGCGATTCTCCTGCCTCAGCCTCCCAAGCAGTTGGGATTACAGGCACCCGATTAATTTTTGTATTTTTAGTAGAAACTAATTTTTGTATTTTTGGTAGAGACGGGGTTTTGCCATGTTGGCCGGACTGGTCTCAAACTCCTAACCTTAAGCGATTCGCCCGCCACAGCCACCCAAAGTGCTGGGATTACAGGCGTGAGCTGCCGCGCACGGCCATGCTTGACAGTCTTATGCATGAAGTGGATTGTTCATATTCCAAAAGAAAAGGTGAGGCTAAGCCAGGGGACTGGCACTGGCTATGTGCTAACTGCGTACTGAACGCTGCGGTAAGCACATACATGTCACTGAGTTTACTTGCCACAGACTTGCCTTTAGTTGTCCTGGATTGTGATCACTTTCCATCTCCATACTGCTTCACTGGCTTCATTATCATCGCTGCTGGTTTTGGGGTCATGGCGTGCCATCCAGCAGAGACTAGATGGGCAGAACACCCAGGCCACGTCCTTAGAAACTGGCCCTTCGGTCTCTGCAGGATGCCAGGCAGCCCAGTTCTCAGAAGGAGACAGAGATCATTGTCCCTTCGAGGCTCCTTTCTCCATGAATGGAGGAAGTGCAGAACTGCTCCGAACGGGCAGGATGGTGTCTGGAGCTTTGTTACCAAAACGGACAGGACTGTATTTTTCACCGTAGGCTGAAGGGGAGGAGGATGGCGGAAGGTGACTAAGCATCACCGAGCCCTTACCAGGTCTCTGGTACCATGCTAGGCGCTTCCACTAGCGCTGCCACCGTATCCATCTCAGAGAGGCTCAAGAGCTCGCCCCCACCACGCAGCTTGTCAGTAGCAGAACTGGACTCCAATCCAGGCCATTCTGGCTCCCCAGTCGGAGTTCTTCCCACCACTGTGCTTCGGCCGGAAATGTGCATCACTATTGTTAGATCCGGTTGCCAAGGAAACGGTGTCTCTGCCCTGCATCAGGCTGGCCACAGTCACCTCCCGTTCAGGAAGCAGCCCACAGACCCACGGAGTCAGGCACCAGCCAATGGGCGGGCCTGGCCTCTGTCCACCTCTGTCCACAGCTGTGCTGTTTCCGGCTCTGAGGGCCCCTGAGCCCGGGAAAAACAACAGCAAGTCCGCATGGGGTCCTGACCAGATGAAATCTCCCACTTTGCCTCGTCTGTCACCAGCCACAGCTACGCGGCGGGCGCACCGTCGTGCAGCAGCCACTCTTCCTGTTTTCCTCCTTCCCCAGAGAAGGATTGCTTCTTTTTCCTTTCTTCCATGCCCCTGTATTCTAATGGTAGCTCCCTCCCCCAGTGGTTGACAAGCACAATTGTGGCTGATGATATAATATGACTAATAATGGGGAAGCAGTGTGAATACCCAGAGGCCAAAGAGAAAATAAAACAGCGATGACAGTCGCTGCTACATTTACGGTATTTCTTTCCACCGAGGCCTGTGGGCTAGCCGCCGCTGGCGCAGGGACGGGTCACGAGTTGTTGCTAGCAATAGGCTGCCTCCTGCTGTTGCACGAGCGATCTCAGCTCCTGCTCTGGGACAGGAGTTTGTTCGCTCATCAAAATTACAGCAGGCTTGTGCCGGCTGCAGCTGATAGCCGGGCAGCATTTGCACTCTGGGCACCTCCTGGGAGAAGCCTGGAAGGCGATTCACTTCAGTAGGAAGGGAGATAGATGAAAACCTGGAAGCTGCGACAGGAGCCCTCTACTGAGAAAAAGAAATTGCAGAAATCGGCCTAGGGCAACTTTCCGTAAGACAGAGGTTTTACAATGTTCATTTTCAGGTGTTTCTTTTTTCTTTTTTCTTTTTTTTTTTTTTTTTTTTATCTCGGCTCATGCAACGCCCCCCTCCTGGGTTCAAGCGATTCTCCTGCCTCAGCCTCCCACGTAGCTGGGACTACAGGTGCCCGCCACTACGCCAGTCTAATTTTTGTTTTAGTGGAGACGGGGTTTCACCATGTTGGTCAGGCTGGTTTCGAACTCCTGACCTCAGGTGATCCTCCTACCTCCTACCTCGGCCTCCCAAAGTGCTGGGATTACAGGTGTGAGCCACCTCATCCAGCCTTTTTAAAAAAAATTTTAAACATTTTTCATTGTGGTAAGATATACATAAGATAAAATTGACCATTTTAATCATCTTTGAGCAAATAATTCAGTGGCACTAAGTTCATTCATACCGTGGTACAGCCTTCACCACCTTTCACCTCCGGAATTTTCTCATTTCCCCTAAATCCCCATTAAATGCCAGCTCTCCATCCCCCTCGCCCCAGGCCCTGGCACCCACCATTCTATGAATGCTTCCTGTCTCTATGAATTTGACTCCTCTAGGTTCCTCATCTGAGTGGAATCATATAGTGTTTGTCCTTTTGTGACTGAGACTCTTATTTCACTGAGCACAGTGTCCTCAGTGTTTATCCGTCTTGTGGTCTGTGTCCAAATTTCCTTCCTTTTTACGGCTGAATGATATTCCATGGTATGAACAGACCACATTTTGGGTTTGTTTTTTTGTCTTTTTTTGAGATGGAGTCTCACTCTGTCACCCACGCTGGAGTGCAATGGCACGATCTCGGCCCATTGCAGCCTCTGCCTCCCGGGGTTCAAGCGATTCTCCTGCCTCAGCCTCCCGAGTAGCTGGAATTACAGGTGCATACTACCATGCCTGGCTAATTTTTGTATTTTTAGTAGAGATGGGGTTTCACCATGCTGCCCAGGCTGATCTCGAACTCCTGATCTCAAGTGATCCACCCGCCTTGGCCTGCCAAAGTGCCGGGATTACAGGTGAGAGTCACCATGCCAGGCCTGGTTTTGTGTTTTTTTGAAACAGGGTCTTGCTCTGTTGCCCAGGCTGGAGTGCAGTGGCGTGATCTCTGCTCACTGCAACCTCTCACTCCCCAGGCTCAAGTGGTCCTCCCACCGCAGTTTTTGAGACTCTATCTCAAAAAATAAATAAATAAATAAAAGTCAGATAGGGTATATTCAATTGGGTATTAAATTTAGATTTGATGTTTTTAAAAAAAGAAACAAAAAATAAATAAATTTAGATTTGAGCTTCCCAGCAGCCAAAGTGAAAAGGGATACTTTGATTCTTAGGATTCTAAAAGCGTAGGTGGCTTCTATTAAAGTTAGTCAAGTTAAATTATGGCCAGCTTCATTGGGACCCTGCTTCTAGAATTCATTTCTCTTATGAAATTGAAACGAGCTTTGTCTTCTTTGTCTTAAACAGTTTGGTACATTGAGAGAAAACGAAGAAAACACACATGATGAAACCAAAATGTAATTCAGTAAATTTGCAATAAACAGTGAAAGAAACTTGCTTTTACTGGACCTGAAAGACCCCATGCCAGACTTCATGTTGTCCTGCTGGTGAGTCCCATAGTCACCACCGTGTCTCATTCATCACTGTATCTCTGGGCCTAGCTCTGTGCCTGGGTTACAGGAGACATGCCGAAACATTTTTATTTTTTACAAAAAGGAGAGTGAGGTGACATTTACTGAGAACTCACAAAGGCACATGCCTGGGAAAGGAAGAGAAGAACTGGAACAGATATTTTCTGAGCTCCTCTTCCGGACCATGCATCATGCCGACGTCTTGTAGTTACCATCTTGCTTCATACTCCCCAAATTCCTACAAGGTAGTAATTATTAGGCTCACTTTTCAGATGAGCAAACTGATACAGGTGAAAAAACTCTTCGGGAGGATCTTGAAAGAGTTGGGAAAACGTGCTAGACACGGGGTTTGGTCCTACCAGGAGTAAGCGAGAAAGGATTCTTTCCCCAGGGAGTGAATATCAGACTTGCCCCCTCTGGAATATTGGGAATGGCCTCCTCGGCTAAGTTGATCCAGTGTGTCCATGCCAAGCCCTTCCTAGGCCTTGTGTCCATGCCTGGTGGCTTGGTTATTGTTGTGCTGTTGTTTTTATTTCATGCATATTTTATTTCTTAATTTTATTTCATGCATACAGGGATTTGCATGTCATAAATGTTCAATAGAGATTCACCAAGTTGAACTGAATGTTGTTTGCAAGGAGGAAGGATTGGCTCCACAGTGTCAAAGTTCATCGAGACCTTAAACCAAAGGTAGCCTCTTTCTGCTTGTCATGGAAAGAGCATAGGAGGCCAGAGGGTAAGAAACAGCTTGGCTGTGTCCTACTCTGTGTCCTACTCTGGGCTGTGTCCTATTCTTCATTTCTAAGGCTCACATTTGTCCTCTGCAAAATGGTAGTAATGATCTCGACCTGGCAGTGTTGTTTGGAGCTGGTGAAGGTCAAGTTGCTGCTGTTTCTCTAACGAAGGTCATCCTCGTCCAGTTGGAAGTGTCCACTCTGTCACCCAGGCTGAAGTGCAGTAGCATGATCTCGGCTAATTACAACCTCTGCCTCCCGGGTTCAAGCGATTCTCCTGCCTCAGCCTCCTGAGTAGCTGGGACTACAGGCATGTGCCACTATGCCTGGCTAATTGTTGTATTTTTAGTAGAGACGAGGTTTCACCATGTTGGCCAGGCTGGTCTTGAACTCCTGATCTCAGGTGATCTGCCCGCCTCGGCCTCCCAAAGTGCTGGGATTAGAGGAGTGAATCACAGCACCCAGCCAGAAGTGTCCTTTCTTTTTAATGTCTATTAGAAATAGGCTGTGCTTCTACCTCTGCGCTCCGTGTGCCTGTCTCCTCTTACCCCTACTGCACTCCTACCATGCCTCTCACTGAACACCCAAGGTACCCTTTCTCCAGGGTGTTAGCCCACCAGGCTGGGCCTCACATCCAGCTGCAAAGATCACCAAAAGTTCTCTGTGCCATGATGAGCTGGCACTGGTCTCACTGTCGTATGACAAACAGGAAAGCTAGCAGGAAAGCCACAGACCGACCTAGTAAGCTTTCTTGTGTTACCCTAGGTTAGTCATCACTGCCAAGTTTTTGTGGCACAGAAAGAAAAAAATAAGCCCCCTCTTAACCCCGTGGAACTGCAGAAGCCTGGAATGTGGAGAATGCCCAGTCCTCCTAAATCCCAATTGGAATAATTATGCTGGAATAGATTTCTTCTTGTTCACCCAAAACACTGACGTTCTCAACAGTAAGTCACGATCAGCACAGGCCAGAGCAGATTCCCCCCGACCTCAATGCCATTAGCATTCGGTCCTGGGATACCAAAGGCTTTCTCTGCTGGGATCTGGGTCTGGGAGCTGAGGTGCTCAAGTTTCCAGGACGATGCTTCTGGAAGGGTTTTACCAGTTTCTAATACCGAAGGCTCAGGGGAAGCAATTTCAACTGGGGGCCTCTCTAATCTAGGGAAACAATGGAGAAATAGTTTCTTGTGTGCGAAGCCACTCTTCACACTGGGGCGGGCTCTGCTCCCTAGAGCAAGAATGTGTACACACAGGAAAGGATGTTCAAGGAAGTGCTTTCTGGGGAATCTGAAGATTTCTCCCCAGATCTGTCTGACTTTGCCTGCAAGAAATGCAGAAAAGGCTATTGCCTTTTAGGAATGATCAGGAGCACTGTCTGCTCCACTGGCTGACTTGAATAACTCACCCTCAAAGGGGCAGGAACCAGGACAAGGTGGCCAGGGCGTGGGACTCAGAGAGCTACAGTCTCATGTGACAATAAAATGTCAGGTTCAAAGTGGTTGGCTCATGTTGCTGTCATATTTGGCTCTGCTAACTGTGTAGATTTCCCATGTAGGATGTTAGGACTTGACTGTTACCTTACCCCACCGAGGACTTCAGCAGGGGCATTCAGTGGACATTTCTGCTGTGACATTTCAATAGCTTCTGGGTCCAGCCAACCCCTTCTTCCTCAGCCTAGTTCTGTGACCTTGTGCCCTCTGCCACTCCCCTATTCTTAGCGTCACAAGGGGCACCCACCTCTTCCCACCTCCCACTCCTGTCTGTTCCGCTTTTTTTTTTTTTTTTTTTTCTGAGACAGAGTCTAGTTCTGTCATCCAGACTGGAGTGCACGGGCGCGATCTTGGCTCACTGCAAACTCCACCTCTCAGGTTCAAGCAATTCTCCTGCCTCAGCCTCCTGAGTAGCTGGGATTACAGGCACCCACCATCTCACCTGGCTAATTTTTGCATTTTTTTAGTAGAGACAGGGTTTCACCATGTTGGCCAGGTTGATCTTGAACCCCTGACCTCAGGTGATCCTTCCGCCTTGGTTTCCCAAAGTGCTGGGATTATAGGCGTGAGCTACCATGCCCGGCCAGTTCTCTGCAGACACCATCTGGGTGTCCGACACTTCAGTTCAATTCTGACGCTGGCCACCCAGAGTTAGCATAGGCCCCAGAGGATATGGGCTCCGTCCTGCAAGACTGTCCCTACTTCAGATGTCAGTTGCAAGGATTGGGTGCTCAGGTTACCCACACTTCCGTCTGACCTGGCTACACGTCGGGGGTCCCCAGAACCCCTCCTCAGGTTTGGCAATTGGCTAAAATGGCTCACAGAACTCAGGGAAACACTTTAGTTGCACGTATAGGTTTATTGTAAAGGGCATTATTGATGAACAGGCAGATGAAGAGGCACACAAGGCGAGCTCTGGTAGGGCCCCGAGCACAGGAGCTTCTGTCCCCATGGAGAAGGAACCCAGAAAGAGACCAAATAGAAGTATATGTTTCTTATTATGTCACATAGCCACACCATGAGGTTGGTGCAGGAGCCCTTGAAGGCAGCCCTTGGAGGATCTGAGGCCAAAAGGGCCTCCATCAGATCGGAGTTTGGGAAAAGTAGCCTGGCAGCCTAGGGGAGGACTGGACAGAGTGGGGAGGACAGAGGGGAACTGATTCACCACAGGGAGGGCGCAAAGTGAGTGAATGAATGAGTGAACCAATGAATGAACAAGATGGAATTAGTATCAGGAAGGAATGAGACCAGATGGTATCAGATAGTATCAGGGAGCAGAGACCAATGGGCCCAGTTTGTATACGGTCTTACCAACCAGATCAAGGAGGTAAGATCAATGGTGCTTTCCTCTAAAGAAGCACATTTCTGGCCAGGCGTGGTGGCTCACGCCTGTAACCCTAACACTTTGGGAGGCCAAGGTGGGTGGATCACTTGAGGTCAGGAGTTCAAGACCAGCCTGGCCAACATGGCGAAAACCCATCTCTACTAAAAATACAAAAATTAGCTAGGCATGGTGGGGGGTGCCTGCAATCCAAACTACACGGGAGGTTGAGGCAGAGAGAATCGTTTGAACCCACAGGAGGCAGAGATTTCAGTGAGCTGAGATCACACCACTGCACTCCAGCCTGGGCGACAGAGCGAGATCCCATCTCAAAAAAGAAAAAGAAGAAGGAAGAAGGAAGAAGGAAGAAGGAAGAAGGAAGAAGAAGAAGAAGAAGAAGAAGAAGAAGAAGAAGAAGAAGAAGAAGAAGGAAGAAGGAAGAAGGAAGAAGGAAGAAGAAGAAGAAGAAGAAGAAGAAGAAGAAGAAGAAGAAGAAGAAGAAGAAGAAGAAGAAGAAAAGGAGGAGGAGGAGGAGGAGGAAGAGGAGGAGGAGGAGGAGGAGGAAGAAGAGGAAGCGGAAGAAAATTTCCAGGAAGAAGCAGGCTATGGAGATCAAGGCAGGCAAAGGACGGAATTTAGGATAGTGCATCAACTGGGTCCAGCCAGGAAGACATGTGTGTTTATCTCCTGCAGCATCAAAAACCACCCAGAAGAAGCTCAGTGGACCCTAGCAGTGGATTCTACATGTCTGCAGAAAATGAGCGGAAAACAAGGCAGGATTACAGCTATCTGCAGAGAGACTACATCCAGGAGGTCTGACGACTCAAAGTAATCACTGCAGTCTGACTTCTACCACTGACAGCCTTCCCATACATAATTTAAATGCGTAATTATAATACCATTGCTTAGTTAATGGACACCAATTCGTGCAGGAGCTGCCACAAACAGTAATAAACCAGCTGTGTTAGAAATGGATCACTTATCAGTGCGTGCCCAAGCCTCCTAATGCCTCATGATGTTTAATAATTAAATTGTGACACCCTTGAACCTGCAGCTGACACCATGGATCACAGTGGAATTCTCCAAATGGAACACAGCCACACCTCGGCTTCCGTGCTGTGCGCTGCCACTGAGGACGCTCGATACCATCGAAGCCGTCAGATAGAGGCGGGTTATTTCCCTGTGCCCTGCACCTCCCTTCTGGCAAGTCCCCGGGAAGCAGTGGCCACAGATGAGCTGCTGCTCCCTTAAAGACTGAGATCAGGCCAGGCGCGGTGGCTCACACCTGTAATCCCAGCACTTTGGGAGGCTGAGGTGGGTAGATCACCTGAGGTTGGGAGTTAGAGACCAGCCTGGCCAACATGACGAAATCCCGTCTCTACTAAAAAATACAAAAAATATTAGCTGGGTGTGGCGGTACGCACCTGTAATCCCAGCTACTTGGGAGGCTGAGGCACAAGAATCGCTTGAACCCAGGAGGAAGAGGTTGCAGTGAGCCAAGATTAAGCCACTGCACTCCGGCCTGGGTGACAGAGCAAGACTCCATATAAAAACAAAACAAAACAACACACAGATCAGGTGGCTGGGCATGGTGTCTCACACCTGTGAGGCTGAGGTGGGAGGATCGCTTGAGGCCAGGAGTTTAGGACTAGCCTGGACAACATAGTGAGACACTGTCTCTACACAAAATATAAATAAATAGATAGATAGATAGATAGATAGATAGATAGATAGATAGATAGATAGATGATAGATAGATAGACTAAAGTAATAGTCACAGATCCACTATCTTGGGGGAGGAAAGACATTCACACAGAGAACTGCTGATACATACTAGACTACACAGAGATAACCAGAGCAGGTGGCACCGTAAGTTCTGCAGTGATGGGAGGACAGGGTCATTTCAGGAGATGAGACCGGCAACCTCGTGGGAGAAGATGACCCTGAGCTGGGCATGGCAGAGGGGCTGAGGAGGAAGCGTATATGTGTGTGTGTGGGGGGGGTATGTGTGTGCACACGTGCACACCTGTGAGTGTGTGTGAGAGAATGTGTGTGTTGGGGATGATTACCGAAGCCTTCCTGGCACCTAGTAGGTCTTTTTTTCCACAAACAGTAATGTGATTATTGGGAGTAATGGTGACTGTCACCGTGCTTCTCACAGGCCATATTTCAAAAGGTCGACGGTGGCTCCGTTTCTTCTCTGAGACTTCAAAAGTCCTTCGAGAGTGAGTTCCCGTCTCATTCCATGTCCAGAATGAAGACAGATGGCCTCTTGGCACCCATCTCTTTGGCATGAATGATGTGGGGAAATATGAATGGAAATGGGGAACTGTTGCTGGCACCTGGAAGTCATCTTGTCCGGATGGAGCCAAGTCACATGGAAGCGCCTCCAGTTATTCTTTATAAATTCTTCTGAGGTTTCACTGCTTGTCCGCACAAGACTTTAATAAAATGTGGCATCTAACTGAATAAAGACTATCCTTTTGGGTGTGTGTGTCATAACAGTACTATTTATGGAGGACCTCCTATGTAGAAGTTCTTGCACTGTTTTACGTAATCATCCCCTTTCATCCTAACGATCACTCCTGTGAAGTATGTGTCCTTATTTTCATTTCATTGTAGAGAAAACCAAGGCTCTGAGACATTAAGCAATGTGCCCAAGGCCACACAGCTAGTAAGTGGCTGGGTTTGAATACAAGCCTACAAAGCACGCAGTTTCTTATTTGTAGTTATTATCTCATCATACTGTCATTTCTTCAAAATGCAACTCAATCTCATAAAATGTCAGTGGCAGAATCTAGGTGGAAGGTGCCCTGGTAGTCATGGTAAAATTCTTTCAACTCAGCTGTATATTTGAAAATTTCCATTTTACAATATTAGGGGAAAAGATAACTTGATTTCCAGGTGTTTTTTCACCTGGACAAACTTGAGAACTTTGGAAAAGCTGGCTTCCCTCCTCGAGTTCTAGTTGGCTGTGTTGGCTGGGTGGGTCCTGGCACCCTCCACTCAACATCCACCTGCATATTAAAACGGGTCCTACTAGGACCCTGGGTGGCCCAGGCGCTTCTGACACATGCCACAGACTTCCTCTGTACAGTAGAATAGATTTCCTTTGGGAATTAAAAAAAAAAACAAAACAGGAGTTTTCTGGTCGAATACCACTCTAGGAGACCTTCTGGAATCTTCCTTCCAAGTTTCTTCTACCAGATCAGCAAGAAGGATTCAACTTGGTGTCTCTGTGTGTTTGCTGTCTCATGCTGCTTATAAACTGCTTTGCCTTTAGCAATTCCCCTCAGTTAAGAAGGAATCACTGTTGTGGAGGAACTCAGAGGCACCTCCAGCTCCTGTTAGCTGGTGCCTTAATGCCGCTGATACTAGGCTCTGAGAGTAATTACTTTGCAAGTATAATGAGATACTTATGGGTCCATCAGGTGCCCAACCCATAGCATGATATGAAATATGAAGAGTTAGGCTGGTGGGTAATTCACACAACTGTCTACCAAGTCTCTCCAGGATGATTAAGAAAAGGAAATGCCGGATTGAAAAGATGCCAAGCTTCCAGAGCACATTCATGTGGCTCAATTGACAGTGACAACCGTTATCGTCATCACCATCATTGCTGCTTTTAACGGTTAATGACAAAAAGCCCTCACACACGAATGCAGCACTTTGCAATGCACAAAACCCACTTGCACTCGTGCTCTCCCGCGCTTCTCACCGCCATCTGGGAATCTCCACTTTGCAGATGCAGAAACTGAAGCTCGGATGATGGCAGGGACTCGCCCTGCTAGCCCTGCCGAGAGAGGTCTGCTTTTGCCTCCCTGATTCTGAATCAGATAGGGTCACTTCCTCTCTTCCCCTGGGCTCCTCAACCTGGAGCCCTCACCGCCCACTTGTGGGCCCCTCCTGCCCTCTTCCGCTGCAGACGGACACTGAGGCAGGGCTCTGATTGGACAGCTTGGATCATGTGCTCATTCAAGAGCCAATCAGCAGCAGGGGGCTTGGCTCTGCATTCACCCTCCTCAAGGCAGCTGCCCCCTCCCTTTTTTTTTTTTTTTTGAGACAGTGTCTCACTCCTGTGCGGAGGCTGGAGTGGATCTCAGCTCAATGCAACCTCCATCTCCTGGGTTCATGTGATTCTCCTGCCTCAGCTTCTCGAATAGCTAGGACTACAGGCGCCCGCCACCATGCCCAGCTAATTTTTGTATTTTTAATAGACAGGGGGGTTTCACCATGTTGGCCAGGCTGGTCTCGAACTCCTGACCTCAAGTGATCCACCCGCTTTGGCCTCCCAAAGTGCTGGGTTTACAGGTGTGAGCCACCGTGCCTGGCCTGCCCTAATTCCTATTGGGAGTATGGGAAACTCTTTTTCCAAAGCAACCTGCACCTTGGTCTTCGCACCCCACCCTACTGAAGAAGGCTCCCAGAAACCAACTTTGCTGAGCCCAGAACAGCCTGGCTCTGGCAGATTTGCCCCCAAGACTGCAAGTGGGCGGCAGCGCTCCCCCCACACCATGTCCCTTTCTGTTTCCTGCCCCTCGCCCTGAGGCTTCCTTCCATTCCTGCAGTCAGTTCCCAGCCCTACTTCCGTGCCAGGACCCCAATTCCCTAATTCCCTGGCACGAAGAGCTGCGTGGATGTTCCCTGCACTGGTCTTGTCCCCAGATGTGGCTCCTTGGACCATCCAGCCCCACACCTGGCCTCTTCTTTCTCACCAGCTGCAGCGGCCAAGGCTCCAGCAGGCCTTGTACCTGGTTGGCCCAGGCTTGGCTTTGATGGACCAGACCCAAATAAGTGACCTTGGAGAGGTCTTCCCAAAGGTGGCGGAGACCATGTTCTCGAAAGTTGGAGTGGTGTTGGCTTGAGTGTGGGGCTGAGATCTCACCAGTGCTAGGGTCCAGGTTGCGAAATGAGGCATAGGATGGGAGAGGTTCTGAGCCACAAAGGGGATCCATACCTAAGAGGACTGGAGCAACCCAGGGAAGGATTTGGAGGAGAGGCACGTGTGGAAACAGAGCCTGGACGCTCAGTCCCTGGAGGTCGGAGTGGGCCCTGGGGCACTGGGAGCTCCTGGCCCCGCCACTGATGCCAATTGGGGTGTCAGTCTCCCAATAAATTCAGTCTGTCCACATCTATTGCTGACACAGGGTTTAGAGAGGGCTTAAATTCAGACAGAATTTGAATTCCCTCTTTGTCTCTCAAATGTGTGAATTTTGGCAACCGAGTTCCTCTCTCTCTGAGCCCAGTTTGCCCATCTCAATATTGTGTGTGATCATACCCACCTCACTGGGCCACCAGGAGGAATGAGTGAAGCACCTCATGCCAGATGCCTGGCCCCGGCCTGTGTCTGGCAGGGACTCACGGCTGCTGAAGGGTCATTACTTCCCCCCAGGGATTTCTAGAGAAGATCAGGATGCCACAAAGGATGCTACTGGAAGCAAGTCACACAGAAGCCAGAGCCCTGGGCTTGCCTAGCAGCACTGGACATGGGGCAGGGAACGAACCTGAGCTGCACTTCTCAGAGGGTGGGCATGGCGTTGAAAACGATGTGTGTAGGAAGCTGGGCCCCGCCCCAGAACCTGGAGGGGCAGGAGGAGCATTGAGATATCCTTGGGTAGCGTGAGGCAGGGGGGCGGGAGGGGGGAAGATGTCCAATCCCTTAGCTGGTGGCAGACTCCTGAGCTGGCAGAGAGCCCTCTTCTTGAAAGACTGTCATGCACAGGCCATCAGGAGGATCACAAAGTTGTTTATTTCCCCACCTATAAGAAAAGATGGATGATGCAGAGTGCCGAGAAATCCCAGCCATTCCCCTGGTGAACGTACTGGAGCCCCACACGAGCCTAACAGGCTGTGTCTTTAGCAAGGGATTATCCTCTATTTCAACAGAACTGCAATTTCCCTTCCAAGTGCTCCCCGCGGCATTCGGTCATGCTGCTTCTGGGGAGAACGTATCGTCCACTTCTGTGCTATTCTACAGCAGCCATGTCCTTAGAACACAGAAAATCTGATTGGCCAAAAAAAAAAAAAAAAAAAAAAAAAAGGTACCAAAATGTCAAATTTCATACAATCAGGGCAAGAACTGGTCTTCTTTTGGCATTTGGACTGGCTGCCCCCTAAAAAATGTCTTTCTTTCCTTGGCCCTTAGCAAGGCCCAGCCCAGAGGCAGAGAAAGGGGGTGACACTTAGCCTTTGCATTAAAAAATGAGCAAGGTTTTCAACCAAACAGTTGAGCAATTGGACTCATTTTTTAAACACCAAAAATACATCAGATGGACTTACTCATCTGGCTCAGCTTAATACATGTTGGCCTAATGCTACAAACAAATACCTAACATTAAACAAGTCTGAGAGTACAAACAAGCACAGGCCACAGTCACTGGCAGCAATGATTTGGCCTGGAGGTGCACCCGTGGCTGTGCTGCAGACCAGCCCTCAGAACCAGTACTCAGAGACGAAGATGTGGACGTTGACAACATTTCGGTGGGAGACCACGCCCCCGACCACATAGTTCATCTCCAGCTTCAGGATGGCATGAAATGGGCCCACGATGGGCCGCACCTGGCGCACAACACCTGCGGAGAGAGCAGAAGGTGTGCCGGAAGTTAGAAGGCACTGCAGTAATGTAGAGATCTGGGAAATAGTTTCCCTCAAGGAGTTTCAGAGCTAGAAGGGGGCTTAGACCCCGTGGAGTCCCACTCTATGCCAGATGCTCGAGTCCCCTGAATCACATCCCCTTCCAAGTGGTCACTTCAGGCTCTGCTCCCGCCTGCAGGGACTGGTGAAAGTGAACTCACTACTTGGTAAGACAGCCTTTCCATCACGCACTGCCCAACCCGGAGGAAAGCTGTGGGTGTGGGCTTGGAAACTGGATGGCTCTGGGGTCAATGCCAGCTTCTGAGCCCAGGTTTTCTGCTCTACCACCATTTACCTGACAGGTGTTTTTTTGTTTGTTTGTTTTGTTTTGTTTTTGAGATGGAGTTTCACTCTTCTTGCCCAGGCTGGAGCGCAGTGGCGCAATCTCGGCTCACCGCAACTGCCACCTCCTGAGTTCAAGCCCTTCTCCTGCCTCAGTCTCCCGAGTAGCTGGGATTACAGGCATGCACCACCATGCCTGGCTAATTTTGTATTTTTAGTAGAGACAGGGTTTAGTAGAGACAGGGTTTCTCCATGTTGGTCAGGCTAGTCTCAAACTCCTGACCTCAGGTGATCCACCCGCTTCGGCCTCCCAAAGTGCTGGGATTACAGACATGAGCCACCACACCCGGCTTACCTGACAGGTTTTAAGGGAGCCTAGAAAAGGGCCTGGCATGGAGTGGGTGCCTGACAGAAATCTTTCTCCCTCCTTCCAACCCACTGTGCCCAGTTCTGACCCCTGAGAAGAAACAAAGCAGGTATATCCTCTCCCCTAGGACATCTGAGGATTGCAGTGGGCCCTGCATCCTTCTGCAAGCAGAGCATTCCCAGTTCCCCATGGGACATGCCTCTGGACCCCCTGCTGTGCATGCCTCTGTGGAGGGTGACACCTGAGCTCACTGTTCAGTGTTTGTGATAACAGGGAAGCAAGAAGTGGCTGGAGTAACAGAGGATCGGAGCAGCAGTGGAGTCCCCAGGGCAGTCAAAAGGAGGATGGGTGGTGGAGGGAGACTGGTATCAGTTCTGGGGAAACAGCTGGGGGTCGCAGGGAGCTCTGCCTGTACCAGGGTAGGGACCAGGCACATACCATGGCCAAAGGACAGGGCACAGACAAAGCTCAGCCACACCAGGGAGGAAGAGGAGCAACCCCAGGCATTCTGCAGATTCCAGGGGAGCAAGAGAGTGGGTGCCACAATCTTCCCCAGCCTGGGCCTGCCATCTCCACGGCCCCTGGCCAGGCCTGGCTGGCACTGCCCTCCCTCTGCAGGGCACCCACAGGCTCACAGAGACTCTCCCATACTCTGTACACGGTGAGAGTATGGGACAGTCCTCACTGCACTGTGGAGAGGCTGAGGCCCTTTTGAGGTCAAGGTTCCCTGGCAAGTCAATGGTGCCATGCTCCTGTGCTCCTGCACGGCACGATCCAGATGCCCAGCATCTGCCAAGGCATCAGCTCCAGCTGTGCAGGGCGGCCTTCCCGCCAGAGCAGAGCGCTCAGCAGATCCTTTTCGCATGCACACATGTGCTCAAAAGGCGCTGGGACAGTTCCCAGGGTTCCAGACATCACCAATAGGATGCTGGCTTCAAAGCTGCTGGAAGATCTAGAATGAAAGGTACGTGCCATTCTCTGATGAAGGGTTTGCACTGTCCAGCGGGGGTGAGAATGGAGGTGGGGAGGGCTGGGGAGTCAGGACAGGTTTCTTGGAGGAGACACCCCTTTTGCAGAGGAAGCTGCACAAGCCAAGGCTGCAGGCTGCTTCCCAGTGTCTGTGGCCAAACAGGCAGACCTACGGGTGCTGACATTTGTGAATGAACCGCCAAGGCCCCTTTTCTGTTCCACATGTTCTGACAGTAGGGTTTGTCGAAAGTGGTGTGAAGGGTGGGGATGTGGGGTGACTACCTAACAACTGGTTCTCTGATCATACCATAGGCCAATTTCTATGGCCAATTTCAGGTACCACGTGGCATCACTGAAAGTGGACTCGTGGAGAGATGTGCGCAAGCAGCTGTCCAGAGCTGGTGTGAGCGGTGTGAACCGGTGTGAGCTGGCTCTGAGACACCTGCTTGGATGCTCTGTGAAGAGCACCTATGGAGCCTACAGCTTCACAACCACACGTTGAGAAATAGCTACCAGCTGTTTGCCACAAACGGCTGATTCCAGGCTGGATTCTGCGAACAGTTCCTCTGCAGACTTAGGAAATGTGCACGGGGACAGCCTATCTCCAGCTCTTGGTGCCCAGGACACAGCAAAGGTTCAGGGGAGAACTGAGAGGTCAGGAAGGCCTTCGGTACGAGTGGCTGGTTCCTGGTCAGGAACATAAGTTCACGCTCAGAAGGAGAATCTGAGTGCAACGTTCCCTCTTTCGCTCTCTGGGCTTGTGTTTCAAAAGTGAAAGGCCCAGCAGTCGGGGTGGAATTTCAGGCTGTTCCCTAAGCAAACACGGGCTTTAGCTCCGATGGAGAGATAAGCGCAGGCTTCTGCAGGCTGTCAGCACCCTTGCTCTGCCTGCTACGCGGTGATGACACGGCAGCTTTGTCCTGCTTGAAAGCCCATGAACATCTTCAGCTCCCGGCAAAAGACGCGGACTTGTCACCACCCTGGGCTTGCCAGCAGGCCCTGGTGACCGGGTCGCTCCCGCCCGCCCCTCCCTGCGCTCAGTCTGCCCACCAGGGTCAGTGCGGGCTCACGGGGCTGAACCCAAACACACCCTCGTGGATCCCCCATATGTCATATTTTTCTCTCCCCAGGCCTGAGGCCACCAATGGCGCCCCCGCCACCACAGTGACCTGCCAACTTTACTGGTACTAGGTGCAGAGATGGTTCTTACCACCCTTCCTGGCATTCAGAGGTTTGGGGCTTGAAGGAGAAGGGTGAGAGGCTGGGTGAGCCTGTGAATCACTGTAGGGAGGAATGGCAGGCGCCGCCACAAACTACAGTCAGATACGTCTTTGTTTCAGCTGGGTGCGGTGGCTCACGCTTGTAATCCCAGCACTTTGGGAGGCTTAGGCAGGCAGATCACGAGCCCATGAGTTCGAGACTAGCCTGGGCAACGTGGCAAAACCCCGTTTCTACAAAACATACAAAAATTAGCCAAGCATGGTGGTATGTGCTTGTAGTACCAGCTACTCAGGAGGCTGAGGTGGCAGGATTGTCTGAGCCCGGGAAGGTCAAGGTTGCAATGAGCCAAGATTGTGCCACTGCATTCTAGCCTGGGTGACAGAGCAAGACCCTGTCTCAAAAAAAAAGGGATCTGTTTCTGCTATTATTATATTTCTGTATATTATGTAGTTTCATATATGATATATAACTATTATACATATAAAACATATATTATAAAACACTAATACATTATTTAAAATATAAAGTATGTCAAATTTATATAAATGTATTTTAAATAGTTTAAAGTGTATTTTACAAATTTATGTATAAATTTATATAATTATTTATATATAATTATATTTACATATAAATATACCTATGTGTAAATATAATTATATATAATATCTATATTTATTCATATAAAATATGTTTATATTTACTCTAAAATTTATATATAAAATATAAACATGATAAAATATGTAATAATACATATTATTATGTTGATATATGTATGCATTTATCTTAAATGTCTATATTTAAATACAGCTTCCTGGCTGCATGTGGGATCGTTATTATCAGCAGTTCCGATGCACAGAGGGTCTGTGCACACAATGCGTGCCTGGCACTGGCTAAATAAGGATGTAGAGAAACCGAAGCTCTGTCCTCGGGGGTCAGTCTGGGAGAGGGAAAGAAAGAAGAAAGTGCTCATGCAGTGAGCTCCATGTGGGACGGGGACCTGCCACAGACGTTCTAAAGAGGCCCTTTGAGACCTGCAGGATACGAACTGACCTGGCTCCGTGGTAGGACCCCAGATGGGTTATTTGACCTTCCTGAGTCTCAATTTCCTCTTCTGTGAACAGGGATTAAAAACAGCAACCTTTGGCCAGGCGTAGTGGTTCATGCCTGTAATCCCAGCACTTTGGGAGGCCAAGGCGGGCGGATCACAAGGTCAAGAGATTGAGACCATCCTGGCTAACACAGAGAAACCCCGTCTCTACTAAAAATACAAAAAAATTAGCCGGGCGTGGTGGCACATGCCTGTAATCCCAGCTACTCGGGAGGCTGAGGCAAGAGAATCACTTGAATACAGGAGGTGGAGCTTGCAGTGAGCTGAGATCATGCCATTGCACTCCAGCCTGGGCAACAGAACGAGACTCCGTCTCAAAAAAAAAAAAAAAAAAAAAAATCTAGCAACCTTCAAAATCAGAAACAAATCAAACTCGATGTCATCCTTTTTCTCTCCACTGAGAAATGACGACTGGCTATCAAAAAGCATTCCGATATTTAAAGTGATCTGACTCCCAGTCAAAGCGTGGCTGAATTCTTAGAAACACACAGCAGGTGTTAAGCATTTCTCTTGGGCTGATTTATGAGAGGGAAGCCCTGAACGTATAGAAAATGGTTGTCCCTAAATACATCGCACCAGGGTACTTCATGAGGTTTTAGTCTCTACAATGGCTGAAGACCGGAGCTCCAAGCTGATTGTAAACAGCTGCGTGGTGAAACAAGAAAGGAAGCGCTAGGGAAAAGGGTGCCACGCAGGGGAAGGGAGGCACTAGGCTGAATCACTGATGGTCAGATTCAGGGCCTGGATTTTCTCAGGTTCTTTGCATTTAACAAGTTATTACGGTAGAACAAATAGGAATGCTGCGAGGGTCAAACAACAGACTGTACGGGTGCACACAGCGGGCACTCAAAGAAAGTGCACCCCTTCCTGCCCTTCCCAGATCCGCTTCTCTATCCCTCCCCTCTGACCTGAAGTCCACACTGCATCTCTCAGTCTGTGCACAACCCCACTCAACCCAGGACCCCCTTTCCCAGGCCATGCCCTATCGGTGGACCTGCCCACACTCTTCCAGCCTAGCCACATTTTCCTAGCCTTTGGTTTGGGGAACAGGTTTCCTCCATCCCCAGGCTAGTTCGAGCATGACTTACACCTCCTTGCCCTCACCTCGACTGAACCCAGGCCAGTGGCCAGGGAGGACTTCATGAAAGAGGACTTAAACAGTTCAGCTGGTCCTCAGTGCCTGACACATAATAGATGCCAAATAAATGCCTGCAGAATCTTTCTGATACCACTTTTATACATAGCTTCCTAACCACCCATCAACCCATCCATCCACTCACCTATCCATCTATCCATCCATCTTCCCACCCACTCACCAATCCATCCACTCACCTACCCATGGATCCAACCATCCATCCATTCACCCACCCCTCAACCCATCTGTCCATCCACCCACTCATCCATCCAT